>NC_056735.1:1896363150-1896695724 GCF_019279795.1 Protopterus annectens
TGATAAGAGTAATCAAATTCTCAGCCATTTTAAGCATCTGTTTTTTAGGCATGGTGCCTTGAGAGGGGGTCTGAGGAACCTGTTTTTTGGTTTTCATGGCTGCTTTAGATTTAGTGAAGGCTTTAATAGAGAAGGAGGAAGGCCTGAAGACCCCTTAAGAAATGGCAGGCCTGTCTAAATTCTGAGTTTCCCCGCCAGGAGTGGCGTCGGGATCTGTAGTAGGAATGGGGGCCGAGGAGCCTGCGACCTCGGGTACTGAAGACACCGGTAATGCATTGTTATCGGTACTCAGGGGCTGCGTAGGCGCCTCGCTGAGTACTGGAGAACCGGTAGTCGGCCTTAGCGTGGTTTCAGTGGGTGGTTCGGACCTCGTATGTCGATCCTTATCTTTGCGTTTTTTGCTCAAAACTGGAGTCGGAGTATCCGACGACATAATATAATTAAATTTTTTGCCAAAAAGTGAAGGGCGAACTCTGCCCGACGCTTAATAGTTCGCTTATTGAATCTAGCACAAAAACGGCAGGCGAGATGTTGTGGTCTGGGCCTAAGCAAGGTATACAGAAAGAGTGGAAATCCTTATGCAGTGTTTGCTTCCCACATGAAATGCAATTATTAACTTTGTCTGACATCGGTCTGAGGCAAGAAAAGTTTCCCCAACGGGGTACTTAGCTTTCAAGAAGACTTCGGCTGAAATACTTCTGTAAATCTCAGGAGCTGGCCGACTGGCACTTGCGAACTGCTTCTGCTTCGGGCACCGTGCGGCAAGAAAGACTGAAGAAAATGGCGTCGGCTGCCTCTTTTATACCCCTGCCGCACTGACGTCAGGGAAGAAGCGACGACAACCGACGCCGGACCTAGACTTTGGAATTCGGCCGACCGAGGACCCGCCTGACAGCAGGATAACCCATCTGTTATAACTGCAGCTGTATGCACGATGAACATCAGGAACTTGGCTGTGGATGTTCGTGTTTCACTGTTGCAGTCATTACACTAGGGTTATCCTGCTGGCAGCTACCTGCAGTCGGCCTGAATTCCAAAGTCCTGGTCCAGTGTCTGTTGCTGTCGCCTCCACCCTGACGTCAGTGTGCCAGGGGTATAAAAGATGCAGCCGACGCCATTTTCTTCAGTCTTTCTTGCTGTGTGGTGCCCGAAGCAAAAGCAGTTCAAGCGCTGGTCGGCCGACTGCTGAGATTTTCAAATCGAATTTCAGATCCGAAGTCTTCAGTAAAGCTAAGTACCCCATTGGGGAAACTTTTTCTTGCTCCAGACCGATGTCAGAAAAAGTTAACAATTGTATTTCTTGTGGGAAGCAAATACCTCATAAGGATTTTCTTTCTTACTGTATTCCTTGCCTAGGCCCAGACCACAATGTTGCTAGCTGTCAGTTTTGTGCTAGATTTAAAAAATGCACTATTAAGCGTCGGTACGATTTTGCCTTCCATTACTTTGGCCGAAGATTTAATTATATAATGCCATCGGAACAGTCGACGACCGGAGTATATAAAAAATGCAAGGAAAAGGACAGGCATCTGAGGTCCAAAACCGACGACGAGGCTTCCGCTGGGCCAGTCGCCGATTCACTGGTTCTCATGCGCTTTCGCAGCCCCTGACACCCGCTACCTCAGAGCCAAAGGCCACTTCAGACTCCCACGTGGAGCCGACTAGGCCTCTGGATACTCAAGGTATTGGACATTCTGAAACTATTCTCTCAGATGGGTCTGGAGCCGCTGATCAGGCATCGGCTTCTGAGGGTGTTTTCAGACCTACACAGTTACATGTCAAGCAAACCTCAGTTTCAAAGGCAAAGACTAAAACAGCTCTAAAGACAAAGAAACATGTACAGCATTCTCCTGGACAGACTTCCATGCCTAAGAAACAGATGCTTAAAATGGCCGAAGACCTAATTACTTTGATCAGGGGTTCCCATCCCCCTCCTGATAAGAGGCCTAGGCAAGAGACAGAATATGATTCTTCTGATCAGGTTTCGATTTCCTCTGACTCCTCTTCTGAACAGGGTTACTCTCTTCCTCCCTGTGAGGATTCTGATGCTGAAGAATCTATTCGTTCAGCCTCTCCTCCTGAGGATTATTCTTTTGGGGAAACCCTGCATACCATGAGGGAGCATTTTCACTAGGAGAGCCAAGATTACTCAGAATCAAAGAAAAGGCTCAGAGACTTTCTTTTACTACCTCAGCATAGACCTCTCGCTATTCCACCTGTTCTAGACAGTGTAGATGATGTATTTTCAGAGTACGGCCTGTCTCCTGACTCTTTACCCCCTGCACCTGTTAAGCCAGACAGATACTACAGGGTTCCAGATTCTCATAAATTTCTATATAAAAACCCTGCTGCTGAACCAGAAACTATATTTCATGGTCCCAAAGGGGTCAAGGCTTCCACTGCATAAAAACCCTGTCCCCTCTGATAGGGATTCTAGGGCAATGGACAGATGGGGGAAAAAGTTTACACTTCTGCTACCTTGGCTGTAAGGGTTTTAAATTGTCAGCTTCATATACTTAAATATCACCAATACTTAATGTCACTGTTAAAACAGAAAATGACAAATTCTAAATATTCTGATAACAAGGAAATGCAGGATTTATTGCATGCAGCTGAACAAGTGGGAAAGCATACTTTGCACTGTGGTTTTGATTCAATGGAGGCCTCTTGCAGGGCCGCTGTCATGGGTTCTGTCATTAGAAGGCATGCTTGGTTAAAGGAGCAAAATCTGCCTGATTATGTTAAAGCAAAATTATTGGATGCTCCATTACAGCATGATACTTTGTTTGGTGTTAAGGCAGAAGAGGTGTTGAAGAAAATGGAGGATAAAGCAAAATCTATGCAGACAGTTAAGGATTTCCTACAGGTACAGCCACCCAGATTTAGCAGGAACTGGCCTTCTAAGAATTGGTCCTTTCCAGTATCAGACAGGTCACAAAGAGGCAGGTACAGACACCCTAGAGGCAGATCCCAGCCCCAAGGCTCATACAGGCCTAAACAATGGGGTGCTTCTACCTCCAAAAGCGGAGAAGACAAATCACAGCCATACAGGAAACAGTCCCAATGACTTTCCTCTGCCAATGCCAAACACTCTTCTTTTGGCAGCACCCTTAGGGGGAAAACTAGCACTTTTTTCACAAAATTGGCACATGATCACACAGGACAAATGGGTCTTGAGTATAGTGTCTCAGGGCTAGAGGTTCCACTTTCACACCCTTCCAAAGACAAAAGGTATGCCAGACCTGCCACACAATCAATGGGCAGAGGCACAAAAGCAAGTTTCATTCTTTATGGACATGAGGGCTATTCAACGAGTACCACAGCAAGAGCAGGGACAAGGATTGTACTCAAGACTTTTCTTGGTACCCAGAAAGTACAAAGCCTGGAGACCAGTACTGGACCTGTCTATTCTAAACACTTTTCTGGACGTTCCAAAATTCAAAATGTTGACTCTGCAGCAGCTTCTGCCCATGCTGGGCAAGAAGGCTTGGCTTGTAACTTTGGACCTCAAGGAGGCATACCTGCATGTCCCAGTAAGACAATCTTGCAGAAGATACCTCAGATTCATAACTGCCTCAATGCACTACCAATTCTCTGCACTGCCCTTTGGCTTATCGACTGCACCCAGAGTCTTCACAAAATGCCTGGCACCAGTAATTGCATTTTGCAGACAAAGAGGAATACAAATATATCCCTACTTGGACGACTGCCTTATACAAGCAGAGAACAAGGACATTCTACTGAAGCATCTGGCGTTTGTAAAAAGATTACTGATTTGCCTAGGGTACACAGTGAACGAAAAGAAATCAAAACTAGTACCCTCTCAAGAGATAATATTCCTGGGTGCAAGCTTAAGTACAACTACCCAGATGGCTTATCTCACGCCAGACAAACAAAGGCAACTGACTTCTTACTTCAAAATAATGGCAACAAAGACCCAGTTATCTGCAAGAAAAATTCTGCAGGCTTTGGGCTTCATGGCATCCTGCATTCTACTAATTCCATATGCAAGACTGCATATGAGGAAACTACAATGGTATCTAAAAAGTGTTTGGACTCAATATTGTCACAGCCTGGAAACATTAATTACTCTCATTCCCTGCCTGCAACAGGAGATATTCATCGTGTTTCACTGTTGCAGTCATTACTCTTGGGTTATCCTGCTGGCAGGCTACCCTTAGTCGGCCAGAATTCCAAAGTCTAGGTCCGGCGTCGGTTGCTGTTGCCTCTTCCCTGACGTCAGTGCACCAGGGGTATAAAAGATGCAGCCAACGCCATTTTCTTCAGTCTTTCTTGCCGCGCGGTGCCCGAAGCGAAAGCAGTTTGCAAGTGCCGGTCGGCCAACTCCTGAGATTTTCAAATTTGAATTTCAGAACCAAAGTCTTCATTAAAGCTAAGTACCCCATTGGGGAAACTTTTTTCTTGCTCCAGACCGATGTCAGAAAAAGTTAACAATTGTATTTCTTGTAGGAAGCAAATACCTCATAAGGATTTTCATTCTTACTGTATTCCTTGCCTAGGCCCTGCTCACAATGTTGCTAGCTGTCGGTTTTGTGCTAGATTTAACCAACGCACTATTAAGCGTCAGTTTGATTTTGCATGCCATTACTTTAGCCGAAGATTTGATTATATAATGCCGTCGGACCAGCCGACAACCGGAGTTTACAAAAAACCGCAAGGACAAGGAAAAGGATAGGCATCCGAGGTCCAAAACCGACGATGAGGCCTCTGCTAGGCCGGTTCTCCGGTTCTCAGTGAGGCACTTTCGCAGCCCCTGGCACCTGCTACCTCAGAGCCACAGGCCGCTTCCGACTCCCACGTGGAGCCGACTGGGCCTCTGGATACTCAAGGTATTGGACACTCGGAAATCATTCCCTCAGATGGGTCCGGAGCCACTGAGCAGGCATCTGCTTTTGAGGGTGTCTTCAGACCTACACAACTATATATTAAGCCATCTTCAGCTTCAAAGACTAAAGCAGCTCTAAAGACAAAGAAACAAGTACAGCATTCTCCTACTCAGACTTCCATGCCTAAAAAACAGATGCTCAAAATGGCTGAAGACCTAATTACTTTGATCAGGGGCTCCCATCCCCCTCCTGATAAGAGGCCTAGGCAAGAGACAGAGTATGATTCTTCTGATCAGGTTTCTATTTCCTCTGATTCCTCTTCTGAACAGGATTACTCCATGCTTCCCTATGAGGATTCTGATGCTGAAGAATCCATTCCTTCAGCCTCTCCTCCTGAGGATTATTCTTTTGGGGAAACCCTGCATACCATGAGGGAGCATTTCCACTGGGAGAGCCAAGATTATTCTGAATCTAGGAAAAGGCTCAGAGACTTTCTGCTACTTCCTCAGCATAGACCCCTTGCTATTCCACCTGTTTTAGACATTGTAGGTGATGTATTTTCAGAGTCTGGCCTGTCCCCTGACTCTTTACCCCCTGCACCTGCTAAGCCAGACAGATACTACAAGGTTCCGGATTCTCATAAATTCCTATACAAGAACCCTGCTGCTGACCCAGAAACTATATCTCAAGGTCCCAAATGGGTTAAAGCTTCCACTGCAAAAAACCCTGTCCCCTCTGATAGGGATTCTAGGGCTCTAGACAGATGGGGGAAAAGTCTACATTTCTGCTACCTTGGCTGTAAGGGCTTTAAATTGTCAGTTTCATATGCTTAAATATCAGCAATATTTGATGTCACTGCTTAAATAGAAATTGTTGACAAATACTGAATTTTCAGAGAACAAGGAATTGCAGGATTTATTGCATGCAGCTGAACAAGTAGGAAAGCATACTTTGCAATGTGGTTATGATTCATTGGAGGCCTCTTGCAGGGCCGCTGTTACAGGTTCTGTTATTAGAAGGTATGCTTGGTTAAAGGAACAGAATCTGCCTGATCATGTTAAAGCAAAATTATTAGATGCACCATTGTAGCATGATACTTTGTTTGGTACTAAAGCAGAAGAGGTGTTGAAAAAAATGGAGGATAAAGCAAAATTCATGCAGACAGTCAAGGATTTCTTACAGGTACAGCCACCCAGGCTTAGCAGAAACTGGCCTTTTTAAAATTGGTCCTTTCCAGTGTCAGACAGACCACAAAGAGGCAGATACAGGCGTCCTAGAGGCAGATCTCAGCCCCAAGGCTCATACAGGCCTAAACAATGGGGTGCTCCTACCTCCAAAAGCAGAGAAGACAAACCACAACCTTACAGGAAACAGTCCCAATGACTTTCCTCTGCCAGATCCAAGCACTTTTCTTTTGATAGCCCCCTTAGGGGGAAAACTAGCACTTTTTTCATCAAATTGGCAAATGGTTTCCCAAGATAAATGGGTCCTGAACATAGTGTCCCAAGGCTACCGGTTCCATTTTCACACTACCAAGGTCAAAGGTATGCCAGACCTGCCACACAATCAATGGCCAGAGGCACAAAAACTAATTACAGCCCTCGTGGACATGAGGGCCATTCAGCAAGTACCACAACAAGAGCAGGGGCAAGGATTTTACTCCAGACATTTCCTAGTACCCAGAAAGTACAGAACCTGGAGACCAATACTGAACCTATCTATACTAAATGTGTTTCTGGAAGTTCCAAAATTCAAGATGTTGACTCTACAACAGCTACTGCCCATGCTGGGCAAGAAGGCTTGGCTCATAACTTTGGACCTAAAAGAGGCATACTTGTATGTCCCAATCAGACAATCTTGCAGAAGATACCTCAGATTCATAGATGGCTCAATGCATTACCAATTCTCTGCACTACCCTTTGGCTTATCTACTGCACCCAGGGTCTTCACAAAATGCCTGGCACCAGTAATTGCGTTTTGCAGACAAAGAGGAATTCAAATATATCCCTACTTGGATGACTGCCTTATTCAAGCAGAGACCAAAGACATTCTTTTAAAGCATCTGGCGTTTGTAAAAAGATTACTAACTGGCCTAGGGTACACAGTAAACGAAAATAAATCAAAACTAGTGCCCTGTCAAGAGATAATATTCCTGGGTGCAAGCTTAAATACAACTGCCCAGATGGCTTATCTCACACCAGACAAACAAAAGCAACTGACTTCTTACTTCAAGAAATTGGCAACAAAAACCCACTTATCTGCAAGGAAAATCCTGCATGCCCTGGGTTTCATGGCATCCTGCATTCTACTAATTCCATATGCCAGATTGCATATGAGGAAACTACAATGGTATCTAAAAAGTGTTTGGACTCAGCATTGCCACAGCATGGAGACAGTAATTGCACTCATTCCCTGCCTACAACAGGAGTTTTGATGGTGGGCAGAAGCCAGTCACCACAACAAGGGTCTGCCATTCAGTTTACCCACAGCCAGACAGACACTAACAACGGATGCATCAGATTATGCCTGGGGGGCCCATATGGCAGGAAAATTTATTCAGGGCACATGGCCTGCAAACCAGATGCATCTTCACATCAATCAAAAAGAGATGCTAGCTGTTCAAAATGCCCTGACAGCTTTCAAGGACCTGCTTCATCCAGGACAGCTACTGATAAAGACAGACAATACTACGGTCATGTGGTACATAAACAAGCAGGGAGGTACACATTCCTACCCCCTCTGCAGACTAGCAATGACCTTATGGGACACAGCATTGGCTTTTCAAATTCACCTGCAAGCACAATTCCTGCAAGGAAAAACAAATACTCTGGCAGACGAACTAAGCAGAAACCTCATGGATCCCCACGAATGGAAACTGGATCCACAAGTCTTCAACATGATAATAAGGAAATGGGGATGCCCAGTCATAGATCTGTTTGCCTCCCCTCACAACTACCAATTGCAGAGATTTTGCACAAGGATTTATCACAAGCAAGCATGAAAAGTGGACGCCCTGTCCTTCAGCTGGAAAAACCTAACAGTATATGCCTTTCCTCCACTGCCTCTCCTTCACAGGGTAATCCTAAAGGTCAGACAAGAGAAGCCAAAAATGATACTGATTGCACCAGATTGGCCATGCCAGTACTGGTACCCAGTCCTAAAGAGCTTGTCTCGAGGTCCAGTATGGATATTGCCTCAAACGTCTCACTTGCTGACCCAACAAAACAATCAGATCCTGCACAGCCAACTCAGGACCTTAAATCTGGCAGCATGGCGGATAATGCAACCATTCAGAACACACCTCTTTCAAAAGCTGTTACGGATGTTATCTTGGAGGCCAGGAGGCCCAGTACCAGAAAATCTTATGCAGAAAAATGGAAGAGATTCTGTGCTTGGAGCCAGGAACAAAGCATTGACGTGTGTACCAAATATACCTCCGATTTTACAATACCTAACTGAGATGCTGAACATAGGCCTTTCTTTCTCATCAATTAAGATTCATGCCTCTGCCATTTCAGCCCATTACAATACAGAACTCACCTATCTTTTCTCATCCTTTAATAAGGCAGTACCTCAGAGGGGCCAAAAACATTAGGCTTCCAAGGAGAGCACCAATTCCGGCCTGGGACCTCTATGTTTTGGAAAAACTCTCACTGCCTCCTTTTCTGAGCCAGCTTCAACAGTAGATATAAAATTCTTATCCGGGAAAACAGCTTAGGTTCATAGGTTCATACTAGGCTATCTGCCCGAGGGCATTTACAAGCCTAGCCCATAGTTTTGTGGCTTACGCCACCCCTTTAGTATGGGGAACTATACCCATTATTTTGCTGTGCCTCTGTTGAGCAGTGACACTGAGGTAATCCCTGGGGTATATCTGCGATCTCCCATCCATTGGTCAAGATTTCTCTTGAACAAGGCCAGCGAGGTGCTCTGCCTCACATATACCGGGATTTTATTCCACAGCATAGGGAGTCTTTGGGTGATGAATCTATCCCTCCAGCACGTCCTATTAATAGCTGTGTCGAGGTTTAAGTCTCCGCCCTTGTGGCTCTGACGGATCTAGATTTTTGAGGTGAAGCATATTCATCAAATCTGGGTTTGACATGGCCTTGTATGTTAGGCAAAGGTCACCTCTGAGCAAGCGGTAAGCGACTGAATAGAGCTGGAGTTCTTTCAGTCGGGCAGCATAGGACAGATGTTTGAGACCCTTTATCCTTTTGGTGAGGAACTTTTGTGGCCTCTCCAGCTGCTGCAAGTGTCGGGTCAGATACATTCCGAATGGGGCATTGTACTCAATCATTGGTCTGATGAGTGATGAGTATAGGGAGACTATGACCTCCCTTGATCTAGATGATCTACTCTAGAGCTCTACTCCTAGCAATGCGAGTGTCGGAGTTACAAGCAGTCATGGCTGTGGAACCTTTTATCATTTTTCATCCAGACAGTGTCTCTGAGGACAAATCCTACATTTATGCCTAAGGTGTGGTATCCAGTGTGGCCGTCAACCAAACCATTCACTTGCCTACCTTTTATCCAAATCCACAGAACAAGGGTGAGAAAATTCTGCATTCTTTGGACATACACAGGCAGTTACGCTTCTATTTGGACAGAACTAAAGCTTTCAGAAAGACTGAGAAACTTTTAGTGTCATATGCTGCAGGATCACAAGGAAAGGCTATCTCAAAACAGACTATTTCTAAATAGATAGGCCATTGCATCTGTTTCTGCTATTCTCAACATGGCAAATCAGTGCCTAAGGGCATTAGGCCTCATTCCACCAGAGCAGCAGCCACTTCAGCAGCCTTCCTCAGAAGAGTACCAACCAAAGATATCTTAGAGGCTGCAACTTGGAGTTCAGTGCACACTTTCACAAAGCACTATCACTTACCTCTTTACTCTAAGTCCAGAGCAGGCTTTGCCACTGCAGTTCTGCAGGGCCTCATAGCCTCTCCTAATCCTATTTAGCTCAGCCACCCATCCTCAGCTTTGGGATTCAACCCAAGAGTAATGACTGCAACAGTGAAACACTATGAACATAGTACAGTTGTGTACCTACCATAAATGTAGATGTTCGAGTGTATTCACTGTTGCACTACAGGTTACCCACCATCCCCCTTCTCTTTTCTGGGACTTATCTGCACTTCTCTATCCTATACAACCTATTTGGTGTATTTGCTTGTAGATAAAGAAAATGTTATTTTTGTGCATGCATTTTTATTGGCATATTTTTCAGCCTACCAATTTGGGGGCACCTGACATCTGGGGCAAGAAAAACTGAAGAAAATGGCATCGGCTGCATCTTTTATACTCCTGGCACACTGACGTCAGGGAAGAGGGGACAGCAACCGATGCTGGACCTAGACTTTGGAATTCTGGCCGACTGAGGATAGCCTGCCAGCAGGATAACCCAAGAGTAATGACTGCAACAGTGAATACACTCTAACATCTACATTTATGGTAGGTACACAACTGCACTTTTCGATGGTGGGCACAGGCCTGTCACCACAACAAGGGACAGCCATTCACTTTACCCACAGCCAGGCAGACACTAACAACAGATGCATCAGATTATGCCTGGAGGGCACACATGGCAGGAAAATGTATTCAGGGCACATGGCCCGCAAGTCAAATGCATCTTCATATCAATCAAAAAGAGATGCTAGTACAGAATGCCCTGACAGCCTTCAAGGATCTACTTCATCCAGGACAACTGCTGATAAAGACGGACAATACTACAGTCATGTGGTACATAAACAAGCAAGGAAGGCACACATTCCTACCCTGTCTGCAGACAAGCCATGACTGTGGAACACAGCATTGACTTATCAAGTACACCTGCAAGCACAATTCCTGCCAGGAAAGACAAATACTCTGGCAGACGAACTAAGCAGAAACCTCATGGATCCTCACGAGTGGAAACTAGATCCACAAATCTTCAGCATGATAACAGGGAAATGGGGATGCCCAGACATAGATCTATTTGTCTCCCCTCACAACTGCCAGCTACAGAGATTCTGCACAAGGACTTATCACAAACAAGCATGGAAAATGAATGCCCTATCATTCAGCTGGAAAGCCCTTACAGTATATGCTTTTCCTCCACTGCCTCTCCTCCCCAAGGTACTCCTAAAGGTCAGACAAGAGAAGCCAAAAATGATCCTGATTGCCCCAGACTGGCCACGCCAGCACTGGTACCCAATCCTAAAGAGCTTGTCTCTAGGTCCAGCCTGGACATTACCTCAAATTCATTTGCTGACCCAGCAAAACAATCAGATCCTGCACAGCCAACTCAGAACCCTAAATCTGGCTGCATGGTGGATAATGTAACCAGTCAGAACACACCTCTCTCTAAAGCAGTTATGGATGTTATTTTGGAGGCCAGGAGGCCCAGCACCAGAAAATCTTATGCAGAAAAATGGAAGAGATTCTGTGCTTG
Organism: Protopterus annectens; assembly: GCF_019279795.1. Lineage (NCBI taxonomy): Eukaryota > Metazoa > Chordata > Ceratodontiformes > Protopteridae > Protopterus > Protopterus annectens. The sequence goes on from NC_056735.1 coordinate 1,896,374,434, forward strand.
GAACTAGGCACAAGGAATGGACATGCTTGTACCAAATATTCCTCAGATTTTCCAATACCTAACTGAGATGCTGGACAAAGGCCTATCCTTCTCATCAATTAAGACCCATGCCTCTGCCATTTCAGCTCATTACAATACGGACCCAGCAATTTTTTTCACATCCACTGCTAAGGCAGTATCTCAGAGGGGCCAAAAACATAAGACCTCTAAGGAGAGCTCCAATACCTGCATGGGACCTCAATTTTGTCTTGGAAAAGCTCACTCTGCCTCCTTTTTAGCCAGCCAATACAGCTGAGATAAAATACTTATGGAAAACAGCTCTGCTTCTAGCAATAACTTCAGCAAGAAGAGTCTCAGAGTTACAGGCACTAATGGCTGTGGAACCTTTTATTATTTTCCATCCGGACAGGGTTTCTCTAAGGACAAACCCAACATTTATGCCTAAGGTAGTGTCCAGTGTGGCTCTTAACCAAACCATACATTTGCCTACCTTTTATCCAAACCCGCAGAATAAGAGGGAGAGACTTCTGCATTCTTTGGATATACACAGACAGCTATGCTTTTACTTGGACAAAACTAAAGCTTTCAGAAAGACTGAGCAACTCTTAATGGCATATGCTGCATGATCACAAGGAAAAACTATTTAAAAGCAGACTATTTCAAAATGGATAGGCCACTGCATTCATTTCTGCTATTCACAACATGGCAAATCACTGCCTAAGGGCATTAGGCCACACTCTACCAGAGCAGCAGCCACTTCAGCAGCCTTCCTCAGAGGATACCAACCAAGGACATTTTGGAGGCTGCAACTTGGTTTTCAGTGCACACTTTTACAAAGCACTACCACTTACACTTACCTCTTTACTCTAAATCCAGAGCAGGCTTTGCCACTGCAGTTCTGCAGGGCCTCATAGCCACTCCTTATTCTATTTAGGCCCAGCCACCCAACCTCAGCTTTGGGATTCAACCCAAGTGTAATGACTGCAACAGTGAAACACGATGAACATAGTACAGTTGTGTACCTACCATAAATGTACATGTTCGAGTGTATTCACTGTTGCAGTCCAGGTTACCCTCCCACCATCCTCCTTTCATTGCTGGGACTTATCTATACTTCTCTATTCTATACAACCTATGTGGTGTGTTTGCTTGTAGATGAAGATAATGTGCATGCTTTTTTATGAGCAGAATTTTTAGCCTACCCTTTTGGGGGTACCTGACATCTGGGGCAAGAAAAACTGAAGAAAATGGTGTCAGCTGCATCTTTTATACCCCTGGTGCACTGACGTCAGGGGAAGAGGCGACAGCAACCGACACCGGACCAGGACTTTGGAATTCAGGCCGACTGCGGGTAGCCTGCCAGCAGGATAACCCTAGTGTAATGACTGCAACAGTGAATACACTCGAACATCTACATTTATGGTAGGTACACAACTGTACCTTTCCTTTCCTGTCTGCTTGCCCAGTGTATGCCAACATCTGCTTCTGACCTTGCTCTCTAGCACTTGGGGAACTTGCTAAGCTTATGTCAGTCAGTTCCATTGACAGAGGGATAAAGCCTTCTCTACAATCCAGGTATTCTGAGTTCATCTAGCAACCTGGGGCAACTGTTAGAGCTGACACGAGGAAGCGAAGAATGATGAGCTTTAAATGTACTTTCCTGCCTTCAGAGGGAAAGAGGAGGGGTGTGCCCATGAGCACATTGTTTGTGATAGAATCCCTTGTGGAGACGAATGATTTCACAGAGATGGTTGCCTACAAAGAATCTGCCAGTTGATCACATTATACACAGACATGGCATGGCCCTCTACAAGCCATCCCCTTGGATGCAGGTAAATCTGTGACAGGATTAGGACTTAAAAATTAGAAAAATCCCCAATGACTGCCTTATAGACAACTCTCGTCTGTGACCAATCATGGTCAGGCAACTGGGTTGTTATTAGTCAGCCATGTGATAATATGGGCCAGGAAACATTATTTTCATCATATTTGAAGCCCATCCTAAATGTGTAAATACTTTGAGTCAATGAATTGACAAACATTCAGTTTGGAATATGTGGCAAACATCTATATACTTCTGTTTGCCATTCTTCCAGTCTTCCTCCATTGCCACTTTCAAAGTAAACCTAGATAACTGGGTGTGCAGCCTCAGATTTTTTCCTGCTCTCTCTGGTTGCCCTCCTCAAGGCTGGAGGAACTTTTGAATACAGTGTACTGGCTAGGTTTATAATGGCCTATAGACTGACTCCCTAGTACTTTCTCATGGCCCTATAAACCAAAGTTGAATATTTTGAATCCAGTATTAAAAATATATATAGATATATGGAATACTTTTAAATACTGAACAGTCAAAACACCAACCGGCATAAGATCGACCACTAAAGGTCAAAGCTCAAAACCTAAAAAAAATTGACACATGATGTATGCAGGGGCAAGCTTCCCCTGCCCTTGTACCACACCCACCCCCCTGCAAATTATATATGCCAATTCTGAGATCGCACTAGAGTGGACAAAGAGCAAAAAAATAGTCCCTGCAGCACATTTTTTAATTAAAAAAAAAAAAATTAGTAAGCATTTTCATTCTCAGCTTATTGGACTTCATCAAACAATAATCGTAATTGAACTGCTCCTTATATAAAATTTCACAAACTCACATGCTAAAAATCAGCCAATCACATTAAAATCACATTTTAACTTTCTTGCATTGAGTTCCAATTTAATAGGTTTTCCCAGGTTTGAATTGGGTAATTTCTATCTGCTTTTAATAAAATCTGTTGAAATAAGTCTTGTGTGTCAAGGGGAAAAGTAACATCCCCACCCCAGTACTAGGTATCACTTGCCGTAAAACATGAAACATAATTTTTTATAATCCTGACACACCATAGAATGTCTGTACAGGGTGTTATACATGTCTTTCCTTTGAATACTATTTAAATGCTCACTGCTCTGATTCAATCTCCTGCACACATAGAAGGCTGGACAACCTCCACAGGATGCAACACACCACATTTTCATTAATGCAGGTGTATCTCTGAATGTTCACAAATATACCACCTAAAACAGGGTACACACAGGCCAAACTGTCCACTACATATCGACACAATTTATAGTGTTCATTCCCAGCATCACACTGTAACAACTTCCTGCCATTTATTCTGTCAGACTAATTTTAATTCTGAAGAGTTTCTTACAGTATTTTGATACAAGACAAAATCCCCAAAACACAGCAATGCACAAGCAGTATGCTACAATCTTGTCAGAAACCCCTTAAAAGTAAAATTAGTATGACAGAATAAATGGCAGGTAAGTTCTCATGTAAACACAAGCACTACATGCCCTGCAAATGTACAAGCAGTACATTAAAATCCTGGCAGAATCCTTTAGAAGTAACACTAGTCTGGTCGACTAAATGGAGTGTTTATTTACAGGCATGCAGTTATTGTGTTAATGCTTTAACAGCTTACTTTCTGATTAACTCATTCCAGCAAACCTAGCTGCATCCTCATCGATCACAGCATGGATACTCATGCTCTTGCTGGTCCATCTTCCACAGTTTATAGAAGGATAAAACTTGTGTGAGAGCCCTTGGCTGACTACACTGTCTTAGTCTGCACCTCAGACAATGGTGGATGAATTTTCAGTGGCATATTTTGTTCCACGGACTACTCGCTCCCCTCATTGTCATCCACTGTGGTAGGCCATTCAGCCACCATGAACCAGGGGTCAGCCACATCCTCTTCTGGTGCTCCAATGTTAGGACTTGGAAGGGAGAACCATCTTTACTGGGACACAATTTTATTAGGGAATGCTACTGGATGCATCTTGGGGAAGAGAACTCTTGGAGGCACAGAGATTTTTCCTAATAGGATACAGAAGGTACCTGTTAAGAAAAAAAAACAAAAGGTTAAACATTCTTATCCTGAAGACACACTAGCCATAAGTAAAGATGATTTTCTGTTTGTAGCTATGAAATTGTTAGTCAGTCCTGGTACACAGCCCGAAATACATGTTAATCAGGTCATTTGAAATATCCCTGAGGTAATTTCTTTTTTAAAATTGTTGCATGGATGAATGAGAGATTGAGGTTGTTCCTTCTGTATTGAGATTTTATAATATGCTGTAAATGAATTTGTCTTATTCCCTGTCCTTTTCCTCCTCTAGTGCCAGACATGGAGGAAGTATATTATACCACTTGTAACAACCCTAATCACAATCTTCAATCGCCATAAAAGCAGATAGCCTTTACAAAGTTTTTCAAACTGACAAGCATTTATTTTCTCTCCATAGTTTCTTCCCCTGTGGATATACTGGGGAAGATTGGAAGATCTGGGAACAGATTTGATATTAGAATTTTTTATTCTTCCAGTTAGGCATATAGAATTCTTAACTATGCTTTCCATATGTGGAAATTCATGCCTCTCTATTATATTGTTTTTGTCATATCTAAATATGCCTTGAAGGCATGTATGATTGTGCAGATACTATTTCTAGGGCATCTGCTTCTGCTATTGTTTGAGGGTTTTTGGTTAGGTTTGAATTCAAAATTTTTTTCATGAACCCATTAATATGGGTATTCTTGAATCATTTTCATGAGTGGGTACATAGTTTACTGCTATACCTTTGTTTTATTTTAATTTATTTTATATCTTGAAAACCCTTGGAATTGTATCAGTATTCCACAACACCAAATTATCCTTTTCTGGATTTATGAAGTACAAAATAATACCATCTGTGAATATAGAGAACTTTTCTTAATTACCATACCAGTTATATCCTTCCATTTTTTGAGTCTCTTGTTTTCTTTGCTATTGGATCTAAACATAAATCAAATAATAAAGGAGAAAAAGGGACATCCCTGCCTTGTCCCTGTGTTCAAACACATCTTGGAGAGGAACCCTCCTACCTTAATTCTTGCCTCCAGACATTTGTATATACTCCTGATCAATTATTTTGTATCAGGGAATGCAAATGCTAGTTTTGCTCTACTCATAAAATCCCTCAGTCTATCAAATGCTTTCTCTAAATCAAGACCCACCAACAATAGTGACATTTTCTTACACTCTGCTTCCCTCTGGATCATCATTGTTCTATTAATATTATCAAATGTTCACCTCCCTTCCAGAAAAATACATGATATCTGTAAATTTTGGCAACACCTTTGCCATTCCCTTAGTTGTTATAAACAAAAACACCTTATAATTATGCTTAAATATTACTTTTTAGGAAGGGAGTTTGTGCTTGTTACCCCCTTCACTGACTGTAACAGCAGAAGGATATCAGCCCAAAGCTGTCTCAGTGGATTTTTACTGTGTAGTCATAGGTAGGTACTAGGTTAGATGCTCTTTTGGGCCATTTTAAGCTTAGCCAATTTCACCAAATATGTGAATCAAGCCCTGTACCTCGTGTCTGTGAAGTAAACACCATAACCATTAAGCCAAAAGCAAATCCCAAAGATTTCAGTCCTTTGCATAGCAGAGGATTGTTTTGATTCATCAGCCTCTGGGTTATGGGCCCAGCATGCTTCTGCTGTGCAACTGTCTTCAGTTATAAGATCACACATAGGTCTGGCCATAGCCATTTGAATGCAGACAGGCTGCCCTGGAAATACAGCCCTTGTGCTGGAACTATACAACTATATACTATAGGGCTATATGGCATATTAGTGGCTGCTGAGTGCTGTCACTTCAAAATGTGCTAGTTGAGAAAAAAGCAAGTAGGTAAAAATTAACAAGGAAAAACTGCAAACAGCCAATTTAAGGCTCAGTGCCCTGTTACTCTGCAAATTTATAATGTTTTGGTCTGATGAGTTTCCCAGAGAGAACTCTGGATGAAGTTGCATACACCAGAAGGAAAGAATTCCAGTGTGTTCCTATAAGGAAGAGGAACTGTTACTCTATAAAAGAGAACCATATGTAAAAGGGAATGTTGAAATCAAATTGAGAGAATATTGTATCTGAAGTTTAATAAAGACTGCATTTGAGCTAAATTCTGTTTGCCAAAAGAAATGTGACAAATTTGCTGTTTGTAAGAAGAGCCCTATTTCAGTTAATTTGTTCACCATATAAATAAACTGGCCATAAGTGACAGCTGACCACAGCTTTTAGTCTTTGCTGGAGTATGCATACACATTGCACTACTAATGTATAATGTATATCTTTGTGTGCATGTGTGAGAGAACAATGTTAATGGCTGAAGGGGTAGCACGCTTAATCTTTGGTGCTGGAAGATCAGAAGGCTGTAGGTCCTATTTCCATGCAATTGACTGAATTAATGTTCAAACTGATAACACTGCAGTGTAGCACTAGAGGAATGCTGCACTCCTCAGTGTGCCATCCCTTGAAAGAGTCATTAGACCAAGGCCCCATTTGCTTGAGTTAGTGGTAATTCAAGTGGATTAAAAAAATCCCACAGCACTTATCAAAAGGAGTAAGGGTTGATTATTTAAAACATTATTTACAATACTATTTACAAAATTATATGTTTACAATGTACAACTTTCCATTGCCAAGCGTTATTGTTGCACAATCATACATATCTTTTTCATTATTATGTTACTGTTCTGCTTATATGACCCCCCACTCATTTTTCCCATAGCCACCATCTAATTTTTCTTGAAATTACTGCTACTGTCCATTTACCATTAAACATGACTTTATTTATCCTTTCATTCCAAATGGTCCACACAATGTAAAATAAATGTATCAGTTTTATTATAACATATTCCTATTTTTATGGCTATAATATCCATATATAATCATATTCAAATGTTCATAGGTTCATAGGTTTATACTAGGCTATCTGCCCTAAGGCATTTATAAGCCTAGCCCAAAGTTTTGTGGCTTACGCCACCCCTTATATGAAAAAATACTGTGCCCATTAGTTTGTTGTGCCTCTGTCCAGCAGTGACACAGAGATTATTCCCGGGGTAAACCTACGATCTCCCATCCACAGGTCAAGATTTCTCTTGAACAGAGCCAGCGAGGTGCTCTGCCTCACATGGACCGGGATTTTATTCCACAGCATAGGGAGTCTCTGAGTGATAAATCTATCCCTCCAGCACATCCTATTTATATCTGTGCTAAGGTTTAAGTCGCTTGCTCTAGTGGTTTTGGTGGATTTGGATTTTTTGAGGTGGAGCATGTCCATTAATTCCGGGTTGGACATGGCCTTGTATGTCAGGCACATGTCACCTCTGAGCAGACGGTATGTGACTGAACAGAGCTGGAGTTTCTTCAATCTGGCAGCATATGACAGATTTTGGAGTCCCTTTATCCTTTTGGTGAGGAACTTTTGGGGTCTCTCCAATTGCTGCAGATGTCGGGTGAGATACATCCCGAATGGGGCATTGTACTCAATCATTGGTCTGATAAGTGAAGAGTACAGGGGAACAATGACCTCACTAGATCTGGATGTGAATCCCTTCATGATCAGGTGGGCAATGTAGAAGGTCTTTCTAACCACTTCAGCAACGTGAGTGTCAAAAGAAAGGCCACTGTCAACCTGGGTCCCCAGGTCCCTGATAACCTCTTCTGTGCTTAGTGGATTGCCACCTATATGGTAGCTTGGGGTTACCTTGTTTTTCCCGAAGGGTATGACTATACATTTTTTGGCGTTTAACTTCAGGCCATGGCTCTGGCACCAGCTATCTGTTTCCGTGAGTCCCTTCTGAAGGATATCCGTGTCCGATGCACTTTCCACTATGGCGCCCAGTTTGCAGTCGTATGCAAACTTTGTCAGCCAAAGTCCTCCCATGTTGGCCTGTACTTCTGAGAAGTAGATGCCGAACAATAGGGGGCCAAGGACCGAGCCCTGTGGGACACCACTTGTGACCGGCTTGGAGTCTGACATAGCGCCAGCAACTCTAACCCGGTGGGTTCTGTCCTTAAGCCAGTTTGCAACCATCTTGTGACATATGGTTTTACATTTAAGCTGGTAAGTTTTTCTACAATACCCGAATGGGGTATTGTCGAAAGCCTTTGCAAGGTCAAGGTAGGCTGTATGGACTGCCTTTCCCTCATCAATGGCCTTGGTGACTTTCGAAGAAGTCGACCAAGTTCAAAAGGCATGATCTGCCCTTGACGAAGCCAAACTGGGTCGGGTCCAATGTCTGCAAGTCCCCTATATCTTTGTTTATGAGCTCCATTATGATCCTCTCCATAGCTTTGCAGACTAGACTTGTTAAGCTTATGGGGCGGTAATTACCAGGGTCCGTATTGGCACCGCCTTTGTGGAGTGGGACCACAGTTGCCGTACGCCACTCCTTGGGCACGTATCCTGTGGTAAGGCTGAGATTAAACAGCTGCCTTATGTGCGGGTTTAATTCCTCATTTAGCTCGTGTAGCACACAGCCGGGGACACCATCCGGTCCCATTGATGCTGTTTTTAGCTTTAGAGAGAGCAGCTTTCACCTGCGCATTTGAGATGTCTGGGAGGCTACACTCCGCTGGGATAGTTATCTCTCCTTTAGGGGGGGGAGAGGGGGTGAAGTTTGCACTGAACCTGTATTTTATTTATCTCCTTTATATTTTCAAAGAACTTTTCTTCTCATAATTTCCCCACAATTTTGCAACCCTTATACATTGCAAGAATATGTACAATCTCATGCCATATGAATATTTCCTTTTACTGGTAATTTATAAATCACCAATCTCCATAAAAAGCTTGACATTCTACGTGCTTATTATACCATGCTTTTTGTACTTTATAGCTTTAACTTTTTCATTTGCTACCTCAGCCCAATGAATAACATAATATTGTGTCATGATATTTTTGTACCACACTTTCCTCTCATTTTCTATTTCATCAGTTTTTATTTTCCATATAATTTTCTTGTTGACATCTTATTTCTTCATTTAAACAGTTATCCTCTTGAATTTGTTAATATGTCAATGCCACTCATAGTTGTACTTTAGTAAATCTACTACTAACTTCATTTTTATCATTTATCCAAAACAAAACTTTATACAAATTCAAAGAAACAGCAAAAACAATTGGGTTTAATAATCCTAAACCTCCATCTTCCTTATCCATATATATGACTCCTGTGTTCACTGGATTCAGTCTCAAACTCCATATAAAAGAAAAACAAAATTACTTGTAGTGTTTTTTTCATAAATTGTTGGCAACATTTAGACACTAGCCAAATATGCAGTCTTTCTCAGTATAACTGAATTAATCAAATAAACCTGTCTATTAAATGATAGTATGTTTTCCAGAAATAATATAGCTCCTTTAATCTATTATCCTATTCCATTGCTCCTCACTTGCGTTTTTACCCCACGTCTTATACCTAGCACAGAGATTTCTTTACTGTATCATCCAGTCCTTTACTTCCGCGGTGGTGCAGCAGTAGCGTTGTTGCCTCAGAGCAAGAGGTTCTCTCGTTCGATTCTCGGCTGGAGTGCGGGGAGTACCTTCTGTGTGGAGTCTGCATGTCCTCCCCATGGTTGGGTGGGTGTTCGAAAGCCGTGTAAATGGGCGTGCCTTTGTTGAAGGTTAAACATTGAGCTTGGCACCTCGGCGTTTGTGAAAATCTACTGCCAATCATTAGCGGACCGGAGTTCCGCTGTGGTGACCCCTAACCAGGAAAAGCCGAAAGACAACAACATCATCCAGTCCTTTAAAGTCACACCTGTTATATTTAAACAGTATTGTACATAACATATAACTTCTTTTATTCAGACTTTCACATAATCATTATAGCATATGTGCATAAATAAACATAACTGGAATTTTTATTCCCTCATTAGTAATAATTAGCACCTTTCATATGCAAATTTACATTCCAAATGTAATCATAACTAATGCAAATAATATTCCCAAATTCTAACTAGTAATCCAAAAGGCAGTGCGAAGTGAAAAACTGCTGAACCAAATCACACTTTACACAAAATCAGCCATTCTGAGCCAATAGCTGGTACCAACTATCCGGTCTAAATCCACACAGGTAAAAGCTTAGTCCAATAAGATGAAATATACCAGTCTTGTACAAAACACACTTTAATAACATCCAAAATGCATTGGGTATTGGAAGAACAGATACTTAATTTGGAACAACTACCTTTTAAAATTTTACTTAGGGCAATTGTGGTACCAAAGGCATAGTTTATATTGCTCTGTGTCACTTGTGGTAGTTTCTATGTAGGGAAAACAGAGAAATATCATAGAATTTATGAACTTCTATATGCTATAGCGAAAGCAACCACCAACAGTGCCCTCTGTAAACATAGCCATGATTTAAATTTGGTATTTTGGATATTATACCGACCAATACTAGAGGAGGATGGTGGAAACTGGACTTGGAGATTAGGGAGATACAGTGGCAAATGAGGTTAAACGCCACATCATCTCCCACCTTGAATGAAAATGGAACTATTTTACCACTCCTTAAAAAAAGAGCCCTTATTCTGTAAATGTTTTTTTTTTTTTTTTTACAACAGTTAAGGAAAAAAAAACATGTATTTTGGATGTTATTAAAATCTGTTTTTTTACAAGGCTGGTATATTTTGTCTTTTTGTACTAAGCTTTTACCTGTGTGGATTTAGACTGGATGGTTGGTACCAGCAATTGGCTCAGAATGGCTGGTTTTGTGTATAATACAAATATGCTACTCATAGGACATCTTTGACATATGGCATTTAAATAGCTATTTCTTTACTTAACCATCCAGTCACTAAAATTCTTTCTTTATTTTTATTATATGCAGAATAACATACATTCTTCATTTTCTCACTAATGTACTCTTCCGTAATTGTCCACAAAAGTTCATGTTGTACTTTAACATGGTGTAAGAAGGTAAATCAGCACCCACAAATACAAAATCAAAAACAAAACAATGATAGGGGCAGCAGGAAGCACCAGAGAACAGTAAAATGTATAATAAATCCAAAGCTTCATGATTAGCACAGCAACCAAAACTTTATTATAAATGCTTAACAGTTATCACTGTGTTTTTGTCCATGCAAAACTATTTCATCAGATACACATGCTTCACAAACATCCCGCTTTAAATATCCTGTTTTCCCCTTCAGTTAATTGTTTAACAATATGTAGCTCAATTCAGTTAAATATCCCCAATACTCTAAACAAAATACTATAAACATGTTTATACACAAATTGTATGACATTTTTTCAATAAATAAACCCTTCTTTAAAAAAACAATCCTATACTCGCATATAAGGAATAAATATAAGAAAAATGTAAATATTAAATTTTAGAATTGTCCAAAACCTGCCTAATTTAAACATGTATTAAAAAATGCTAAACATTAATAGTGATTTTGTGCAGTTACACAACACTGACATCCTGTGGTTGTTTTAGGTAGGTACATTCAAAATCCGGCTTAGTTTGAAGGTGAGTAAAAATCAGAGGCACAGGGGGATATATGCAGATGAACCCTATGAACATCAGGTGTTTCAGCTAATTGGTGATTCTGAATGCCCATGACTTGTTTCGTCATTTTAATGGTCAATTTCTGGCCAATAAAGCCAAACCCCACTAGCTGTGGATATGCATATTTCGGCCTTATGACCTCGTCAGCATAGCACAAGCAGAGTGTTTGAATAAGCATAAGAAACACAGGGCTGTTCTACCCAGCTGATGTCCATTATCATTAGGGTCACTGCAAAATTATCCCAAACAACAAACTAAATAAATGAGAAGGTCACTAAAGAAACAATCAGTAAAAACAAAATGAAAACTCCAGCAAAGCTAGAACTTCCACTGAGTGACCTCCCAAATCTCTTGTATCATTGGCACATGGGATATATGCAGATGACCCTTATGAACATCAAGTGTTTCAGCTAATTGGCGATTCTGAATGCCTTGACTTGTTTTGTCGTTTTAATGGACAATTTCAGGCCAATAAAGCCAAATTTTTCTAATCTAAAGGACTTCAATTTATTCCCAGTAAGGAGTGAAATTAATAAGGTGCTGATTGACATAAAGTTGTTTGTAAGGAAGAAAAACTTGGAATTATTGTTCCCTAAGGAAGACCACACTGTAGGGAAGGAAGAGGTCCAAAGAAAGAAAGCACATTAAACCCACCTCTGCATATACAGTTAAAAAACTTTGAAATACAAGTAGAAAGAGAACATAGATAAGTGATTCAGGGCAATAAAGTGTACCCCAACCTCCCTGTGGAAGAGAGGACACTATTGTAAGAACTGAGAAGCAATAAATATCTGAAAATTATGAAACCAGATAAGAGGGTGGGATTGCACTGATGAAGTCCATTTTATAAGCAGCAAAAAAGATGAATTTATTGAATGATGAAATTAAATATTTGAGAGTATCCAAAAACGCGATACATGTAGCCTATCACAAAATTTATTTTATATTAAAATATTTATTCTGGGAGGGAATGATAGATGAAAGGACATTTCAGTATTTTCCAATAGATAAACCAGTTTTACCATCATTACTTGGAATCCCTAAAGTCCACAAAAACTTTATTGATCCACCTTTTAGGCTTCTAGTGGCCGCTAATGTTTCCATGGCCTATCCTCTATCCAGATTTTTGGATTTTGAATTTTGAATTAAAGAAGGTATGGACAGAACAAAATGGTATTTTAAAGGACTTGTGGGATTTTCTGAGGATTATTAAACCTGGTTTATACAAAAGAGATTTGCTATGTGTCACTATAGATATTCAAGATTCATTTACTGTAATCCCTCAAAAAATTGGACTTGAATGGTTTGAGGAAGCACTGGTACAGAGAGGACAGTTTACAAACAATGATTTTAAGTTCTGTTTGGAACTGATGGAGTTAGTGCTGTGTAGTAACTGTGTATTTTGATGGAGAGTTTTTTTTAAACAGTTAAGGGATGTGGCTGTGGGGCATGTTGTGACTCAGCATATGCTAATATTGTGTTGTTAATTTGGAACAAAGCTATATTTTTAATTCCATTTACATAAAAAATTGAAACCTATAAAATAGATAACCTAGACAATATTACCTAGACAATATTTGTATTTTTGGATGGGTACAGAAAGTGAATTGATGGAATTTTTAAAATATATTAACAACACTAAAGACTTACCATATAACTAGGGACAAAATGGATTATTTAGATGCAACAATCCACAAAATGGAAGAGATAGAAGGGTTCAAATCTACAATTTTTAGAAAGGAAATCTTCTCTAACTCTTACTTATATTATACTAGTGCCCGCCCTTACAGGCAGAAAAAGAATATTGTGAAGGGGCAGTTTATACGTGGATTGAGAACGACTTCTAATGATCAAGATTTTTTCAAAAAGTGTAGTAAAATAAAAAAAAATGTTCATTGATAGAACACACCCCATTAATTTAATTGACAAAAGTTATGAATGAGGTAAAGGAAGGAATACAGGGTAAATATAGTCTGATTATAGGTATGGTCTTAGATACTTATCAAATAAGGAGCCTGGACTCAACATTTGTTAAAGATGGAAGTAGAGAAGAAATTAACAAAAGTTAGAGGAACCTATGTAATGAATTATAATAGTGGCACACATATTATTAGGGAGGGTATAAGTAACAACTGGAATAGGTTTGCATGTTGTTCAGACCTAAAGAATTTTTTTATGGAACCACTACAGTTTGTCTTTAAGAAGGTTTACAGTGTCAAAGAAATCTTGGAAAATAATAAACGTAGGGAAAGGGGGGGAATAAAAAAGTTAGCACATACAAGTGTGGTGCCTGCACCCAGTGCCTCTTTATAGTTAATAGGGAATCAGTATACATAATAGCAAAAGATAGATATATTGACCTCCTTCTCCAGTTGTAATAGTATAGAGGTGATATATATAGCTGTATGCAAAAAATGTGATGAATTTTACATAGCGAAAATGACAAATTGAAAAGAATTTATGAACACTTGTATGATATTCGGAACAAGGAAGTAAAAATGCACTTTTTAATCACCTTAAGTTGTACACAGGCTAGTTTTACTTTTTTTGTTTTGGAAATGGTGGGGCAAGACCCTGGGGGGAGCATGGGAGACCAAGACAGAGACTATAGGGAAGTGTATTGGCAATTAGTTTGAATCCAATAGAATACCAGGACTAAATGAAGCTATCTCCCTGACCCCTGTTTTAAAACTTAGGGCGGCAAAACTGGGAATACATAAGCTTGCATATAATTTTCAAATAGAAAAAAAAACAATCAGTTGATTTATTTTTTTTATTCATCTTCAAAGCTGGGTTTTGAATGTATCTACTTAAAACAGCCACAGGATAACAGTGTCATGTAAATGTACAATATTAATTTTAATGCTTAACATTTTTTAATGCATTCTTTAATTAGGCAGGTTTTGTGCACAGTTCTAACATTCAATATTTATATATGTTTTGATGTTTATTACTTATATGTGAATATAGGATTGTTTTTTAAATAAGTTTTTTATTTACTGAACAAATGTTATACAATTTGTGTGTGAACATTTTTATAGTATTTTGTTTAAAGTGTAGGACATTTTTAACTAAATTGCACTACTTATATATACATACATACAAGTATTTCAAGTAGGGGGATTATTGCCCTTCTAGCTTGCCAGTATACCAAAACGCTTGTTCCCATAATGTGTCCAGGCTGTTCTTAAAAATATCTAAACTAGTACTTGCTTTAATGTAATTTGGTAGTCTGTTCCATGCATCAGCTACTCTGTCACATAACCAGTTAGTACACTTCTCATTCCTGTAGAATCTTGTAAATAGGTTGTCTGATGATTCTCTAGTACTTTTTGATAACTCAAAACATTTCCAGAGGTAGTTGTCTCTAAATGCCGTATATACCTGAATAAGATCTCCTCATAGATATCTGTTTTAAGAGACACTGTACAAGTTCAGATATTTTAGTCTTTCATAATAACTTAAATTTTCACATCCATGGATGCCCTTGGTATATATTCACTGTACTCTTTCCAGTTTACTCATGCCTGTGTCCTTATAGGGTTTCCATATTGTTATTCCTTACTCAAGTTTGGTCCTAATGTAACAAACAATGACTTCATTTTTGATTTCCTAGACATACATTTTTTCTGTACAACCTGTAGTTCTATAACTGTCATTAACCAATTGGGTGATAATTAGAAAAACTCATAGCTGAATCTACCCATATACCCAGGTCCTTAAATGAGTCTACAGTTTTAATCCCTGTATGCTGTATTAAATATTCACATTTCAGTTTATGTCTCCCAAATCTCATATGCTTAGTTTTTGATGTATTTATCGGCATATTATTCTCCTGTGGCCAAATGGTCAAGTTATTTTGCAGACATGCCTTATCTGTAACACATGTAATCAGTTTACCTAGTTTCAGGTTGTCTGCATATAGACTGTAGAACATCTCAGATGAAAAATTTAGGTCTGAAAGATACAATATAAACAAGTAAGGGGCTAGGACAGAGCCCTGTGGGACACCCTGACTGTAACCAAGGATTTTGCCTGTCCAGTTGCTGTATGATATTTACCATGTCCTATGTGTAAGCCATGTAGCTATACATCTTATCAAGAGTATATCAGTACCTAGTTGTACTAATTTATTGATCAGTGTTTTGTGTATGACCCTGTCAAATGCTGAAGTTAAATCTATATAAATTACATCACAACATTTCATTCATAGCTGTTATTATATAGAACATAATGTTACAGGTGGTAATAGATCTATTTTCAACATATACATGGTGATATATGGTTTCAAGTCCCAACCTATCCAGTTCTGACAATAAATTATCCAATATTACCTTCTCCATTTTTTTTCCACAACAGACTTAATGGTCTGACTCTGGGTTTGTCCTACTACCCTTTCCCTTAAAGACGGGTTTAATAAGTGCATGTCTCCAATCTTGAGGAATCTCCCCATATTTATATAACCTAGTGAATAATAGATATGGTACCATAAGTTCTTGCTGAAGTGTTCTCTGGTCTTTATCACTAATTCCGTCTCCTCCCTGTGCTTTGTTTGGATCCAGTTTATGCAATTCTTTCTCAATATAATCTAATTTGAACCCAGTATCTGGGGTTACCTGGATGTCACTAGGACAACTTATCACCCCTTTTGTGGAGCCAAATTATTTTGCATAAGATTTTGTAAATATATCTATAATCTTTTGTGTCTGAGAATACATTTAGGATCTACACACAGTTTATCAATTTGTGTGTCTTTACTTCTTCCACATCTTGTGCATCTATAAAAAGGTTTCCTATTATGCTCAATATCTATATATACATTTTCTTCACATTTTTCTTGAACTTGTCTCACACTTCTGTTTGTCCAGCTTGTTTATTTCAATTATCAAAGTTGTAGTTTGATCTCTCTTCCATTTATTATATTGTTAAGCAAATAAAGGGGAAAACAGGATATTTAAAGAGGGACATTTGTAAAGCATGTGTATCTGATGAAGGAGTTTTGTATGGACGAAAATGCGGTGATAACTGTTAAGGGTTTATTATAAAGTTTTGGTTGCTGTGTTAATCACAAAACGTGGGCTTTATTATGCATTTTACTGTTAGTCTGGTGCTCTGTCATGGTTTTGTTCATGTTGTACTGCCTCAAATGTTTTATTTAAATCTCCTATCATGATCTTGATTTCATCAGTCCTGTTTATATCATCATCCACAATTTCCATAATTCCAAACATCCTTTTACCTTTAAACTGTATATATTATGTTCCATAATGTTTCATTTTACGTTTGATTCTTTTCTGAATTATGTTCTTAAAAAATCTTATCTGTATTGCTCAATACTGTAGGGCTCCAATTTTCATTTTTTTATCTTTATCATAAAAATGTAAGTATACCACTGCATACATCTTTATACATAAAGCATTCATTTAACTACTAATTCATAAATTTTAAGAAGTGTTTTTTTTTTCTGCAAATCCATAAAATTCTTTAAAATTGGTATTTTATTGCATCTCGTCCTGAAGCTGACTGTAGATTAACTTGTCCAAGTAGCTTATCTAATTCATATAAGGAAGTCTTGTTTTCCAATTCTTTATTTTATTGTTCTGTTAATATTTTAACATGTCATTCTTTTTTGTACTTTGTCTTTAAACATTTTCTTTACATACTTTATTATGGTATTCTTAATTTATGCCTGAGATGATCTTACTTCTCCTCTGTGGTCTTTCATTTCTGTCATTAAACTAGCCTTCTGTTTAACTGCGCTGCTCAAATTAAGCTAATGCTACTTCTTTTTTACCTTCAAGTAATATATATTTTTAAATCTTTAAAATAAAAATAAATAAATAATAAATAAATCTTTAATTTTCTCTTGATTCTCTTTATGCATTCTTTGTTCTGTCAAATATTCCATATCATTCCTTTTCAAATCCTTTAAAGCATCTACACATTGTTTTATATTTTCCCATTTTTCTTATATTTGACTGTGATTCTAAAAACATTTTTTATAGGTTCATAGATTAGTACTAAGCTAACTGCCCTTGCGAGCTCTTTTAAGCCTAGCCAGTTATCCCTTGTGAGACTCAAATCTTGTGTTTGCAAGGCAAACACCTTAACCATTAGGCCACCCTCCCAACCATAATTTTCTTTAAAAGCTAGCCACCACTAGGATTAGTTTTTATCACACACACTGGTGGAAATGTGATCTTTCCATAATGGCATATGTATTTTCTTACCGTTTTCATCCCATAATTTCTCATTTATTCTTTTTATTCCTTTTACCAGTCTGATACTTATTTTCCTGTATCTCTATCCATATGGCTGGGTGATCTGAAAAGCCTGTCACAAGTGACTCTCCCTTAGTTATATTTAAACTTTGTGATATAATAAAATGTATTTCAGTCTTCTATATGCCTCAATTGTATATCCACAAATTATTATTCCAAATCTTTAAATTGCCACATTTTATAACTTTCAAAAATTTTTCCTCTCCTTGTTTTTCATCTTAAATCACAAAATCTCCCATTAATATTATTTTCGTATTAATTACTACATAATCCAGAAATGTATGAAATCAATTTTCTTTTTCTTTACTTGTATTCTGTATACCTGATTATGCCATCTGAGATCTACAGTAGTCAGTCTTCCCATCATTACCAATTTTATATTTAATATTTTCACTGACTTCCAACAAAGTACAACTATGCCAGAACAAAATTCCTTTTTTAGGTTCCATATTGTATCTCCTCCCCAAAGTTTCTTTGTAATCTCTCCTGTGTCAAAAAGCTTACTCTTTTCAATATTATGTCGACATCACACTATTCTCCTAGGTTTTTTTTTTCTCCTTTACACTTATCCCTTTAAAACTTTTCTATCTCTTACTCTTTTGCTAATATAATTATTTTTAACTTTCACTATTTTCCTTTTTATATCTTCTGCATCACTTATTTTGGAAGCTGCTTCTGTTATGTTTCATTTTTCTCTATATCCATATCTTTATTATTATACTGATCTTGCTTCCTTAATTCCTCTTTATCTTTTGTGTTGGGACTGTTTCTTCTATCCATATACTGACCTTGCTTTTGTCTTCATCCTTTTTCTTTACATAACAGTCCATCATAACTGCCTAATTTTGTTCTTTTTCTTTTCATACCCCCCAAAAAAACTTTCCAGAACAGAACCAGTCTCAAAAATAATGTCACAAAATGTAGCTCTATAAATAAGTATAAATGCTCTTTCCTCATGAGCTTTCACTACCAATGGGACCATTAAATTATTCCAAATATCATACATGTCTGTTCCTTTTTTTCTGAATTTTTACCATGAATTTCCTTTGAGAGTTGACATTTTCTTTCCTGTGATCATCTCATCACTTTCCCTGCAGTTTCTTTAACAGTCTTGACATATGATTACTTTTTCAGGCAATCTTCTTTTAAAATGGCTTCCAGTTCTGAAAAACCACACTAGCCAGGGGTACAGACATATGCAGGAACTTTATTAAATGAGTGCTTTCTTTAATAAAAGAATAACTTCTTCAGATGAACATTGTTTTAAAAGTTCCACTTAAATAAGCAGATGATACTCATGTGATAGCCAAGCCTCCTCAAAACAGCAATCATGCTACTACTTGTTCTTTTAAAGAAACAGAATGAGGGAAGCTTTAAGTAAAATAGGATTACATTCATCTAATGCTACTGAGTACTAAGTGGACTTGCATTAAGAACAATATAATAAAAGATAATAATAGATATGTAGTAAAAATTCTGTATTAAAAAGAACATATTTTATAAAAGAGTATATTATAAAAAAGAGCAATCTGGTAAGAGATTTTAATTTTAGCTTTGGGGAAATTGAAATATAATCATTCAGAAATGGCCAACCACCTGCATTAAGTTTAAGCTGCCAGTACAGATGTTCTTCGTATTTCACTGTTGCAGTCATTACATTTGGGTAATCTGCTGGCAGGTTGCCCTCCGTTGGCCTGATTAACAAAGTCTCGGGTCCTGCGTCAGTTGCTGTCCCTTCTTCCATGACATCAGGTCATCAGGGGTATAAAACATGCAGCTGACACCATTACATCAGTCTTTCTTGCCGCGCGGTGCCCGAAGCAGAAGCAGTTCACAAGTGCCGGTCGACCAACTCCTGAAATTTTCGTTTTCGAGTTTCAGAACCGAAGTCTTCAACTAAAAGCTAAGTACCCCGTTGGGGAAAGTTCTTTCAAGATTCACTGCCCATGGTCCTCCTCTCCTATTTTTCAGTACTGAAAAACTTAAATTCATGCCTGGGTTATCTTTAACATGTTTGTATAAGGGGTTTGCTTCTTTTTTTCTTCCAGATGTCTTACAAATGTTCATATATTCTTTCCTTAAGGACATTGCCCCTACTGCAAATACATTTGCACAGGAGAATCATTTTAAATTAATTCACGCACTTTGAAACCAATGAGGAAATACAATTATGAAACCTATGGTGTGGTTTATGGTGCCTTATGCCAGGCATACCCTGAGTTCTGTATAGGCAAAAAAAGAGTGAAAACTCAAGGAAAGAATATATGAGCATACACATATACTTAGTTTTGAGTGCATGGGAAATTCTGGTTTGATTCTCAGCTGGGGTGCCTTCTGTGTGGAGTCTGCATGTCCTCCATTCATGTGGGTTTCCTCTGGGTGCTTCGGTTTCCTCCCACTTTTCAAAGATGTGTCTAGAGAGTTCCTCCCCGGGCCTTCACTACAAATTGGCTTCACTCCAAGTCGGACTTTCCCAGTAAACAAATGTTAAATAAAAAATAAATGAACACTTTGGTTCATTTGCCTGGTTTTGACAAAACAAAAGTGTATCGTAATATTGATATCTTTTTTTATTTGACAGTGGTCCAGAAGTGAACTACATTCATTTATTCGGACTCTGCATTGATTTTCATAGTTTTGTTATTTCAGGTTATGGTTCTACTGTCCAGTTCATGGACACTGAGATCACTTTGGTTGATGACTCAATGGAATCAAATGTGTTTCGCAAGAAAACTTGCAGAAATAATTTTGTAGACTTCGTTACCACCCACATTTTATGAAAGCAAACATTATAAGGGGACAGTTTAGTAGGATGTCTTCCTTAATTAGTAACGACAATGTTTTCCTGCAAGAGTGTTATTTATACACAAAAACTGTCCAAGAGAGCTTTTGGAGAACATTTCTACTGACATTTGTTTAACACGTACTAGCGGATTCAGACCTATCCTTAGATCTGGCTTTGAACCTAAACAATTGATTCCAATACTGACCATACATTTAGCTTTACACTACCAATTATTGTAGACATGTTTTCTATTAGAAATTTTATTTCCAAAAACTGGGACATTGTTACAAGCTACAACAGCCCAAGTTGATTTAAAAAAAAAAAAAAACTCTTCACAGCTCTTCTGAAAAGAATGATGAATCATTTTTGATTAAAGACTCTGAAAATGGAAACAAACCCCCAGGTATGTTTTCTTGTGATGGGCGTGTCACTACATTTGAACAGGAACAGAATATTTTTTCAGGCATTGTAATGTTAAAGTACTTTTTGAAGATACTATGACTGCCAGAGTAGCAAAGTTGTTTACGCTGGTATTTGTAACACGAGTTCTTTTATGTTGGTAAAACATACAGGAAATTATCAGACTGGATAAAAGAGCATCTAGCAGCAATTAGATGTAACGATCAAAGGAATGTACTAGGTAAACACAGTTCTCTTTGTAATGGATTTCAAACTTTTAAGTTTATTGTACTGGAACAACTTGATTCCTTTTTAGGTGTCAATGAAACTCACAGAAGTGCGAGAATTGAAATGGCAGCTGCTTCTGAATGCTGAAATTTCCCCATAATGAAAACTTGAATATTAAATGTGCTTTGTGAGGGTACAGGTGAACTCCACCTACTACAATACACATCTGTTTATCATTGGCAACTGTATTGTTAATTTTGCTACATTATTTATATATGATGCTTATTGGCTGTTATTGTTTTTAGATGGGCACAACAAGGCTTTATTTCATTCTGTTTTTTTTTTTTCTGATGAAGTTCTTGTATCTTTTAAAGAACAAAAGCACTCAACACCTGTTTGGTTCAGTTCTCTTCTTCCAGTTCTTAGAAGTTTGTTGGTTATTTAGTTGTTCTTTGTGGCTCTTTAGCATGCATGCGTGTGTGTGTGTGTGTGTGTGTGTGTGTGTGTGTGTGTGTGTATAAATGTAAATGTATGTGTGTGTGTACATATATGGTTTACTATGAATATACCTAAGAACAAAGTCTTGAACATCAAAATCCTGAGTCTATATGCTGAAGACTACAATGCCAAAAAAAAATCTTGAATATTGAGTCATCAGTGATCAGCGAGGACAATTGGCAACCTACTTACTCTGGAACCATCCTAATTTAGCTTTCTTATGGGAAAGTCTTGTCAACTTAACCTGGTTGACTTTGAGAGGGTCATTAAAGCAATGGAGGAGGGCAAAACTCTTTATACTACTTTCCTCAACCTGGCCATTCAATACAGTACCCCAATCAATAATGTATTATTCACAAAATCTCCAAACTAAGGATAAATCCCTACTTATCTCACTGGAATGCTGGCTGGCTTACAGATAGGACCCAAGAAGTCAGGCTTGGTGAGACCACCTCCACCAAGAGACCAGTCACCAGAAGAGTACCTTGGAACTGTGTGCTAGGCCCACTCCTGTTTGTCATCTGCTTCTCAGAAGTCCAGGCTAATGTCAAAGGCCTCTGGCTCTCCAAGTTCACAGAAGACTGTAAATCGGGAGCTGTCATATATTCCACCTATGACACTAACAATCCTGTAAGAGGGACTAACACAGACAAACGACTAGGGCCAAAGCCCTGGATTAAACCAGTGCCAAGAAATGCATATTAGTGCCTTTGGAAATTGACCTCCAAAGTTAATTACTTCATCAATAAAAGACTCCTAAGAGCTGACCCGGTAGTTAGGGATCTGGGAATACATGTAGACAGTAATCTGGCCTTCCAACAACATGCAGCAAAGATGGTAAGAAAATCATTCTATGCCATCTAGCTTATAAATAAGGGCATGACATCCAGGTCCAAGAAAACTATAGTGCCACTCTACTCAACACTTATTTGACCCATCATTGAGTACAATGCCCCCTTTGGCATGTACTTAGCTAGACACTTGCAACAGCTGGAACATCCACAAAGGTTCCTCACCAGGAAAATCTAGGATATGAATACCCTGTCCTACACAGACTTCTTTAAGGGCCCTGTATCTATACTCAGTCTCCTATAGGTTGCTGCTAGGTGATCTATTCCTGGCTTATAAGGCGTTCTCGGATCCAGACTTGATGGATATTTTGCATATCTGCAAAACAAAACAGCACAAAAAACACTAGATTAAAAGTTCTGAGCTTTGCTTGTGATATAAATAGAACATGCTGGAGAGACAGATGTCTCAAAAGATCCCTGCACTATGGATTAGGCTCCCCATCCATGTAAAGCAGAGTTCATCCCTGCAACTTGAGTGAAACCTTAACCATTGGATGGGAAATCACAATTTCACCCCGATCTGGCCTCATGTCTGTGATGGACAGAGGCCATCAGTAAGTAAAATATTCCCCAACTAACATACCACCTCCACAAAACACTTCGCTACCTCCCTAAGATCATACCTCTCCAAATATATGCCCACAGTACCAGGGGATAAAATTGGGTTGTGGTGGATGGCTAGGCTTGCAAAGATCTTGGTGGTGGTTAGTGTAGTAATAACCTATAAACCCTACTATTGCAGACCCAGAAACAAGTGGTAGCATGGTTCCTGCAGGAGGGACATTTTGTGAGACTGATATTGTGGTTTCATCATTTTGGTCTTTAAATATTATTGTCCCAGGATTTTGATGTTTAAGATTTTTTCTTGCATATTTTCATAGTAAATCGGTGTGTATATAAACAAATGTAGCTGATGCATAAAAGAAAACATGTTTTCTTCTTAAACTTAAAGGCTGCAACTTCCAAACTAAAAAGCAACTTCCCTGGTCTTACAATGTAAACTCAAGTGCTGAATTAAACTTGTAAAAAGTCTCTGGTTCTAGTCTCCTTCAGGTAAACATGTTCCAGGTCTTGTCCTCTGGCAAACTACCCTTAGATAAATGTTTCCTGGAACCATTGCTCTGGGCCTGTAGTCTTCTCCTAAAGGTGACCACTCCTTCTTAACATTCCCAGACTTCTTTGGTTTTCCTTATCTATTCTATGATTTGATGTTATTCGTGTTTCACTGTTGCAGTTATCACATTTGGGTTATCTGCTTGCAGTAGCCCTCAGTCAGCCTGATTATCATCAAAGTCTTGGGTCCTGCGTCGGTTGCTGTCTCATCTTCAGTGATGTCAGGTAGTCAGGGGTATAAAGCATGCAGCCGACGCCATTACATCAGTCTTTCATGCCATGCGGTGCCCGAAGCAGAAACAGTTCACAAGTGCCAGTTGGCCGACTCCTGAAATTTTCGTTTTCGAGTTTCAGAACCAAAGTCTTCAACTAAAGCTAAGTACCCCATTGGGGAAACTTTTTCTTGCTCTAAACCGATGTCAGTAAAAGTCAATAATTGTATTGATTCTGTTAACTTTAAAAAGAAAAGTGTCTATACACCCACTTTACCATCACATGTAGAGTGCTTCTTAAAAGTCTGTGAACAGAATATCTATGAATATTTTTTTAATGGTTATAAGAAATGTAGTTATTTCAATTTGAATCATAGAGAATATCACTCCTTAAAAACATTATGTAATGATACCACCCTCAATTTTAAACCAGCTGACAAAGGGGGGTGGAATTGTAATATTTAACATGGAAGAATACAATCAACTTATGCTTAATATGCTGAGTGATACACAGACTTATTTAGAAATAACACAGGACACCCTTCACAAGATTTGTAGAGATATAGCTGACAATCTCTATGATATGCTAATGTGCCAACAGATTGGAAAAAATCTATATGATTACTTCTCTAGTGAACATCCCAGAATACCAATAATTAAAGGTCTACCCAAAATCCATAAAGGGATAGAACCTCCACCCATGAGGCCCATAGTGGCAGGAGAGTTCTGGGCTACAGAAAATATTTCCATCTTTTGGAAAAACATTAAGACCTTTGGTTAACGACATCCCCACGATTCTAAAAGATACATATACATTGTTAAAATATATAGAATTATTGAAAGAACCTATATTTACAGATACACATCTATTGATTACACTAGATGTATGCAATTTATTCACTTGCATTCCAAATGACCATGGAATCCAGGCAATTAGGGAGTTGATTTCATCTAGAGGAAATTTTAGTAGGAACCAACAGATACTCATTTGCCAACTACTAGAAATTGTTCTGTCCAACAATGTCTTTGTATATGGTGAAATTCTATACCATCAGAAATGGGGGGTTGCAATGGGAACTCCATGCGCCAACACGTATGCAAATCTTGTGGTCTTTCAGTGGGAACAAACATTCTTGTTTAACCATCCATTATTTAGTAAAATTATACTATCTAAAGATTTGTTGATGACATACTTATTGTATGGAAAGGTACTCTAATAGAGTTTAAAATGTTTTTAGACTACCTTAATACCACAACTTCTTTCTTACATTTTACTATGGAAGCATCTAATGATACTATCAGCTTCCTAGACATAAATTTAAGTATCAAAGATGGATGCTTAGTCTCCAGTCTTTATAGAAAGACTTGCTGGAAAAATACTATTCTTGACTTTAATAGCATGCATCCACGGCATGTGTTTCCAGCAATTATAAAGAGTCAATTTGTAAGAATCAATAGACTGTGCAGTGAACAAGAAATAAAACACAATGAAATAGAAAAAATGGAAGAACTGTTTGTTGAAAGAGGCTACAATAGAGAGTTGGTACAATTGGTTAAAGGAAAAGTTTTCCCATCGGCCCCCATAGAAGAACCAAATAAAAGGCCGAATAAAAATTATATTAAGACCTTTAATCTAGAGATTGGACAACATAAAACTAGCATCAAGGGTAAACAAATAACCAAGAATGGATTAACAGTAGTAAGATATATAATGACCTACACCAACGATAGTCAAGCTATCAAACGCATTATTCAAAACAACTGGAATATTTTGATTATAGATGAGATGACTATGAAAATAGTAGGCGCTTACCCGAGATTCACATATAAAAATAGTAAAAATTTAAAACAGTTATTATGTGGAGATTTTAAGGTAGATATAAATCTACAGAAGGAAGGAATAATGAGATTTGGAACGTACCCATGTGGAAGTTGTAACATGTGCTCTTATATAACTAGTGAACAAGATTTTGTACACCCAGTATTTAACTTCAAATTTGTTCCTAAATTTGAGGCAACGTGTATAACAGAAAATATTATCTACCTAGCAAACTGTGAAAAGTGTTTAGCTTTTTATGTGGGAATGACAAAGAGAAAATTAAAGAATAGAGTCTATGATCATACCTATGATATAAGGCGTCTAAATGAACAGAACGCCTTAGCAAAACACATTTTAGAATTTAGAGAACATAATTTTAAATTTAGAGTTCTGGAAATAGTCAAATGTAATAAGAGAGAGAAGGAAAACCCCAACCTTCTAGAATCCAGAGAATTATACTGGATCTTTAAGTTGAGAGCACACCAACATCCAGGAATCAACCAATATGTATCTATAAAACCAGCACTCAGAAAAAGAAGATAGCCCTATATTTTGCATGGCTATGTTTGTATTATATACAAGGTATTATACCTAATAAAAAGACTTAAAATATTATACTGATGTATATATATATATATTCTATTTCGAAGCATAACAGCAGTGTATATTCAAGAACTACCTTATACATTATGAATTACCTTGAATACTCAATATTTCACTACATAGAATTAATTTTACATAAATATTAATCAAATTATGTGTTGAATATAGATCATTTTCACATATTTGCAGCATTTTATATTATTATATTTGGTTTTAACAAATGCTATTTTAATAATATTAATTTATTATGTTATTCTATGTCCCTGCTTGTATTTTTAATTTTGTAATGATTTAATATACAGTATCATATATATTTTTCATATATTTGAAGCGCTACAAAAGCTAAATAGTTTCAGCATCACAATTCTCTATTGTTATAGTTTAACTATATGCCCTGCAGTGAAAAGCTATGCAGTTCTTGTAACTATCAGTTTAAAAGGCTAAGTGATCAGTTAATTAGTTTATTGAATAATTAATGTTAATTAACTGATGGACCTAGAGTATTTAAATGTGTGGTAAACTCATAAGAATCAAGATCTGAAGAAGCATACATAGTGTATGTGAAAGCGCTTATCCAGTTCGTTTGTTTTTTTGTGAATAAAAGCTACATTTTGAAGAATTTTTGGCTGCTGCTGCTTTAGTTTGGAACCTTTGGTATCGTTGGACTATATTATTTCCATGTTTGCCTACCAGTTTATTTATTTCTTTATTTTTTCACAGATTGTAACTGGTAAGCTAACTTGAGTAGCAAGTGATTTACATACTACGATGTTTTCTGCTTAAACTTAAAGGCTGCAACTTCCAAACTAAAAAGCAACTTCCCTGGTCTTACAATGTAAACTCAAGTGCTGAATTAAACTTGTAAAAGGTCTCTGGTTCTAGTCTCCTTCAGGTAAACATGTTCCAGGTCTTGTCCTCTGGCAAACTACCCTTAGATAAATGTTTCCTGGAACCATTGCTCTGGGCCTGTAGTCTTCTCCTAAAGGTGACCACTCCTTCTTAACATTCCCAGACTTCTTTGGTTTTCCTTATCTATTCTATGATTTGATGTTATTCGTGTTTCACTGTTGCAGTTATCACATTTGGGTTATCTGCTTGCAGTAGCCCTCAGTCAGCCTGATTATCATCAAAGTCTTGGGTCCTGCGTCGGTTGCTGTCTCATCTTCAGTGATGTCAGGTAGTCAGGGGTATAAAGCATGCAGCCGATGCCATTACATCAGTCTTTCATGCCGTGCGGTGCCCGAAGCAGAAACAGTTCACAAGTGCCAGTTGGCCGACTCCTGAAATTTTCGTTTTCGAGTTTCAGAACCAAAGTCTTCAACTAAAGCTAAGTACCCCATTGGGGAAACTTTTTCTTGCTCTAAACCGATGTCAGTAAAAGTCAATAATTGTATTTCTTGTGGAAAGCAAATACCTCATAAAGATTTTCATTCGTATTGTATTCCTTGCCTAGGCCCTGACCACGACGTACCTTGCTGTCGGTTTTGTGCCTTATTTAAACCACGAACTATTCATTGTCAGTATATTTTCGTTTCTAAATATTTTGGTACTCAGTTCAATTATCCAGATACATCTTCGGTAAGCCACCCGACTACTGATATTCCGAAAAAACGCAAAGATGAAGACAGAGACAGGCCGCCTAGGTCCAAAGCTGCCGACGACACTTCTCCTAAGCTAGTTGCCAGTTCGCCGGTACTCAGTGAGGCACTTTCGCAGCCCGTGATACCTGCTACTTCAGATTTGCAGGCCTCTACTGAGACCCATTCAGAGTCCGGTATGCCGCGAGATGCTTCAGCTGTGGAACCTGTGGATGTCTCTACCTTGAATGGGTCAGGAGCTGCTGTGCAGGCACCAGCTTCTGAGGGTGTATTCAGGCCTACTGTCTTGCATATTAAACTGACGCCATCTTCTTATTCAAGGCCTAAAACTCGAACCATGCCTAGAAAACCGACACCCAGACCACATGGTCAGGCCTCTATGCCTAAAAAACAAATGATAAAAATGGCTGAAGACCTTATTACTTTAATCAGGGGAAGCCAACCTTCCCTCTCTGAGAGACCTAGGACTGAATTTGCTTATGATACTTGATGACCAGGATTTACCCTTGTCTACCTATGAGGATTCTGATGCAGAGGACTCTATTCCCTCTGCTTCTCCCTCAGAGGATTTTTCTTTTGGTGAAACCTTGCATACTCTTAGGGAGCATTTTCGCTAGGAAAGCCAGGGTTACTCTGATTCTAAAATGAGGCTTAGGGATTTCTTACTCCCACCCCAACACAGACCTTTAGCCATCCCTCCTGTGCTAAACATTGTTGAATATGCCTTTTTGGAATCTAGCTTGGCCCTTTACCTCCTGCTCCCAGAAAACCTGATAGATATTACAGGGTTCCTGATTTTCACAAGTTCCTTTTTAAAAATCCTACTATGGATCCTGAGACCATTTCACAGGGACCCAAGGGCATTAAGGCTACTAGTGCCAAAAATCCTACTCCCTCTGATAGAGATTCCAGGGCCCTGGGTAGATGGGGTAAGAAGGTATACAGCTCTGCAACTTTGGCCATCAGGGCCTTAAATTGCCAGTTTCATTTGTTAAAGTATCAGCAGCATATTATTGGATTGCTTAAACAGAAAATTATGTTGATTCCTGATTGTGCTGAAAATAAGGATTTACAGGATTTAATGCATTCGGCTGAACAGGTTGGAAAACATACTTTGCAATGTGGTTTTGATTCAGTTAGAGGCATCTTGCAGGGCTGCTGTCACCGGGTCTGTACTTAGAAGGCATGCTTGGCTTAAGAAGCAATATTTGCCAGATGATGATAAAACTAAATTGCTAGATGCTCCCTTAAATCAGGACTGCCTGTTTGGCAACAAAGCAGAAGACGTTCTTAAAAAGATGGAGGAAAAAGCTAAATCTATGCAAGCTGTTAAAGATTTCTTACAAGTGCAGCCTCCAAGATTTAGTAGGCATTGGCCCTCAAAATATTGGTCCTTTCCTGCCTCTTCCAGGTCTTCTCAGTTCAAACCCAGAACCAGCAGAACACCCAGGCTTCAGTCCCAGGGTATACACAGGACTAAGCAGTGGGGGGGGGGCTCCCACTTCCAAATCAGGGAGTAGTAAGACTCCCCCCTATGATAAGCTGTCTCAATGACTTAACTTTAAAACTTCCAAGCACTTCTCAACTGACTGCTCCTTTAGGGGGAAAGATTGCTCTGCAAAAAAAAAATTAGAACTCATTACCCAGGACAAATGGGTTTTAAATATAGTTTCCCAAGGATACAGATTTCACTTCCACACATTACCAATCCCAAATGGTTAGCCAGATCTACCCCCAAATTAGTGGACAGAGGCTCAAAAGCAAGTACTCTCTCTCTTAGTATTAAAGGCTATTCAGACTGTACCAGAAGAGGAAAAGGGACAAGGTTTTTACTCAAGACTTTTCCTGCTACCCAGAAAAGACAACTCATGGCATCCTATCCTGGACCTTTCTATCCTAAACACCATTTTGGTGATTCCAAAATTCAAGATGCTAACTCTTCACCAGTTGCTTCCCATGCTAGGCAAGGATGCCTAGTTGGCAATACTGGATTTAAAGGAAGCCTGCGTGCACATCCCAATCAGGGAATCTTGCAGAAGATACCTATGCTTCAAAGCATGCACTATCAGTTCTCTGCACTGCCCTTTGGCTCTACTGCACCCAGGGTATTCACAGTGCCAACTCCAGTCATTGCATTTTGCAGGCAAAGAAATATTCAAATATATCCATACCTGGAAGATTGTCTAATTCAGGCAGAAATCCAGGACATACTTTTGAATCATTTGGCATTTGTACAAAAGGTGCTAACTTGTCTGGGGTACACCATAAATGAAAAGAAATCACATCTGGTACCCTGTCAGCAAATTATATTCCTGGGAGCAAACTTGAACACAACTTCCCAGATGGCTTTCCTCACATCAGAGAAACAAATTCACTTCACAGCTTACTTCAAACTAATGGCCACAAAAACCCCGCTATCTGCAAGGCAAGTACTGCAAGCCTTGGGGTTCATGGCTTCCTGCATTCTACTAATTCCATGTGCAAAGCTGCATATGAGGAAACTACAATGGTATCTAAAAAGCCTTTGGTGTCAACATTCTCAAGATCTAGAAGCAATGATTCCTATCATTCCTTGCCTACAGTTAGTTACTTTGGTGGGCAGAGGCCTGCCACCAAAACAAAGGTCTATCATTCACTCTACCCCCTGCCACCCAAACCCTAACAACAGACGCATCAGACTATGCATGGGGGGCTCAACTGGCAGGGAAGTGCATTCAGGGCAAATGGAACCCAAGTCAAATACACCTGCATATCAATCAAAAAGAAATGCTAGCTGTACAGAATGCTCTGACAGCCTTCAAGGACCACATTCTTCCAGGACAATTAATGGTAAAAACGGACACCACCACTGTTATGTGGTACATAAACAAGCAGGGGGGTACCCATTCATACCCCCTCTGCAGACTAGCCATGGCCATGTGGAACACAGCCTTGAGCTACCAAGTGCATCTACAGGCTCAATTTCTGCCAGGAAAACTAAATACATTGGCAGACGAACTAAGCAGAAATCGAATGGACTAACACGAGTAGAAACTGGAACCAAAGACTTTTCAACATGTTGATAAACAAATGGGGGAGCCCCAGATATAGACCTGTTTGCCTCCTCCCAGAACTATCAATTGGACAAATTCTCCACAAGGACTCCCCACAAATAAGCTTGGAAAGTGGATGCTCTGTCCTTCAGCTGGAAAAATCTGTCAGTTTATGCCTTTCCTCCTCTGCCTCTTCTCTCCAAAGTACTACTAAAGATCAAACAGGACAAACCAAGAATGATACTGATTGCACCAGATTGGCCACACCAACACTGGGTACCCCCTCTTGTGCAGTGTGTCACTGCTGGCTCCATGGCACCTGCCTCAGACCCCTGCCCCACTGTCACAGCAGAAGAGCCAGATTCTGCAACCTCGGCTTCAAACCCTTAACCTGGCAGCCTGGCTAATTACCTAATCTCTCCGTTTCCATCCCTCAGTAAACAAGTGTTGGATGTCATATTGGAGGCAATAAGGCCTAGTACTAGAAAATCTTATGCTAAAAAATGGAAAAGATTTTGTGCCTTGAACCGAACTCAAGGGATGGACACAGCTGCACCCAATTTACCTCAGATTCTTCACTATTTAACTGAGATGCTTCACAAGGGCCTTTCTTTTTCCTCCATCAAAATTCATGCCTCAGCCATTTCAGCTTATTACAGCACAGAACCACCCCTCTTCTCTCATCCACTGCTCAAGCAATTCCTCAGAGGGGCCAAAAACTTAAGGTCACCCAGGAGAGCCCCAACTCCAGCCTGGGACCTTAACTTTGTATTGGAAAAACTCACTCATCCTCCTTTTGAGCCAGCTGCAAGTGCAGAGTTAAAATTCCTTTCCTTGAAAACCGCCTTTCTTTTAGCAATCACTTCAGCAAGAAGGGTATCAGAATTACAGGCCCTTATGGCAGTGGAGCCTTTCATCATCTTTCATGCAGACAGGGTGTCCCTCAGGACCAATCCCTCCTTCATACCCAAGGTAGTATCCAGTGTGGCTCTTAAATCAGTCCATTAATTTGCCAACCTTCTTTTCTAATCCACAGAACAAAGGGGAACAGATACTGTACTCCTTAGATGTGCACAGACAATTTACATTTTACTTGGACAGGACTAAACCTCAAAGGAAGTCTGAACAACTGCTGACTGCATTTGCTGCAGGGGCAGAGGGGAAGGCTATTTCAAAGCAAACCATTTCTAAATGGATAGGCCATTGTATTCATTTCTGCTACAAGCACCATGGAAAACCTATCCCACAGGGGATAAGACCACATTCAACCAGGGCTGCATCTACCTCTACAGCCTTCCGCAGAGGTGTCCCTACCAGGGACATCCTAAAAGCTGCTACCTGGAGTTCTGTGCATACTTTCACCGAGCATTACCTTGCCAATTTTCTCTAAATCCAGCGGTGGCTTCGCCACTGCAGTCTTGCAGGGCCTTATAGCTGGTCCTAATGCTATCTAAAGTCCTCCTCCCATCCTTAGCTTTGGGAATCTACCCAAATGTGATGACTGCAACAGTGAAACACGAAGAACATAGTACAGTTGTGTACACTTACCATAAATGTAGATGTTCGAGTGTATTCACTGTTGCAGTCCTGGTTACCCTCCCTCCAGCCCCCTGACTTCTTTTGGCTATACCTCTATTCTCCTTTACCATGCTTAAAAGCTTTTTGGTGTATTTGCTTTTTTGTTGGAGGTATAACCTTGTGTGTGTGTATGTATGTATATGTATATATATATATATATATATATATATATATATATATGTATATATATATATATATATATATGTATGTATGTATATATATATGTATGTATGTATATATATATATATATATATATATATATATATATATATATATATATATATATATATATATATATATATATATATATATATTTAATTGCTTCCCATTAGGGGGGCACCTGACATCTGGGGCAAGAAAAACTGATGTAATGGCATCGGCTGCATGCTTTATACCCCTGACTACCTGATGTCACAGAAGATGAAACGGTAACCGACGCAGGACCCATGACTTTGATAATCAGGCCGACTGAGGGCTACTGCAAGCAGAGATAACCCAAATGTGATGACTGCAACAGTGAATACACTCGAACATCTACATTTATGGTAAGTGTACACAACTGTACTTTCTTTATGGACCCTTCTTTTATACACCTTTGCTGACAGCTATGCTTAAATTTAAGCCATAAACTGATTTCTCCTAGGGGGATATCTTTTATACACACACTGCACACAAGCAATATTTTTATGGTTTGCACAAAAAATGATGAATCTACAGCCTCTGAAAGCCACCACACTATACTACAAGATGAACACGTATTTCCATCTTGATGACTCCACTGTTTATGCAGAATGTTTCAGTGCCAAATTCTATGCACATGTAAACATTTGCATAGATGCATATGTCCCCCTCATAAACATGAAATTCAAAAAATCAACTCCTGTGATGGAACTCAAATATAAATAGGCTCTATAATAATAATAATGATAAAAAACGCATTCACACAAAAATAAATCTAAAACTCAAGATGCCAAAAGTGTTCTTGTTTTAAATCAAATAAACCAAAGCCAGATATGAGGTAAAAATTGCTATCCAACCACAAAGCTTTCTTTAGTTATGTTAAAAATCTTAGAAACAATGTCCAGCACTGTGCAGTGCTAATACTGATATCACATACTTGGACTGTGAGGACATAACCAATCTGTTAGTGGACACATTTAGCACAAACTTTACCTCCCTGTCCCCTCCAGTATTGTGAGATCATATACCCACACCCCTGCCTTAAATCTCCTTAAAATAAGCCATGAACACTATGTTTGTGGAGATAGCATACCAAGCTGCGTAATGGTCAGCATGAAACATGACTTGTATGTTTCCCTATAGAAGTTATTCAGCCTTAAAACAGACTTCATGTTGAATGAATGGAGGACACTAACAGCCAAACCCTTGCACAAAGGGTTACCCCTGATAATTGTAAACAAATAAGCTTGACCATTCTCATCTGTAAGACTATGGAAAGGACCATTATGGAATTAATAAATAAGGATATAGGTAACCTACAGACTTTCAACTCATTCCTGTTTGGATTTTTCAAGGGCAGGTCCTGCTTACTTAACCTTGTCAGCTTTGAAAACATTACTGAAGCAATGAACAAAGGCAAAACAATGCATACCGTGTATTTATACCTTGCAAGGTATTCAACACTATTCCCCACTCCAGTATCATAGAAAAACTGTCCCAGCTAAATATCAGTCCTTATGTATCTCGTTGGATAGCAATTTGGCCCACAAATAGAAAACAGGAAGTTAGAGTTGAAGGCCCTATATCCTCCAAAAAACCTGTCACTACTTGTGCAGCCCAGAATTCAGTCCTTGGGCCACTCCTCTTTGTTATTTACTTCCCAGAAAAGCTAAAGTAAAGGGTCTGTGGCAGACCAAGTTTGTAGATGACGGTAAACTTGGTGACAATATAAACTCCCCAGAGGACACCAGGATCATCCAAGTAAGACTGTCCTAAACAAATAGCTGGTGTCAAAACAATGGACTAAAACTTAAATACCAAGGAGTGTATAAAAATATTCTTCAGCAAGCATGACTCCTCCCTTAAAGTTATCACACTGACAGTACACTCTTGAGAATTGATCCCTTAGTTAGGAACCTATGTTGACAATGAACTGTCCTTTGATTACCATGTATCCAATGTTGTAAGGAAGTCCTCTGTCTTCCAGTATCTTTGTCTTAACACATGTCACAAATCGAACAACCACAGTGCTTCTCACTAAAAAAAAAAAAAAAATCATGGGCTTAAATCATAAAACCTATGCAATGTCAAAGTTTTGTCCCTTTTCCCAGTATCATAGAGGCTACTGAGAGATGACTGCTTCCTTGCCTATTGAGCTTTAACAGACCCTATTCTGTCAGACCTGTTTACATATTCATAAGGCCAATGGTATCTTAAACACCAGCTCAATTGATCTCAATCTGTTTTGCAAAATAAATAGAATATGTTGGAGGGTTAGGTAAGTATTACAGAGAATGCCACTTACTTGGAACCATCTCCCACTTCATATAAAGCAAAACATTTCTCTTACACTATTTAAATGTAATTTGGATGTATGGAATGGGGAAACAAAAATCAGTATCACCTCTGATTTAGCACATCTGTACCTTGTGGGTAGGGTAAGCGAATAAGTGTCCCAACATATCATTGGTTCAGTTCTCCTTTGGAATATTCATATGCAAAATATAAGGGCTAAAAACTACCATGTGAGTGTAAGCCTAGGCTTCTTGAACTCCTCATAGATCAATTGCCTAGTAAGTAGCTATGAAATTATGAAGTTATATATATATATATATATGCATGCATGTATATGTGTGTGCGTGTATATAATATACACACACACACTCTCTGTCTCCTCAAATATCCCTGATTTTGCCTCATCTCATGTAAAATGTTTCTGGTAAATTGATAGGAATTAATATTCCAATCTCCAAACCCATAATAACTGTCACACTCTTTTTACATAACTGGCCATAATAGTGCTACTCCTTCACAGTCTGTGACTATCATCTACCCCTTTCCATTACTGTTTCTCCCTTTTACCTGAACCTCCTCGGTGTGATTTCATAATCTGTAACCATCTTCATCCTATAATTACTTCACTGCCCCCTACTCAATATCTGTTTACAGCTGATATCACTTGAAAATAATTAGACTCTTACAAGCTTGATATTAACTAATATTTCACTGTGTTGTTTTAACTGTCATGTTTTCATTAGCTAGCATATCATTACTATTCTGTCTGTTCATTTACAATTCTATGTATGTAAATTTATCATTTTTTGATTAACTGTTATATCATTACTGTTGTATGTATATTTATAATGTAAATCATGTATAACTTCCTTCTACTCATTCTGTAAAATGTAACATTCCTCCTGGGCCTCCATTGAAAATAGGACCTGTGCCCTGTCGGACTTTCCAGGTTAAAATAAATAAATATTAGTCAGTAACAGACATCAGAATTTCATATTTCTTATTGCTCATGAAATGCATTTTGATGCAAAACTTGTTCTGTTAACTTTTTAAGTGAACTACAATAAATAATTAATGGGATGAAAAGTTCTCAAGTTCCCACAGTGTTAGGCAGGAAAAATATGTATTGGTAAGGACACATCCAGAATAAGCTCTATCTGGTCTTGTTGAACTCCACAAGTCTCAGATTATTAGGTAAAACCCTAGCTGAAAACCGTACAGAGCCTCCAGTTGAGTGACTCACTTCCTGAATTCCTGTTGTTTAGTTGCAGCCATTTTATACGGTCACTGATAGGCCATTATTCTGTTTAATACATTACATTACTTCCCTAGCATTCATGAGAACAAGTATCATTTTACCTACATTTAAAACCATACTCCACATTTCTCTACATTTGCCAACATTTAAGGGCATGTAAGGCATGTTTCCATGCTTATCGTGTGTCTCCCTTTCTCTTATATATAGTCAAGACCAAACACTCAAAAGAGAAAGCTTTCTTTTTTGTTGTTTTTTGGGCTTCTTGCTGCTGTTGTGTGTGAGAGAGATTTTGGTACAGCAGGGACTGGGATTTTGCCTTTTTCCTGCTGGTGTGTGCTTTTAGAGTTGGTGTGTATGTATACACAACATTTATATATATATATATATATATATATATATATATATATATATATATATATAAAAAAAATTAGAAGGGGTATGAGTTGCCGCCCTGCATAAAATGCTGCTTTTTTTTTTGTTCGTTTGTTTTTTGAGTCAATCCAAAAAGATCAATCTTTTTTATGGCTCACTCTTTTGAGTGTTTGCAGTTTCATTAGGTAGTATGTGTCTACTTTTGTTCATTGAAAGTACACCATATTAAATCAAAAGAAGCTGGCTCTGTTTCAGCGAACGTATACTTTCATGAAAATGCACTTTCATGAAATGCACATTACCGAAGCACGGAAACACAAAAATAAATACTAACAAATTTCTGCAAGTGGGCAAGCCCCCTGCACCCCCCCCCATTGCTGCTGCTAATTATATATACTAACTCTGAGCTTGCACTACAGTGGGGAAAAGGATACATTTCCTTATCCACACTGTACCATGATCTATAATCAAGCCCCAAATGTTCTACACCTTCCACTCCCATTGAAGTGTAGATAACATGTAAATAACATCTTATCTGTTGTTCCATAGAATCCTTGAACCGCCACACCTAATTCATTAATGTGCATTTTGCAAAAGTGCGATTTGATTTTGTGAAACTGCACTTTCGTTGAAGTGGAGTTGGCTTCTTGAGATTTGATAGGGTGCACTTTCAATGAATGAAAGTAGACCCATACATATTATACACAGACACAGTTTTATAAGTGTAATATATATTCATAAGTGTACTTAAATTCAAAAACTATGCACTCATCATAGATTTCTTACATTTCAACTTTAGTCAATAGTCATTGTGACGTCCCTCCTCTGGGCCGGTGATGAAGGAGTCTCAATCCTCACCACAGATACCAGTGAGGGGCATTCACTTAGAACAAAAATGGATACACAGTATTTTCAGATGCAGCTCTCTGCACCAAGCACAATTTCCTTTAAGAGCACACAGGGAACACACACAGTCCTGGGGCTGTGTTTTCATTTCCAGGCTCCAAATAAGACTACGCCGAAACCAATGCTCTGTGTCCGTGTTCCAAGTAGCTGATGCACACACACATTTGAGATTTGATTTACACCCACCCACCTGGGAAAGGCTGACACAGATTTACCAGATATGCCCCTTCTGCCCAGACTATAAGGTAACTTCACTGCCACCAGCCAACTACTTTAAGGCTCTTACCAGGGTACCCAATTACTCTCAGTAAAGTTAATACTAATCCTAATGGTAATGTTGACCAAGCGGCAAGACTTTCAGGAGTGGCCACAGTGTCACTAAATAAATTCAAGTACTCGGAGGTTAAAAATAGTCTCTAAAAGACCAGCCACAATGAAAAGTTTAGATATATTTAATAAATAAAAAAGAACATGAAAATACTAAATATCTATTTGCAATAAACACACAAGTTTCAATCACAGAAATATTAAAAATAAGATGGAAAGGTTCATACAGAAAAAAAAATTTTATCTCACTATATTTTCTTGACTGATTATAGAATTACAGTTCCCCAGTTCACTTGCATGAGTAAAGCAAGATGACGTGGCTGTGTGGGCTTCCTTGTCAGGTTTCACAAAGACTGCTCTGAGACTTCTGTCTCATCTAGTATTAACACATCATTTCAGTGCTGAATTACAGAATGACATCACATACATCTGTTCACCTGACTTCTGGTTCCCACACTACCCTCTTTACTAGAAGCTGAGCCAGAATCTTGCACATATGTGTCACCATACACAAACATAGAGCTTTACTGTGTGTTATAACATCTGGAAGCTGTAAAACCATTTCAAAAACCTCCACCCTTCCATTGTAGCAATTGGTTCACCCCTAAGGACAGTACAGTAGAATTCCTAGTCCTGGTTTTCACAGACATTTGGTCTCTGGCTGTAGTCAGAACTGTAAGATACAATCTTTATGGCCTAAACCAGGTAATTTAATTTCAGACTATTTTTCAAAGTTAGCTGGACTGAGATTAACCTCTTCTCTTTTAGTATTCTCTGTTACAATGTATACATTTCAACAATTACAATGCAGTCTGATATTCAGGTGTATTTCTTTTCTGTCCAGCAGGACCCACTGTTGGTACTTTTTTTTTTTTTAACACAAGCAACTTTACGAATACATTTCGGCACAAGCACTCGTACAGATCAGTTTGATATACAAATGACATATAAGTCTTTACAAAACTCCATCTAGCTATGCTGGCACTACCTCACATCATCAGAGTTATATGTACGTGATCACCAAACATTTTAATTTCATTTTCTTCCCCTTTTCATGTACAAAAAAATTGTCAATGAAGCGATCATACAGCAAACTTCTATCCCAATACACTGATAACTGATAACCACACATGATTCTCCTCCAACGTGGCCATAACAATATTAGTAAAAGTGGAGGCTATTGCAGTCCCCTCTGTACCCCTTTACCTGCTAAAAGTACTGTCAAACATTAAAAACTGTTGTTCAAAATTGTGATTATATCAGATATTGTTATCTGTATAACATGCCTGGCTGCAGTTTTGTGAATACCTGTAAATACATGTAAAGTATCCTGTGTTATATATGTCAGCATGACATGACTAGCTATAAATTTGTAAATAAGTTTGTTTTTTGTTTATTACTTTGGTTTATGTAAAATGTTAGAATCAAACATTCTCTTCTGGCTGACCAAATGTACATGTCTTTTAAAAAGAATTCTAAATGCAGGTTGTGCCAGTCAGCTGACCTGAAAATGTCATTGTGTGCTAGAGAGGAAAGGAATGGAATCACCACAGGAGCTGTTTTTGTTTTGAGAGAGTAGAATTTTTTTAACAGCTTTCTGTGACTTTTAAAAAAAATTCTGCTATAAAAAGCTGTTTCTGAGTCAGTTGAGTTCAGTGTTTCAGTTGCAGTTGAGTTGAGTTGCAGCAGTTGTACTAGACAGTGGTTGTTTTCCAGATTCCAGATCTGCATTTATCACTCAAAGTTTTTCAAAGCTGTTCAGCAAAAATAATAGGATTTGCTATTCCAGTCACTGAGGACCGGACAACAGCATGAAGAGTAGACCTATATTCTTAATTTGCTTGCAGATGTAAGTGTGTCATCTTGCCTTGCTGACTTAATTAGATTAGACAGGAACAGTTAGTCTTTAGATAGCTGGGGATTTACAGTTAGCTAGTTGGAGTTTTTTCCTTTAGTCTGTGTGAAACCTATCTTACAGTGTTGTTTTAGTAATTCCTGTGTGTGAAACTCTGGTTTATTGAAATCAGTTATTCAGTGTATATATGTTTTAAATAATTTTTTTATTGAATAATTTATTTTTATTTTACATTTGTTTACTGGGAAATTCCCGACTGGGTAGGGTTGCCTGTTTTCAGGGAAGGCCTGGGGAGAAAAGCTCCACACAGTATTAAATTAAAAAAATGTGTAAAATAGTAACATTATCACTATGATACAATAATATTTGGACAAAGTTATACAGGCAGTATAAAGATTTCAAGTATCAGGTGACATTTGCACCAAATATTTATAGCTACACAAAGTTATACATACAGTAAGAGATGAGTCCAAGATTCTGTATAGTGTGTGTGTGTGTGTGTATATATATATATATATATATATATATATATGTGTGTGTGTGTGTGTGTGTATGCATATATTAGTACATACATCAGTAATCGCACACAGTATACCGTAAGAGTATGCAGTAGAAATTGTGCTAATATTCATTTTATCTAATAATTAGAGGGTTAGTTGTTCTGTATGAAGTAGCTTTGAGGTGAAAGAGAGGCGGTAGACATAGGAATATTGGTAGGATCTGCCCAGAGCTAGAGCAGGAACATATCCATGAATTGGATAAGTAGGACTTAAGAAGGTTCTTAAAGTTATGTTTTTTTATCCTGTGTCCACAGATCTAGAGAAATGTAAATCCATATTTTTGTGATAGCACTAGTGTAGAGGGA
This sequence comes from Protopterus annectens, assembly GCF_019279795.1. Classification (NCBI taxonomy): domain Eukaryota; kingdom Metazoa; phylum Chordata; order Ceratodontiformes; family Protopteridae; genus Protopterus; species Protopterus annectens. Next base: position 1,896,414,881 of record NC_056735.1, read on the forward strand.
GTCCCCAGAGTTATTTTTACTTTTAGAAATTTCAACCAATGCTTTGTTGGTATTTCTTAGTGGGCTGTTGTTGGTATAGTGTTGTAGTAGTCCTTGTAGGGCTGAGGATTTTTTGGGGTTGATAGAGGATTTGGTGTGCTATGGTAAGTTGGGTAAAGGTTAGTAGATTTTAAAATTCTAGTCAGGATAGTTTGAGGGATTGGCAGTGGTGGGATCTGTAGGATGAGTTGGTGGCAAAATTTGCTATTTTCCTATAGCAGACAGTTTGTTTAGGTCACCTTTGTTTAGGCTGATTAGAACTGAGGAGACATAAAGTAGTGTGGAGAGGAGGTGGGTTCTTGCAATGGTGACTTTACTATTGAAGGTTAGGTAATTTTTGCATTTATAGAAGGTGCCTACATTTTTGTGAACTTTTGTGATTGAGCTACATGTTTGTCAAATGTCATATTGTGATCTATGCATACTCCTAGTAGTTTAGTTTGTGTGACTGGTTTGATAGGGCTGTTGGATGATGCTATTTTAAATCATGGAATTGGGTCAGTAGCTTTAAAGGGGTGGAATAACTTTATTATTATTATTATTATTTTTGATTGGCTATCTGCTCACAACTAATACTCAATTTCCTATTGCTGTAAAGGATTCTTGGGTGATTTGTTGCAGTTGGAGTGATGGGACATAGCAGATTAGGCTAGAATTGTTGGCATATTGGGCCAGGTTAGCATGGACAGTAGCTTTATGTAGGTTATTGGTGAATATGGTGAAGAGAAGGGGTCCACGGATGGATTTCTTTAGAACCTCTAAGTTTACAGGGAGAAGGGGATAGGGAATTTTCCCATTTTACAGCTTGTTGACAGTTTGGGAGATTGTCTTTAAACCATGATAGTGTGGAGTTATTTAGTTTGAGTTCAGCAAGTACAGTTAGTAGACTGGAATGACAGACCATATTGAAAACTGTGGCAAGGTCCAAGAAGGCAGTAGAGACAAGGTTGCCTTTGTTCTGTTGTTGATTTACAGTATTTGTGAAACTGATAAGGGCAGTAGTGGTGCTGTGGTTGGGCGGAATCCATGTTGAGTTTCACCAAGGAGATTGCTAGTAAGTAAATAGTTTAGTATTTGAGAAAGTGCACATCTCTCAAGGATTTTTAATTGGGGGGATAGTATGGCAATTGGACGGTAATTTGATAATTCAGTTGAATTACCACCTTTGTGTATTGGTATTATAGGAGAGATTTTCCAGAGGGTTGGAATATATTGTTCAGAGATTGACCTGTTTATTAATATGGAGACGGGGTATGAGATGGCTTTGGCTGTGATTTTGAGGTATTCCCTTGGGAGGCTATCAGCTGCAAAGGTAGTGGGTTTTAGTTTTGTCAGATATTTATATATTATGTTGGTTGGGACTGGTTGAAGGGAGAAACAGTTTTGGGCAACTGTTGAGATTGGAGGTTTGTGTGAGTTATGGGAGAGTTATTAATCAGATTTTGAATGAAGTTGGTAAAGTATTAATTAAATTGAGTTGCAGTCTTGCTAGTGGAAGTGCAAGTATTAGGGGATGGGGTACTGGTTTTCCCTGGTTGAAGTATTTTATTGATGGCTGACCAGAACTTTTGAATGTTTGTTTTGTGTTTTGCCTAGGTATCAAAGTAGTGGGTTTTTTGTCAATTCTTATTTGTTTTTTGGACTTTTTTCTTAGTTCGAGGTACTTTTGTCTATTTTGACTGGTTTTGTTTTGACACCAAGCTTCCCATGCCTTGTACCTCTGTTTCGGGTATTTTTGGTAAGCCAGGAGGCATTGTTGGAATTTGTTCTTATTGTTCTAGTTGGGGCAATCTGGTTGAGGATGTTTAGGAAAGTAGAGTTGAAGTAATCGACTGCTTTGTCAAGGGGGAGGTTTGAGAGGGGTGTCCAGTTACAATTATGTAGAGCAGTTATGAGGTCCTGGGATTTCAAGTTTTTTGTATAGCGTATTTGTTGCAGTGAGGAGGTTTTTATTGGTGTAATTTGGCACCTTTGGATGAATGTATTTTGGTGGTCACTAAGACTGTCAGGTAGTGTCCCAGAGTTATAGGATAGGGAAGGCTGATTGGTAAGGATTCAATCTAAAATGGACTCTTTCTTGGAAGATTTTTATAATCTAGTAGAGGTTTGGATTAAATGTAAAAAATGGACGACCACCATGGCTGAAAACACACTTTAAGAATGGGGATATAGAGTATATAATATAAAAACATACAAAAGTGGTAGAAAACTGGTGAGTGCTCTCACAATACACAGATCACTTCTTCAAACACGAATAATCAAACAAACCCTAATATAAACCATTCGAAAGCCAATTAATAATGTCATGACCTGCTCGTATCTCATAAAGCCAAAAACCTGAATCATCATTACATAGAGATCTATGGTCAGATGGATTCCCATTACAAGAACGAAAGTTCACTACTTCGAACTTGTAATAGGAAGCCTCACTTCTGCGAAAGTTCACTTTAATGAAAGTGAACTTTTGTGTAATTGCACTTCACCGAAAACATCGCAGCACAGTGGAAGAAATAAAAAAACAAGCTATGTCCTCCACTATGGTGTGATAGTCACTAGGGTTAGGGCACAATTAGGGTAAGGAGATAGTTAGTAAAGCTATTCCCTTACCCTAACCCATGCCCTAACCCTAAGGTTCGTGACTATTGCACCATAGTGGAGGACATTGCTATGTCCTTCACTGTGCTGCAGTCATCACAAACCTTAGGGTTAAGGCACGGGTCATGGTAAGGGGATAGCCCTATGGGCTATCCCCTTACTATGACCTGTGCCCTAACCCTAAGGTCTGTAAGTACTGCACGGAAGTTCAGTAGAACACATGTTCATTGTACTGAACTTCGTGTAAGTGCACTTTCGCTGCAGTGAGCATTATATGCACTACTTAGAATTAGTGAAAATTCAATCTAGTGTATGGAACCCGGTCAGATACGATCTGTGTATTGTGAAAGCACTCACCAGTTTTCTATGTTATTATATACTGTACATCTCTATTATTAAAGTGTGTTGATTTCAGCCATGGTGGTCGTGCATTTTTCACATTTATTTACTTTAGTTTTCTGGTGCTTGGACCTTTATCTGGCAGCTTACTTTTGTTCTGGAGGTGTGGATTAGATGAATGAAGCCATGTAGGTTTATATGAGTAGTGGGGAGGAGAGAGGTGCATGCAGTTCAGTTGATATTAAAGTCACCTAGTATGAGTGTTTCATTTACTACCTTGTGTTGTGGCTGTTATTTAGAAAGTAGCAACCTGAGACTGTTTATACTTATTTGTGATAACACCAAGGCCACTCCAAAAAGCCTTACTGCTTGGATTTCATGTTACCTTTTATATCAATATTTATTTTACCCAATATAATTGAACACCCCTTTTGAAGAGAATCATGGTATTTTGACTGCTGGCAGCATTATGTGTAATTTGGGAAAGAGAACATAGCAGGTAAATCTGTGCCAGTCTTTCCCAAGAGTGTTTGTATGTATGATTATCAAATATTTAAGAGTGAGTATGCCAAATACGTAGAACTGGGACACAGTGCTCTGCAGTGGATAGTGTGAAGACTCATTTGGGGTTCTGAATTGAAGCAATAGTTCCGTACCAGGTTTGAAGCCTGTTCCCAGTATATCCTTAGGGGAAATTGTGTGTTCTATCCCTGCTTTCAGTGACAGTCCCTTACCAGAGACAGTGGTGAGGATTCAGCTTCCTTAGTTATTGCCCCGGGTTTAAGTAGGGGTTGTCACATTATTTGGTGCCAGTAGTGTGGGATTTCAATTGAGATTTAGTAGCCTGTGGGTAGTTATCACTGGTGTGTGCAGTCTCAACAGCCACAAGATAAACATACATAGTTTCATTTCACAATAGTTTTAATTTTTTTAGTCAGTTTAATCAGGGACAGCAGGCAAAAGATGTCAGCAGAAGATTACAGCAAGCTGTCCAGGAACCAGTTGGCCAAGGTGTGCAAAACCAAAGGACTTGTGCATGCCACCTGACTAAGGAAGCAATGATATCAACCTTAGTCACAGCCGCAGAGCAAACCAGCAGCTCAGAGGATATTCGGTTTGGGATTGGGATAATCAGCTTTCTGAGACAGGATAGTGTACTTTTTTCCCAGAGGACTTGAAAATTAATTTGAAGTTAAGGAGACTTGAACTGGAGACTGAAGAGGGACAGCAACATTTGGAGGCTAAGGAGAGGGAGAAGCAGCGTCAGTCTGAACTGGAACCCAGACGTTTGGAGGCTGAAGAAAGGAACAGGGAGAAGGAGAAGCATTGTCAGTATGAGCTGCGATATTTGGAGTCTGAGAAGAGGGTGAAGCAGTGTTGGCATGAAAAGGAACTGGATACCAAGCATTTGGAGATGAAAGCCAAAGAAAATGAGAGGCAGCAACATTTCGAGGCTGAGGAAAGGGAGAAGCAGCATCAGCATGAAAAGGAGCTTCTAACCCTTCTACAGGGTCATGGAGGTAATGGGGAAGGGAATGACTGAAACCCAGAAGCCATAAAGGTTAGTAAATTTTTTCCTCAGTACAGGGAGGGAGATGCCTTTGTTAGTTTTATTTATACATTTGATAGGGTATGTAAACATTATAATATTGGCCAAGGGCTCTGGGTACGGTTCCTGACCCCCTTACTCCATGGTGGAGCTGTTAATACAATAGCTAAACTGTCTGATATCGATTGTTTGAATTATGATCATGTAAATTAATGTTTACTAGATTGTTTTAAATTTACTCCTGAAATGTATAGAAAAAGAGTTTCATGAACATAGACATAGGGCAGACAAAAGTGTATACGATTACATTGCTGATTTAAATACTCACTTTCACAGGTGGGTGAGTGGGTGTCAGGTCATCACTTCTGAAGATCTGATAGACCTTTTGGTGAAGATAACAGACAAAAAGTGTAACTCTGCAAACAAATTGGGGAGAAAAGGGGATTTCTACTTGGCATGTAGGACACCAATGCATAAGAAAGGTATACCCAGTGCTGCACATGGACATAAGGGAACCCATGGGTAGCAGCCTAAACCACTCCAACAGAGTTCACCAGTAACAGGGGAAGCCACTAGTTCAAGCACACTGTCAGGATCAGGTATTACATGTATCAAATGTAATCAGAGGGCCGATGTAGCATATATATGTCCATTGAAGCAAAGTGAGAAACAAAAGGTGAGGGAGCCAGCAAGTAGGAATTACAGAATGCCAGTGAAAATTTGGAAACAATAGAGGTGCCAAATTATCACCAAAATTTGTATCCTGTCGTAGTGGACGGAAGACAGACCACTGAGTGAGACAGCTTCTTATATAACCATTGTGAGGCCTGCAGTGGTTATGGAGGAGCAGTACTTGCTTGGGCAGTCCAAACCAGTCAGAGCTCTAGGAGGGATCCCTTTCCAAATATCCTTGTCTAGGGTTCATCTTGACTGGGAGGGTGGAGAAGGGAAAAAGCAAGTAGATGTGTTTGAGGGTATCCCTGCAGATGTCCTAATAAGGAATGATTTTGATAGTGTAGTACCTTGTGTGCATGCAGTGACATGCAGCCCATCTTGGAGACAAGCACATAGGTCTGGTAGCCTGGGGGAGACTCAGATCCTATACCTGAAGCCTGGGGCTTGTGATGTGGTTACTTCAGGGAGAGAGCTACCTTGTAGCAGTGAGCCTGAAGGTGAACCAGAGCTGCTGGTAAGTGCTGGTGTTCCAGTGGATATGGTGACTGCATGGACAGAGGTCAGTGGTGGTATCCAGGCTGACAGTGAGGCATGGCTGTCAGAGGATACTGGGCTTCCTGTGGATAGGGAGCTGGGAGGGGTCATGAAAGTTGAGTTGAGATAGGTTCAACTTAAGGACCCTACATTATATGGTTTGAGAGAGGTAGCTAAGGAGGAACCTGATGTTCAAGGTAGAGGGGTGTCCGTATACTGGATCAAAGGGTTACTGTGCAGAGAGTAGACCCCTGAGGGGAGGGCTAGAAGGTGAGGTAATACAGCAGTTGGTAGTGCCAAGGAGCCTACCATCTGGTGCTTCTAGCCATAGCCAATGACATTTCCTTTGCAGGTTGTATGGGCACAGAGAGTACTAAGATGCATTATGCAAACCTTTTATTGGTCTGGGATTGCAAAGAATGTAAAGGGGTACTGCAGGACCTGTGAGCAGTGCCAAAAGATAGGCAAGGCAGGAGACAAGGTCAAGTCTCCATTGTTGCCTTTGCCTGTGATTGAGCAGCCATTTTGGAGGGTAGCCATGGATATTGTAGGGCCTTTGAGTACTCCCAAGTTCTACAGGAAAGAAATATATCCTGGTGCTGGTGGATTATACCAGATACCCTGAGGCAGTGGCTCTGTCCTCCGTTGAGGTAGAGAAAGTGACAAATGCCTTGTTCGAAATATTCAGCAGGGTAGGTTTTCTGAGGGAGATACTGACTGACATAGGTGCCAACTTTGTCAGACCTGCTGGCTTGTCAGTGGAAGCATTGTGGGGTGAAGCATCTAGAAACCACCCCCTATCAACCCCAACTAATGGTCTTGTGGAGAGGTTAAACTCTACATTAAAAACTATGCTGTGAGCATTTGTGGACCAGTTTAAAAGGGAGTGTGACAAATATTTTCCCCATTTATTATTCGCCTACAGAGTGGTACCTCAGGAATCTACAGGCTTTTCACCATTTGAGTTCCTGTATGGACATAGGGTGAAGGGGGCCTTTAGATTTAATTCATGATGAGTGGGAGGGTGAGCATGAATCCCACAAGGAGTCTGTTATGGAGTATATCCTAAACTTCAGAACAGGGCTTAGGGAGCTTATTCGTTTGGCCCAGGAGAACCTAGCAGTAACCCAACAGGAGAAGAAAGTTTGGTATGGAAGGAATGCTCAAGCCCAAGAGTATACTGTGGGGCAACAGGTTATGGTGCTCATTTCTGTCAGACACAATAAGCTACAGGCAATTGGGGGGACCCTTCAAAGTGGTAAGGAAAGTTGGGGGTGTTAACTACATGGTAAACATAGTAGGCAGGAGGCAGGGACATAAGTTGTACCATGTTAACATAATGAAACCTTATCATGATAGAGGCCCTGGGGCTGAGTATTCATAGTGGATGGCAGGAGGATTCTGAGGGGGATCTACTGACTGCCTTCTCAGTGAGGCTCGAACTGACACTTCTGTGGGAGAGAAAGAGCAATATCTCAGCAATTATCCCTTATTCAGGTTAAAGAAATATGAGCAGTGTTACAGGAATTTTGGGGTGCATGTTCACTGGGAAACCTAGGTGTACTCACCTAATGCAGCACCATTTGGATACCGGACCCCAAAAGCCTATAAGCTCCTTATAGGGTGCCTGAGTGGTTCAAACAGACTTTGAAGGAGGTGTTGGAGCTGGGGGTAATCCAGGAGTCCAGTAGTCCTTGGTCTTCCCCAGTATTATTGGTACCAAAGAAAGATGGTAGTGTAAGGTTCTACATAGACTACAGAAAGTTAAACAGTTATACAGAGTCATGCATACCTCATGCCTAGTACAGTTGAAGCCTTAGAACAGCTGGATGGGGCTAAGTATCTGACCACTACTGAGCTGATCAATGGATACAGGCAGGTGCCCTTGACTCCCATTACTAGAGGGAGATCAGCTTTTGTAACACCTTTTGGATTATGAGTTTGCATGGATGCCCTTTGGGATGAAGAATGTCCCAGCAAACTTCCAGAGTTAGGAGATCATATTTTAGTTGAAGCAAGAGATTAATGTTCTAACTTATTTGGATGATATTGTCATTCCTGGCAAGAGCACCTTCAACATGTCATGGAGATCTTGGGTAGATTAAAAAGGACAGGGTTGACCATTAAACCTAGTAAGTGTCAGGTAGCTATGGCAGACATTTCCTACCTAGGACATAGAGTAGGGAGTGGTAAGATTAGGCTCAAACCTGCCAAAGTGGAAGCCATTCAGGCATGGCCTGTCTCTGTTACCAAAAAGCAGGTGAGAGCTTTCCTAGGGACAGCAGGATACTATAGGAAATATGTGCCTAACTGTAATACAATAGCTGCACACCTTACTGACCTAACAAGAAAAAACAAGCCAGATAAATTAGTGTGGACCACAATTTGTGAACAGGCATTCCAGAAACTTAAAGAAGCTTGGGGAGGACTCCCTGTGTTAGCCAGTCCAGATTACAGCAAGGTATTTGTTGTACAGGTTGATACTTCAAATTATGGAGTGGGGCTGTACTCAGCCAAGTTTCTTCTCAGAGGGAGAAAAGCATCCCATTTGCATGCCTTAGCCATAAGCTGCAACACAGGGAGGAATGTTATGCAGTTGTGGGGAAAGAATGCCTAGCCATAGTATGGTCAGTGCAAAAGCTTCAGCCTTACCTATATGGAAGAAAATTCAATGTGGTTACAGACCATAACCCTTTAACATGCCTAAACAGAGTCAGTAAGCAAAATGCCAAATTACTGATGTGAAGCATAAGGCCACAAGCATTATGACATGATGTTGCAACACTGTAATGGGATTGATAATGCTAATGCAGATGGACTGTCAAGAAGAGGTATGGGTTGACACATTTTCAGATGACAATTTCCTAGAGCCACTTGAAAACCTAGCTTGAGTCTTTAAAGGGGGAGATATGTGAAGATATCAGATATTGTTCTCTGTGCTAGCATGTCTAGCTACAGTTCAGTAAATACTTGTAAATAACTGTAAATTACCCTGTATCAGCATGACTATCCTTAATTTTGTAAATACACATTACTTTGATTTATGTAAAATGTTAGAATCAAACAGTATCTTCTGGCTGATGAAATGTACACGCCTTTTAAAAAGAATTCTGAATGCAGGTTGTGCCAGTCAGCTGACCTGAAGGTGATGTCATCCTGTGCCAGAGCTGAAAGGAATGAAATCTCCACAGCAGCTGCTTTTCTTTACTTTTCAAAATACTGCAATGAGTGAAGATAATTTTCATAACAGCTTTCTGTGACTTTTAAAAGAGTCTGCTATAAAAATCGGGTTCTATGTCGGTTGAGTTCAGTGTTGCAGTTGTAACTGAGTTGAGTTGCAGCAGTTGTAGTAGTCAGTGGTTGTTTTTCAGATCAGCATGCAGCAGTTGTAGTAGTTAGTGGTTGTTTTCCAGATCAGCATTTATCAGTCCGTTTTCAGAGCTGTTCAGCAAAATTATAGGATGTGCTATTCCAGTTGATGAGGACCGGACAACAACCTGAAGAGTGGACATATGTTCTTAGGTGCTTGCAGAAGTAAGACTATCATCTTGCTTTGCTGACTTGATTAGATTAGACAGGAACAGTTGATCTTTAGACACTTAGGGCTCTACAGTTAGCTAGTTCGAGTTTTTCTTCAATCAGTGTGAAACATATCCTACAGTGTTATTTTCATAATTCTTGTGTGTGAAACTCTGTGGTTTATTGAAATCAGTTATTCAGTGAAATCATTTTATATATTAAATATTTTACTGCCTTCTATTGTGGATGGTTATTTAAAAAGTACTTTTAGTAACCTGAGTGTGTTTATGCTTATTGTGATAGCACAAGGGCCACTCCAAAAATCCTTACTGCTTGGATTGCATGCTACCTTTTATATTAATATTTATTTTACTCAACATAATTGAACACCCCTTTTGAAAGGTATTGTGGTATTTTGACTGGTGGCAGCATTACTGTGTAAATTGTGAAAAAGGACATGGGTAAATATGCGCCAGTCTTTCCCAAGAGTGTTTGCATGTGTGATTATCAAACATTTCAGTGAGTGTGTCAAATACCTAGAAGTGAGACACAGTGCTTTGCAGTGGGTAGTGTGAAGACTTATTTTGAGATCTGGATTGAAGTAAATAGTTCAGTCCCAGGTTTGGAGCCTTTTCCCAGTGTACACCTATTAAATTGGCTAGAGCTCTGTCTTGTGTGTTCTATCTCTGCTTTCAGTGATGCTTCCTTACCAGAGACACTGGTTAGGTTTGACACTCCTTAGTTACTGCCCCAAGTTTAAGTAGGGGGTCATCACAAAAATCATATTTAAAAAATAAAACGACTTAATCTCATCTTCATCTGTCAAATCATATCTTTGAATAAAACAAATAACTTGAACAACCCCTTCAGTATGTGGAATCACACCATGCAATAATTTAGCGTCTAAAGTAATAAAAACATTCCTTATGTACACTAACATTTTTCAATTCATAATAAAACCACAAGAATCCTTTATATAAGATGATAAAAGTAAAAGACAAGGTTTAGAAATATGTTCTACAACTGTTTGGGGTTCCATTTTGGACATTTGTCACTAATAATAGACACAAAAAGAGGATCCTGCATATCCCCATGTATTTCCAATATCCCAAAAATACTTGAAAAATCTCATTATTAATTATATCTTTATGTAACTGTTCTTCTAAACTTTCCTCCATCTGTTTATAAGCTTTAAAAATATCAACTTATCCACATTCGTAAAATTGTTATGTAAAAATTAATTCATCTTGAAAGTATAATGCCATGCATCCATCTCCAAAATATCTCCACCATTATTCCACTTCATAGTATTGCCTTGTTCTGTCTTGTATTAAATCATTAATTGGTTTCTTTTCTTCATTAGACAAGTTAAAACACTTATTAACAAGTGCTGTAATTATCAGTCTTGTATCATTTTCACATTGACATTAAAATATGATTATTCATACTAGGTTTTCTAAATATCTTACTAACACCTCCAATAAAGTTGTATAACAGCCTTAAATTAATGTGTCTGATAAATTTCAATGCTTTTAAAGTATTTACAATGTTAGCTGTCCTGGTAGGTGTAAATAAAACTGCAAAACATCCCAGTCCTTTTCAGTATGTGTCTTATTAGAAATGTTAGAAAAGTTAAATACCTCAATTTCAGTGGTCACTAGTCTCAATACTTTGTGGTTTAACTGTTCCACTTCAAATCCACCTCTTGTTTCACATTCTAGTTCATCTGATAAGGACCTCCATGATTTTGATGGTATTTTCAATTATACCACTCCTGGCATCTCTCTGGTCTCTCTCTCAGATTGTACCAATGTTGCCTAAATATAGAATGCCTCCTCCACTGACCTTGATCCCTTTTGCTGGTAATAAAAACTTCATCTCACTGATGTTCCTTGAGTTGATTGGTTGCCTCTGCTATTTGTAATTAATTAGGAGCTGTTCTTTTCATTAGCAGCCATTTGTGATGATCTCCTTAACACTGTTTCTCATTCCATCTCCTCCTCTAAAGAAACTTCATTGTCATTACAGCAATTACTTTATTGGTTGGGTCATCATTAACAACCACTTTGGACTGGTTCCTTGTATGCAAGGAGGAAAGTTTCAGGATTTTTGCATATCCATTATCATTGTCCTTCCTATCCCTAATCAGTTTCTTCAACTTCCTCTGCCTTAATTTGTAATCAGTCAACCTTGCTTTACTAAACAATTTACTTACCCTAGAAAATAATGACTGACATTAGGTATACAATGATTTTGGTTAGTAGGGTCTCATTCTCAGTTTATAATTCAGCCATCTGCACTTATTGTGTTTTACCAGCAACTGCATAACATTAAACCCAATGTTATTAAACATTTCCTTAAACTGTTTAAAAACATCGTCTTGGTTAGTTATTCCATTAGGAAACTTACATACATACATGCTGGCCCCATGGAACATGCTGCTCATGTATATAAATTATCCCAAATGAGGCCATTGTAATAAAGGCATTTTATCTCCAAGTCTGCCAGCAAATGGTCCACATTAAAAAGAGATGGTTGATTAAAGGTAAAACCTTCTCTAAGTGTTTTTTTTCCAGATAGTTCTGACAGATCCCTTCAATTCAGATGAGTGCATGAGAGATCAACTTGTACTTTTCATTTAGACTGGTTATACAAAATTTATGTAGCTACTATAACTACAGATCCTTGTCTGTTTTCATCTGGTTCAACCAGTGGGTTATCAGATCTATGTCTGATCGAAAGCCAGCCTTTTTTCAGAGACTTCAGTCCAGGAGCTCAGCCTACTCTACTCATAATACACTACTCTCCCCCTTCTACCTCAAATAAGTTTTCCCCTGAACATTCCTTTTATTTAAAAGACAACATCCACTACTTCAGAAAATGACAGAAGAGAACAATGGCAAGAACCTGAAAGAAATGTCCTGCAGGATTAACCACCCAACCAGTCAGGAGTATTAAAATATTCCTAAAACTACCTAGGAGCAGACAGGAGGGATAAATGGTTAAACCATATAGAGACTGACATCATGGGACTATCCTTATGGTAAATACATAACTTTCATATCTAGTGTTGTCTTTTCTGTCCAGCTTCAACCTGTGGGACATGGGCCCCGGTCATGTATCTCCCCAGGGAGTAGCGAGGAGAGAACATTCTGCAAAATGGCGAAACCAAAAGAGGCCCTGGACTTTGACTGCACATCCATTGTATAATGGGACACACGCATATGAGTTCTTGACCAAGCAGCTACAGCACAAATATCCATAAAAGCCCAGAAAATAAAGGCAATAGAGGCTGCAACTATTTTATTTGCATTTAACGGGATGGCCCACTGGGCTGTAGTGAGCCCATTTTCAGTGGAAGTCCAGGGAGAAAAGCTTCACAATAAAAACAGACAGTAGAGCAACATGATCAACAGACAATAGAGCAACATGATCATTTACATGCATTGTAGGATTAGCAGTTCAGTACCATAGGATATGAGTGACAATTGAATAAGCAAGGTAGAAATGTGCTTACTATAGTAGATAATATCAAGGATATTGTGAGCCATGTAATAACTCATGTCAGTAGTTTAGGCTCAAGCAAACTTAGTATGAATAATTAACTGTTATGATGTCCACTGTTTAAGTATAGGTGAGAAAATACAATAAGTGGGTGATTTACTCACCTACTTAAATATAGATGAGCAAATAGAATATAGATAGTAAGTGGGTGATTTGAGATAGTAAAGTTATAACAGAGTAGTAAATAATAAAGGTGTAAACAATAGTATTAGAAGAGGGAGTCAGGTTTTGTGAGGTACAGTTGTGGCACATGTGCACTGCCAGAGGGAGGTGTAGTCTCAGAGATTTTTTAGAGAGAGCAGCATTGCTGACTGATAGTCCTTATTGAGGGTGGAAGGGTGCTCCATAGTTTTGCAATAGTAAAGGAGTAGAGCATTTGTCCAGCTGAAATGTTTGGTTTTAATACATTAAGGAGCAGTTGGTTTTCTGATCGGAGCAGTCAATTTGGATGGTACTGAGTAAGTAGAGAAGTAAGGGTGGGGCAGTTTGCTGGTTTGTATATAAATCTGTGTACAGTGGTTAACTGTAAATAAGTAAGTAAGATAATGTGGGAGCTCTAGCCAGTTTAATAAGTGTAGCGAGGAACAATGGTGAGATGAGTATTTTGCATCGGTTACAAATTTTGCAATTTTATTGTAGCATATCTCAAGTTTGGATTTCAGAGAAGAACAGATGTTGGTAAGGAGAGGGGCACCATATAGAAGATAAGGTAATAGAAAGGAAGAGGCTAAGGATAATTTTATGGAGTGGTTGAGGAAGTGCTTGTCCCTATAGAGCATGCCAAGTTTGTTGACAGAGCAGATGATGACTGAGTCACCTGCGTACTGGATGACTATTCCATGACTAAGAGTGTTGTGGAAGTTGTTCATAAAAATGCTGAACAGTAGGGGCACTAGTATGGATCCTTGGGGAACACCTGTGGATGTGTTAAGGAAAGGAGAGAATGAATGTTGTCACTTAGATTACTGTTGCCTATTTGTGAGGTAGTTTGAGAACCAGTTTATGGTTGGGGAGAGATGGCCTAAGTTAGAGAGTTTAGTGAGAAGTAAAGGATGGGAAGCCATATCAAAAGACTTAGAGATTCTCAGTCAAGAAAGAGTGAGGAAGCTATTTTACCAGCTTCTCTTTCCTGGTTAACTGTGTCCAAGAAGGATATGAGAGCTGTAGTGGTGTTGTGACCTGGCCTAAAACCATGCTGGGAGAAAGGATTTGGTTGTAAAGCAGATAATTAAGCAGTTGGCTATGGATGCAGGTATGCAAGATCTTGGAGATGGGTGAGAAGATAGTGATAGGTCAAAAGTTGGATATGTCTGAGTTGTTCCCACCTTTGTGAAGAGGGGGAATAAATGCTTTTTTTCCAAATTATAGGTATGTGGGACTCCTGAATAGATATATTGAGAAGCATGCTGATGGGATAAGCAATAGAGTTAGCAACTATTTGTTGGAATTCTAGATGTAGATTGTCAGGGGCATTGTCTCTGGTTTGATTTTAAGAGCAGTTTTTTTTTATAGTGGAGGTAGGTATAGGTGAGAGAGAAAATTGGGTAAAGGGGGGTGTAAATGTGTTTTGTATGGATAGATTTGAAGGACCAGAGTTGGTTTGTGGAACGGTAGCAGGGAGATTAGCTATGATATTGATGAAATATGAGTTGAAGGATGAGATTATTTCAGTGGGTGTTTTATCTGGATTTGGACAAGGATTATTGTTTGAGCCTCAGTTTAGTAAAGAATTGAAAGAACTCCAGAATTTTGGGGGGTTTTGCTTATGGTGAATTTGCAGATTAATGTAGTGTTATTTTTTTTTTATTTTTAATGACTTAGACACTTTACTTGGTTGTGGAGTTGCTTATATTCTGTGAGATTGGAGGGGTTTTTTGCCATAATTTCCATGCTTTGTTCCTAGCAGTCATGAGTTGCTTAGTGGGCCTAGTAAGTCAGCTAGTATGATTAGTTTTTATTCTCTTTAGTCAGGGTGGAGCTAGTTTGTCTAGGGTGTTGAGAAATGCTGAGTTAAAGAAATTAACAGTATCATCAAGGGGAAGGAGTTTTAGCACATCCCAGTTAATGCATTTTAAAGTTTCATTAAAGGTAGTTGGGCAAAAGTGTGATAGGTATCTAGTTTGCTTATACTGGTGTTTACATGACGTTGGGGTAGTTTGGCATAGTATGAAGGCAGGTAGGTGGTCACTTATACTATTGAGTAGTGTGCCTGTGGAGATTTTTTGGGGTCAGGGACCAAAATCCTGTCCAAGACTGAGCCACTGTCATTTTTTTATGGGTCAAGTTATATTGGTTATTAGTTGAGTGAAGTTATATAGGTTGATGTTGGAGGAAGGATGGTGGTGGGAGATGTCTAGCCAATTAATATTTACATCATCAGGATGATTTTCACTTTTTTTATATTATTAGTTGTCCAGGCAAGGATTTATTCTAGAATGGGAATGTTATTGCCTGGAGAGATATATAGGACTAAAATGCAGAAATTCTTGTAGTTATTAATTTTAAGAATGATATTTATATTCAGCTGTACAGAAATGTGGGATTGACTTAGTGTAGGGGACAATAGAAAGGGTGTTAGGGTATAGAAGTGCAAGATGTCCACCTTTTTTGCAGGGTCTATCTGATCATAAACAAGCATAGCTCGGGGCAGAAATTCAGCATCTTTTGTGTAGGGATTTAACCACGTTTCAGTAACAGCTATAATATCTTGTTTGTTGTGAGCTATCCAGGCATGTAATTCAGGAATTTTGTTCCTTACACTTTGAAGGTTAAGGGTAGTGAAGTTTAGTAATTTATGGGTGTTGGGGGTTGAGAGGGAGGTGATAGGTCCAGGGTTGGGATGTACATCTCCACACTGGGGTAAGTTAGAATAAGTATGTTGAAGATAAATGGGTTGGTGTTTCCTTTTTGTTTTGTATTGATAACTTAGAGCAAAGTTTGTGTTGGTTTTGTCACACAGGGGAAGTATCTTTAATTTGGTGTATAAAATTGTCTGTAGCATATAGGCTAGAGGATATTTTAGAGAAGCTGGTAACGCACTCGGTATGTGTAGATGTTATAGATGTGGGTGTGTAGTGTATCTAAGTTATTTGGAGTGATATTAAGTTTAGTAGGAGAAGGAAGGATAGAGAGACAGTAAAGAGTATAGTATTAGAGGTAAGTGACATAGTAGGAAGGACAGGGTGTTTGTATTAATAAACTTAAAGTGTTTGGTATTTAGATGTAGAAAGTGTTTAAGGGAAATAGTTATTGGGCTGAAGATAAGGCTGGTTAAGAAGAGATTAACTTCCTATTTAGTGGGTAGTATGTCCGTATAGGGTGTTGGTGAAAACCAAGTTCAATTGGGAGTGACTAGAGAATGAGTATGATTGGATAAATCATGATAGTGGGCAGGGCTTGAGTAAGTATAAATGTAAAAACAAAATAAAATGCTGTGTCCGTATGAAGATAAAATCAACCAAGTTTATTCCAAAGAATAAACGTGGTTGATTTTATCTTCATACGGACACAGCATTTTATTTTGTTTTTGTTTTGGATTTATTTGCTTGCTGCTAGCTGAGGATTAAGTATAAATGTAATTGAAATGAAGGGAAGCGAGGGCTTGACCTGATTCACATTTGCATTGTTTGCAGTGTTCCAGAAACAATCAGAAAGTAGGAAACCCGAGCCTGGTAAACTAAAGTACTGTTAGAGTCTTCAGAAAAGACCCTGTAGGTAAAGGTAGAGAGAGGGGAAAAAGACAGGATAGCAGAAATACTGGATTGACAAATTAAAGTTAGCACAACATGTTTTATGAAACAACTTAAAAGAAGTGGGGGATATAATTCTAGCAAGCTTACGATATAAAGAGTTTAAGTAATGGAACTGTTAGAAACAACTAACAATATAGGATCAAATTCTTGAACTCATGTTTATTATTTACTTTTAGTAGAATGGGAAGGGTAGGCTTGAGGAGAACTATCAAGACATAAGGTAGGGGGAATACCAGAGCATCCTTGTGGTGTGCTATGCTTCATAATAATAGAGGCAGAGATTAATTAAAAATAATTTTTAAGTGAACATACATTAATTACTAGCAGCACTAGATCTGAGTGTGCCACAGGGTCACTTGGTTCACACAGCAGTTTAATTCCAGCGTAGGAGATTTGCGGGAGAAAAGTGTAATATCAGCTATAAAACCTATGTAGAGGAGAGAGAGAAGAGAGGCTAAGTCAGATCAGTAGGTAAAATCAAAGATAGATTAAACTGAGAGACATTTAGAATGAAAGAGAAAATAAGGTAGATGAGATTACACTTGGCAAACTAATATGGTAGTATAGGGAGATATAATAAGGGGAGGAAGAGTTGAGTTTTCAAATAAAGGACCTGCTTTGCAGTATGAGATAGGAGGGGGTATTATACAGAGAGAAGGGGAAGGCTATTAAAATGGCATGTCTAGAGTCGGGTATAAGCAGAATAGAGAATGATGATAGGAGTCAGAAGCCTTGCATGAATAAAACGACTGGAAAATATACACAGAGTCCATAGTCACAATTTTAGTACAAGCAGTCCTAATATACAGTATATAGAGCAACTGCTCTAGTAGAATGACTTCTAGGTTTAGTACGTAAGGTTTTCCTCTCAAGTCATACACAAAGGAAATAGAATCAGAGAACCATTTATATGAGATCACTTTAGACACTGGATTTCCCAGCTTTGCCCTGGAAAAGGAAACAAAAGAGCTGCTCTGTTTACCTAAAACTTTAAGTTCTGTCCAAATAAAATCTGAGTTGTCTGTACAGCCAGGCAATGAAGTAAATATTCCCCCTTGTTACTTAAATTTGGGAAGAAAACTAGCAAGTGAATACATTTGTTCAAAGTAGACTCTGAAGCATCCTTGGGCAAAAAGAAGGCATTGATCCTAAGAGTAAATGATGTTCTTATGGAAAAATCAAATGAGGAGGAAAAGAGGACAGCATATGCACCTTCAATACTCATCTGGCAGAAGTAACTGCCACCAGAAAAATGATCGTCCAACACAACTTCAAAGAAACAGTAGCCAAAGGCTTAAAGGGAAGACTAGCAAGCACATGGAGCACTAAAGGAAGATCCCAGGGAGGTACTGTACCAAAATTTGAGGCACAACAAAAAGGCACCCCTTAAAAAAGCTTTGGAAAATTTGGGGCCACTACAAGAGTACCATCCCTACCAGTGTCAAAATTAGAAATGGCAGCCAGGTGAACCTCAATAGTAGAATAATGCAAACCCAATTGAAAAAGATCAGCCAGAAAATCAGAAATGTAATCTAGCAGTGCTGAAAAAAAAAAAGGTTCCAGAACTTAGAAAGATGACCAAAAAGGAAAACACTTCCATGTAGCAGTGTAAATCTTTCGTGAAGATGAGAGAATATGGATAACCTGGTCATTGAGCTTGGGATCCCTGGAATTAGAAAAAACATGCAGTTAACCTGAAAATATGAAGATTGAGTAAAGGAATCCCTGCAGGATGGGATGTCAGACCTGGAAAATGGGATCTGGGATCCAGCAAGCAAGGTAGGTGATGCAGGTGTGGCCAGAGAAAGGGGAACCATACTTGCTGGGACCAGAATGGAGCAATGAAAATCACCATCACTCTGCAATGGGCTGCCTTCTAAGAAATTTGTTTATCAGGAGCATAGATGAGTAGGCATATATGAGACCCGGGAGCCCCTGGGTGGGTGACTGTCACTCAGGAGGCCAGGGCATAGAAACTGCTGTACTTCATTTTTGATGGGGAGGCAACCAAGTTGCAGCAGGGGTGCTCCAACATCAGAAGGTCCGAGCTGCTGCTACTTGATTCAGGGACTGCTAGTGAGGAAGAAGAATGTTCCTGCTCGGATATCTGCCAGGATGTTGGATCTCCCTGACCTGGGGATTGGGAAGAATAAAGGGCAATATTGCAGGGATCAGAGGCAACTCCAACCACCATCAAATATAACTTCAACAGTTTGTTATTGCAACTGAGAAATCCATGGGATGAGTCAGGTAAGACCACTGACCAGCTAATGTCAATTGCAAGGGCTTCATAAGATATCTCACTAGAGGAACTAGGCAAATAGATGCTGCCATGTGCCTGAGAAGATATAGAATCATGGAGACAGGAGGCTTATGAGACAGAAGCAAATGAGCTACTTCTGCATGAATGGAAGTCAACCTAGTTACTGAAAGCTTTGCTGTCTGAGAGACCATTTCCAAGTAGCTTATGAACTCTTTTTTTAATGGCTCCAGGTTGGACTTTTTGTAATTCACTATCATGCCTAAGGACACGTACAACTGGAGTAAGGAGTCCTGAGCATTGATGAGAGATGCTCATGTGGAAGCAGTGAGGATCCAGTCATTCATTTATGGGAACACCTGGAACTCCTGCATCCTGAGACAGGCTGCCACAGCTGCCATACACTTGGAGAACACCTGGTGGACTGTAATGAAACCAAAGAGCAACACACAAAATTGATAATGATCGGGTCCCAGCCAAAAGTGCATCTTTATATGATGGTAGATGCCCTTGAGATCTATCAAGCATATCCAGTTGTCCTTCCTCAATAGAGGTAGAATGGACTCCACAGTGACCAAATGGAATTTTGTCTGTTTGACATAGCAGTTCAGCTCGCATAGATCCAAAATTGGTCTG
Organism: Protopterus annectens; assembly: GCF_019279795.1. NCBI lineage: Eukaryota > Metazoa > Chordata > Ceratodontiformes > Protopteridae > Protopterus > Protopterus annectens. The sequence continues at coordinate 1,896,434,343 of NC_056735.1, forward strand.
AGGTCCTTGTTCTTCTTTTACTTACACCCAAAAGAATCTGGAGTTAGATCATGGATACTCTCTGGTCTGGTGGAACCTCTTGGATGACTTGGTTGGCCAGCAGTTTTTGAATCTTGGCTGCTGAGCATCTTCCCTGATGGGGTGGAATGTTTAGAAGGGATTTTTGTGATTCTCTTGCAGCAAAGATAGAATTATATAACCCCCAGGATATGACTCTCAACACTTGTGTCCAAGGTGATAGCCTCCCAGGCTTTGGGATGAAGAGACTTCCAAATGCCTCCAGAGAGTGGCAGTCAGGCAACCCATTTGGTACACTGAAAGGGCCTACCAGAGAATGCCCTGCAGAAGCCTTTATTCTGTTGACTGCCTCTGCCATGTGAACAGTATCTGTTATGTGTACCCCCTGCCACAAAGGGAACCTTCACCAGGAGCATCCTGGAAAGGCTGCTGTGACTTTCAGAAGAAAAGATACTTGCCTCCTCCTGATCCCTAGAAAAAGATCATTGAGGGGTGGAAAAGCATACTCTCCTGGCAGACAAGAGTCTTTTCATCCTGTTTTCTCATAGTCAGTGTTTCCTTGACATTTGGGCCAAACAGGGAAGAACAGTAAAACAGGGCACTGACAAAAGACACTTTAAAGCAGTCAAAAAATTGCATAAGCATATCCAGACATGATGCTGCATAGCAATGCTGGTACCTGACAGACAAGATGTGCCATCATCCATGTTAGATAGCAATCACATGGATATATTAGTGATTGCATCATTGGCAGCAGTCTCAACACTCTTTGATACTACCAGACTGTTGGGTCTCATTAGCATTTGACACTTCTGACACCAATTTCTGTTGAAGTCCTGTCAAATGAGCCATCTAAGAGCTCACAAAACAAAAGTTGAAGTATTTGGACACTTTCTCATATGGTTCAAAGCCTGGGACTCTCTTTTGGGGAGATCGACCGAGGAGCGCTCTTCTGAGATATCCTTTTTGATGGCCTTTGTCACCATTACTGTATCAACTGTGGGACCCTTACTCCTGTGTAGTTGGTCTTTTGGTGGGGCTAAGATCCTGTCCTCCTTCCTAGGGATTGGTTCCACTATGTCAGGTTTTCTCCAAGCCCTCCAAGACATCAGGTTTATAAGTGTGTCTGGAGGGGGGACTACCCAGGATGTGTATGAACCCATGCCAAAGGCCCTCAAACTCCTTTAAGGAAGGGGCTCCTGTGTTCCACCCCCTGTGGTGTCTTAGTTCTAAAACAGTGCCAAAAAAGAAGTTGCTGTGGGGAGATTTGGGGGAGAGCCATCCCCTTCAATGATGTTAGTGTCCGTGGTGAGGAATTCCTTGGGTGAATCCATATACCTACTCTTGCATTGACTCTTATGTGCCTCCCAGACTGGTGAGTCCAGAGGAGACCTAGAAGAGGCAGGGTCAGTGAAAGCAGGGAACCCTGGAGGCCAGATAGTGTGGGCTGTCCCAGAATGAGTTAACATATATCTGCAGGCCCAGATAAGGATGAAGGGGGGATTTGCAGCTGCTGCCACTCCATTTCTGACTAGGAGAAAACCATTCCATAGCATTGAAAGCTAAAGCTGGGCAACTAGAATCAGCACTCCTTGAACCTGAGGAACTGAGTGAAACACCAGTACCTATTCAAACTTGACTTTCTCCTATGCCAAGATCAGAGCCAAACTGATCAATGCCAAAGCCCTGAGGGGAAAGGATGGCTCTGAAACCGAGAATGTACACCCTGATTCCAGAGCCATGGTTCCAGATTCTTGGCCCTGAGGCAGATAACACCACTGGGGTCAATGCCAAGCTGTTGGGAACCAACCTTGGTGATGACAAAGTTACTGGGTCCACAAACCCTAGAGTCAAAGAGCCCAAAGGAGGAGAAGGAAAAATAAAAGATGCCAAAACCTCTGGCATTGAGGCTGAGGTGGCTGGGAGGATCCCTAATTGGATCATGGCATGGAAGGAGGAGCACATCAGCTACTCCAAATCTGATGGTTTCAGTCTCTTAACTGATCGGGTGGAATTATCAGAAGTCATCACAGATGGAGGCTTTGACATCCTCCTTCTGGCACTCAGATCTGATTACCAGATCCAAACAGAGAAGCTTGGCTCCAGGATGGAGAGGAAGAAGACTCCAGAGAAAAGGGAGTATGCAGTCTATCTCCACTAGCAGCCTCCTTGACTAAGAACAGGGTGAGGATGTTAGATACAGGAGCTTTTGGTCTGCAGCAGTACCATGAGGGATTGGTTCTGACTGGGCATAGTTGCCCCAGCACTGCAGACAAAAAAGCACTGAAGGTAGGCAGACCTTCAGCTCCCACTGGTCAGACAATGAAAACACAGGATGCTTAGTCCTCTCAGTCCTTAGAATATGACTTCAGGTACTTGTCCTTAACCCAATTCCTATCTCCCTTCTCTGACTTCCTATGAGTTGAAGAGGAAGCAGAAGCTGCTGGTGACAGTAAGCCTTTTAACTCATTCCCTCCAGTAAGCTCTTTTGAGTGTGTACCTTTAACTCCCAGTGGGCGTGGCTTGAGACTTTAAAAAAAGTAAAGTTATCACCTTACAGTTCTAACAAATACTCATTGACATAGGTCAAATATCAATACAACTGTGTTTGCCATCATGTATGCTTCAATATAAAATATTCAGATTCCTTGTATGTAGCATGGTTTTGGAAGTATTAATGCAAATATGAACAAGCAACATTTGACGCCTAGAGGAGTAGTAGGAGGTAACTGCAGATGCACCTGGAGGCGTCACTCGGATGTAGCTTTGCCCAGTGCTCATTAAGTGCTCTGGTTCCAAAGGTTACACAGGTTGAACACTTGGATTTGAGGTGAGCTGCACCAAGGCAGTAGATGCAGTGGTCATGGGCATCTTGAAATGGTAGCTTGTGGCCACAAACTACACATTTCTTAAAACAATTGTCCTTTTCCTTTTCTATCCTAAAAGACAACAAGGGGTCAACACAGTAAAGATACCAGACTTCTAAGGTGGCTGCACATGGACTAACAGCTTAATTCTAGCCTGCCCATTGTGAAAAGAGAAACTTAGCAGAGAAAGCCAGTGGACCTAGATTTCTCAGTAAATTTCAGTAACTTGCTAATAAGTCATTGCCTGGATGCCAGGAAAAAAGACAAACAGTGGACCTGAAAGAAAATCAGCTACAAAAGGTGACAAAAACACTGGCTGGGAAAAGTACTGCATCTCTTTAGCAAAAAGCAGTGTAGGCTCCAGGCATGACTTCCAGTAACCCAGAGGAAAGTATAAGGTAAATGCACACAGACCTGGCTAAAATAAATGAAACACTGATGGAGTATATCAAATTAAGCAATAAAAGGCTGGAAAAAAATGGAAGAAGCTTTAAACAGATATTCAGATAAGGTGATAAAACTGCAAAACTCAGAGCTTGAAATGAAAAAAAGGCTAGCTGAATATGAGACTGCACAAGAAGAGATGTTTCCAAAAAAATAATAGAATTAGAGGACAGAGCACACAGGGAAAACCTGAGATTTTCTGCTGTACCTGAGAAGCTGGACGGAACAGACTGTGCTAATTTTATGAAAGCACAAATAAGCAACTGGACTCACATTCAACAACAGGAATTAATTGGAAGGACACATCATGTGTATGCTCCAAACCTGGCTGTGAGAAAACAACCTAGACCTTTAATAGAAAAGATGCAATCTTATGAGCAGAAGGAGTTGATTCTGATAAAATGATGGCAGAAGAACAAAATACTAAAAGTGGGAGACAGCAGGGTGTTTGTGGAGAATGATTACTCATTCTACACCAGGCAGAAGAGGAGTAATTTATCACATTATTCAGGGAATATTGAGAAGCAGGCATGATATTCAAACTGCTTTACCCAGCTATTTAAATATATTTTCCTTGGAGGAACAAAATATTTTTGATTATATACATGCTAAGGAAGAAATGCAAAAGAGAGCTGTGAAACGGAAGGAGATTCTACTTTTTGTTCTTCTGGGAATAGAGACCTCAGAGAGACTATGCCAGTGAAACCTTTTCCAGTGTTTCAATGGAAAATGCCTGAGAGAGGGCAAAAAGCACATGAGTTGACTAGAAGAATCAAGACTACATTGGAAATGAAGCAAAAGCAGGGTTTGAAAGGAGGAGATGAACAGGAATAGAACAAGAAAATCTGGAATGTTGGACTGACTTAGACTTTGTTAAACTTGTAGGGACTCTAAAGCATATGTCCTACTTCATGTCATTAACGTTTGGAGAATAAAATCAGTAACTTTGAAATTGACAAATGTGTGATTACAAAGCATTAATTATAGCTGTGAAACATGACAGAACAAGAAAATCTGGAAACGTTGGACTTTTTGGACTTTCTTAAATGTGCAAGGGACTCTAAAGCGTATGCCCTACTTCTTGTCATTAATGTTCAGAAAAATACTCAGGAGGGGAAGTGGAAGGAGATAGTTAATTATAAAACATTTTTTCTTAATGCTATTATTTAAATAGTGCATGATTTTCTTTGCATGTTATAAAGTTTTTTTTTTCATTTATTTTTTTAAGTGTAGTCGGGATACTAATGTAAATATGTGCTCCATTTTTTTTCTTTCTCCCTTTCTTCTTGTCCAGTTTTAAGACATGTAGGCACTGCAATGTAAAAAAATCTGGTTAAAAGAGCATGACAAAAGAAAAATTTGTGTGCTTTTTCTCATTTTTGCATAGGGGAATGACTGTTTTAAGGCCATTAGCTTAATCTAGTGACAAGTTTTAAGAGCAGGAAAATGAAAAAAAATATTGAATATTCTAAGGCTTTTTTTCTAGTAAACAATTTTGTGTCTGTTTCTCATGCCTAGCAGACAATCTGATAAAGAGAGAAAATGTTTTCTGAAAGCATTCAATTATTTTCCCAGCTGAGAAAGCTATAAAGATAAAACAAAACCAGACAGCACTTAATAGGACCACAGGCTATACCATGCATCCTAGCATGGATGACCTTTATTTTAGGTTATCTTGAGTCTGTGTGTATGTGACTGTCAGCTTGGAACATGTGATGTTAAGTTGTCTATCTCGCCTTCATTCTTGCTGGTTGGGTTCGGAGCCGATCCTTGGCTCCGACTGGGCCATCTTCAAAAGCTCGAGAGCTGCTTACTGGCTCGAGGCCCCCCTATATCCCATGATGCCTGGCGCTAGATACCCAGAGCGTTTACTGGCTCAAGTCGTATTTTTTCACTTTATTGATAATATTAGAACTTTTTATATATTATTAGTTATAACACTTAGTGTCATACATAGTTGTAGGATTTGTGGTATTTGTTAGTGTTTAATTCCCCCCCTGAAACCTTGTTTTCTTCTTAGAGAGTTTTCCCCTCCCTCCCCCACTCCCGTTTTGCCTTTTTAAGGTAAGCCGTTTTAGTTAGAGGCTTACCCTTGTTTTCTTTTTTAAGGTAGAAAAAATGTTTTCATAGAAATTGTGGTAGTTTGTAGGTCTTATATTATAGTGTGTGTGTGCTGTTAGGGTGTGGTAACTTGTGTGGACTGTGTGTGTTTTTTTCTAGTTACCTACTTCCCTTTGTACTCTTTCTTTGTATTTGAATTTTCCTTTACAGGAATGTCTAAAGACACGAAAGTGTCTGGATTCAAGAAGTGTGACTCATGCTGTCAGAAAATGTCTCTGACAGATGGTCACACTTCTTGTGTCTACTGCTTGGGCTCCCTACACCTGTAGGACTCTTGTTCAGTGTGTCATGCCTTTAGTCCAAGTGTCCTGCAGGAGCGTAGGAATAAGCTTATCCTTAGGGGTTTGCTTAAACCTGAAGGATCACGGGCCAAGACTCAGTCAGTGAAACCTTCCAGGCCATCAAAGCCATCGGCTCCCAGTTCGGAGCCGTCGCTGGGTGTGGCTTCTGCTTCAACTTCGGTTCCAGCTGGAACCGAAGTACCTATCTCCAAGTCAACTTTGGCTCTGACTGGAGCTGAAGTACCTATCTCCCAGTTGGCCCCGACTCTTCTGGCAGAACCGTCAGGGAGTCGAAAACGCTCCAGGTCACCATCCTTGGAGTCGATACACTCGGCTCCAGGGTCACCCTTGTTGCAATCAGAGCGAAGTCATCGATCCCACTCTTCTCAGTCATCTAGACTTTATGACCATGATTTGGAGAGAGTGGTGAGCAGGCTTTTAAAATCACAGGCCCTGGCTAAAATGCTATCCAGCCCCCCTCATCAGGGTTCAGCTCTACCTGTCTCTGCAATAGTTCCTCCTTCGACTCATCCATTGAGTTCGGAGCCGGAGCATGCTGAGGCTAGAATCGTGGTACCATCGGCACCGATACCTCCCCTTTCAGTTCCGTCGGCGGCTCCGTTCTCTTCCATGGTGCCATCCTTGGAGGGATCTGGGCACTGAGTCTCCCTCATTGGCTCTGAGGGGGTGAGTGGCATCGGACCCTTGTCCGACCCCGTTCTCCCTCTCGGAGCTTCAACGCAGGTGAGTTCGGCACCTACATCGGCTTTGGAGCCATCTCTCTTGGTGCCACGGAGGATCCCGGTCTCTTCAGAGCTGGGGCCTTCTCCGATATCGGGAAGGGGCACCTTCGAGGTCATGAGGAGTGTGCTGGCATCTGAGTCAGCCTCACAGTCAGCCTCATCGGCTCCTCCCCCCATTGTGCCTGCTCCTGCCTCGGCCCCTCCTACAGACCCAATGTGTGGGGAACAAGCGCTCCAGGGCACCCCATTGGGTGTATCGTCCTCTTCCGAGGCCTCCCCCGTTCATTCAGAGGAGCCCCCTCAAAAGAGGAAATGCAAGAGGAAGCATGTTGACTCCCCTGAGTCTGTCACTTTAGATACCGATTTAGAGGAGTCAGAAGGGTCCCCGAGATCCCCCTCTGAGGACTTCTCCTTCTCAGACATCCTTGAAATTCTTAGGCAGGGGGGGAACTGGACTACCCTTAACCCTTCCGAGGATGAGTCGGTATTCCTGGATGCATTTGGATCCCGACCCTCCACCTCCTGGGTGTCTCTGCCTTTCGATCCACTGATGTCTGTGGTGGCTAGAAAGGCGTCGTCAGCTCCAGACACAATGGAACCAACTCCCTGCAGGCCCACAAAATTCATTACTGCCCCTCAAGACAAGCAATTTCTGACCAAGGGTGTTCCCGTTGATGCCATGGTGGTAGCAGCGGCCACTAAAAAGGAGTTGGCTGAAACTTCTTCATCTGTCCAGCCCCCTAATAAGGAATCTAGGATGATGGACAGATATGGGAAGCAGATGTTTTCCTCAGCGACCTTCTCCATGAGGTCTCTGAACAATTTGTGCCATTTTACCCACCTTCAAAGGGATCTCCTTAAAGAGCTAGGAGATACCCTTCAAGATCCATCAGCTGCGGGGGCCCAGGCCAAGGTTGCCTCCCAGCTGGTGACACTAAATTCGGTAGTAAACTCCTCCATGCGGCTCATCTCTTATGCAGCCATTGGCACGAGTACGGTCGCAGGCACAGGCGTGGCTCTGAGGAGACACGCTTGGATGCGGTTATGCAACTTTGCGGAACCCTTCAGGGCGTCTCTCACCAACACCCCTTTGATGGTTCTGCTCTGTTTGGCCCACAGGTGAAGGATACCCTTACCAGGTGTGAGCAGGAAGACAAGACTCTCTCTGCTGTGGGAGTTCGTTTTTCCACTCCTTCAAGACCGTATCCTAAAGGTCAGAAGAGTGGGAAAATGTGGTTCCGGAAACCCCAGGGAGCCGTGCCTGATGCACATGGAGAGTTTCCCTCCAGGGGCAGAGGAGGGAACAACAATAGACGCTGCCCTAGGGGCAGAGGGGGTCCTCAAAATCAGGGCCAAAGAGAATCTTTCTCTGACAAGCCCTTCCAGCATCCCTGAAGTGCTGCCCGGCTGTCCACCTTCGGAGGCAGTCGGGGGAAGATTATCTCTGTACCCAAAAGCCTGGCAAAGTATAACACAAGACAAATGAGTACTTTCTATCATATCCAAAGGCTACAAAATCCCCTTCTTTTGCACTCCACACTTTACCAACAAATCCCTTCCAGATGTTCCACCCAATCTAAGGGATCAAGCAGTTCAAGTAATTTCAAAACTGCTAAGAAAAAGAGCCATCCAGTCAGTCCCAGCAGACCAACAAGGATCCGGAATTTACTCAAGATTCTTTTTGGTACCAAAAAAGACGGGACTGGAGACACATTCTGGATCTCAGCAGACTAAACAGGTCTGATCAAATAACGAAGTTCTGGATGGTCATGCTACAGTCCATTTTACCCTTTCTGGGTCAGGACAATTGGATGTGCTCCATAGATCTTCAGGACGCGTACTACCATATCAAAATGGACAGATGCTCCAGAAGATTCCTCTGCTTCCAGCTGGGAGCCAGTCATTATCAGTTCAGAGCTCTGCCCTTTGGTCTCACCACAGCCCCCAGGGTGTTCACCAAATGTTTGCCAGTAGTTAAAGCTCACCTGAGATGGCAAGGATTCCAGGTGTTTCCATATTTAGACGACTGGCTCCTTACTGTAACCACCAGGCATCACCTGCTTGCGAGCCAGAGACTACACCATCCAAACGTGCTCCAAACTAGGCATCACATTAAATTTCGAAAAGTCTGCATTGTCGCCTTGTCAATCTATCACCTTTATAGGCGCAAACTTAAATACAAAGGACATGTCAGCGAGATTTCCAGTAGATAAAGTGTTAGCTATTCGACGACATGTGCAAGTCTTATTAGGATGCAAAAAGATTCAGGCCAGATTCGTCCTAAAAACATTGGGTCTCATGGCAGCGGTGATCATACTAGTCCCCCTTGCACGTTTTCACATGAGGATTCTTCAGCGGATGCTGTTCACTCAAAGGTCCTTCCAGCAACTCCCAATGTCTCACATGATAATGATCACACAGTCATGCAAAAACCAACTTGTTTGGTGGATGGTTTCCCCATCATTACACCAGGGCAGACCATTCGTTCTCCCTCCTCCAGTATCCACGGTGACCACGGATGCCTCCCTGATCGGGTGGGGGGGCATTTTCAGGGCAGAACAGTCCAAGGCACCTGGCAGTCTCACGAGTACCATCTGCATATCAACGTCTTGGAGATGAGAGCAGTGCTTTTAGCGTTGCAAGCTCTTCAGAACTCTCTTCCCACTGGGACCATTGCAATTCAAACAGACAATATGTCAGTAGTATGGTACATCAACAAGCAGGGCGGAACCAAGTCCTACCCCTTATGTCGAGAAGCACTCAGACTTTGGCAGTGGGCGATCTCTTCCCAATGGTTTCTGATAGCAGTGCACATCCCTGGGAAGTCCAACGTTATAGCAGACAGGCTGAGCAGAGCAATTCTCATGCCTCACAAGTGGTCTCTCAATCAGACTGTGGCAGACAAAATCTTCCACAAATGGGGGCAGCCTTGCTGCAACCTTTTTGCCACCCCCTTCAACAGCAAGTGCGATAATTTCTTCTCTCTCCTCCCTCTTCCCGGACACTTCCCCAGAGACGCTCTAGTTCATGATTGGCCTCAGGGACTTCTTTATGCATTCCCTCCATTTCCCCTGATTCCCAAGCTAATACAAAAAGCTACCACATTGGGATGCAAGATGATCCTCATTGCCCCTTACTGGCCTCGACAAATTTGGTTCCCTTTCCTGCATCATCACCTTCTGGAGCAGCCCTGGATCCTGGACCCACTTCCAGACCTCCTGATCCATCAATCGGGTGGCCTGCACCAATCTGTTCAATCTTTCCGGCTCACTGATTGGTTTCTCCACTTCCGACCTTAGCCAGGCTTCCGAACATCTCCCACTCGGTGCGTGAAATCATCTTATCCTCGCATAAGTCTACCACTAGAAAAACTTATGCTAGTAAGTGGAAACGTTTTTCCTTATGGGTAGAGACCAGGAATATAGACACCTTTTCAGTCCCTGTGCACCATATTTTAGAATTTCTAGTGGAACTTTTTCAAGCTGGATCCTCTTCTGCCACGATTAGAGTTCAGCTAGCTGCAATTTCAAACTTTCATACGGGCCTGATACAAGCATCATGTCCCATAAGCTTTGTAAAGCCTTTCTTAAAGGGACCACTCTACTCAGGCCCCCAATAAGAGATCCCCCGCCTCAGTGGGATCTGAATTTGATTTTAGCTTCCCTGATACTGCCCCCCTTTGAACCAGCAGCTTCTTGTTCCTTGAAGTTTCTTTCTTGGAAAACCCTTCTTCTGGTTGCAGTTACGTCGGCTAGAAGAGTTTCTGAACTTCAGGCTCTTTGTGTTCATCCTCCTTACCTAGTTTTTCGCAAGGATAGAGTTTCTCTTTGGACTAACCCTTTCTTTCTTCCAAAGGTTACTTCTGATAATAATTTGAAACAGTACATTGACCTACCTGTGTTTTTTCCAAATTATTCCAACAAGGCAGAATACAAGTTACATCAGTTGGACGTTCATAAACAATTACTCTTTTACTTGCATAGAACCAAGCAAATCAGAAAATCAGACCAGTTGTTCCTGTCCTATGCTGAGGGTAAACAAGGTATACCGGTGTCTAAAGTAACCTTATCTAGGTGGTTGACATCTATAATTACATTTATATATCAGTTAAGGAATAAAGAGCTTCCTGCTAAACCAAAAGATCACTCCACCAGAGCTCTAGCTACTTCAGTGGCTTTTCAGACCAGATTGCCAATGGAAACTATTTGTGCGGCAGCTACATGGGCTAATCCACATACCTTAATTTCACATTATAAGCTGGATGTGGCCTCCAGGAGCAGAGCTGATTTTGGTTCCACTGTTCTGGAGTCTGTTCCGATGAGCCACCCAGGATTGAGGTGCTAGGGATGCTGTCCCAACCAGCAAGAATGAAGGCAAGATAGACAACTTAACATTAAGAAGTTATGTACCTACCATAATGTTCCATGTTAGTTGTCTTCTTCTCACCTTCTTTCTTGCATCCCACCCTCCATCCCCCTATCCTAGTAGACCGAGAAGAGTTCCTTATGTTTTTTTATCACTGGCTGAGTCTTCTCTGGCTATAACTTCTGACTATCAGTCTCTCCAGTAGGTTCATGTATCCTACTACAGTTTACTGTATTATTATAATTGTTATTATTATGTCTGTAGTTAGGTTTACCAAATGAGATCTGGGTATCTAGCGCCAGGCATCATGGGATATAGGGGGGCCTTGAGCCAGTAAGCAGCTCTCGAGCTTTTGAAGATGGCCGAGTCGGAGCCGAGGATCAGCTCCGAACCCAACCAGCAAGAAAGAAGGCGGGAAGAAGACATCTAACATGGAACGTTATGGTAGGTACATAACTTCATATTCCTATTAGGAGGGTAAATTTCAATATTTGAAGATGTACATAGTTTTGTGTGTTAAGTTAATAGGTTTTAGGGGGTATTGTGTGTGTGTGCGTGTGTGTGTGTTTTTTTGTTTGAGGGTTTTCAATCAAAAATTATGACATAGGCTCAAATGGAGATGACAAGAAACAAATGTATAAAATATTAACCTGACAAAGACGATATGCATGTAACACAAAAACTGAAAATAGACATTTAACAAAAAAGCTATTGTACATAAAAGATGGGAGTAATAATCTCTCAAGAATATGGTACTTTCTCTAATGCTTTTAAACATTAATGGTGTCATAGATAAATATAAAAAGGAAAGAGTAGTGAACTATATAAAAATTTAGAGTGCAAGTAGCTATGCTACAGCAGACACACTTGGAAAGAAATGAACATGTGAATTTGATAAAGAAAAGCCTTCAGGATGTTTTTTCAGTGGAATACCTGGGGCAAAGGAAGAGATCAGTACTTGTATTAATTGCAAGAGGAGCTCCAATAGAGAGGATAAAAAGACAATAATGGTAGATTTCTAGTACTAAGGGGCTCCTGGCAAGGGAGGAGGATTACACTGGCATGTATTTATATTTCACTGAAAACAGCTATAATGGAGCTTAAGAAAGTTCTGGGAGAAATAATCAGCTGTCAGCAAAGCATATTACTTATATGTGGGGACTGGAATTTGATTTGCAATAGTGAAGGTCTGTCTATGGGGCCCAGAAGGGAAAATATAACAAAGCAGGGTAGATTTTTAAAGACATTTATGAAAATAGTTGACATGAAAAGATGTGAATTTACTACTAGGAGTTTACAGTGAATTTTACATATTATTCCCCAAGATATAAAAACTGGGCTAAGCTGGACAGAATTTATATTTCACATGACCATGTGCATTTAGTTGAAGGTCTTGATAAGCACCCAATAACTATTTCAGATCATGTGCCAATAATAACTAAAATAAAAACACAGGGTGATAAAATAAAAATGAGACACTGGCACTTTCCCACCCATCTATTGAAGAGAGAAGAATTTAAGGAATGGGTAGTGGAAAGTATTGAGCTTTTAGAGAACATAGAAATTTATTCTGAAACTATAGCTAGGGAGTGGGATACAAAATAAACTGGAGTTTAAAAATAGTATGGAAATGAAAGAGACGTATGGTTAAGAAGTAACGAGGGTTATTTAGAGGGACTGACAAATGTTAAAGTATTGCAAAATAAGGGGAATCTCACAGAACAAGAGGAGCAACTGCAGAATGCTAAACAGAAAACAAGGGATTACCTCAGTAATATGCATGAGTTTAGAAAGATTGCTGTTAAGCAAGTGTTTTTTGATAATAACTCTAGAGCACAAAAACATTTAGCAGAACAACTCAGGCAACAGAAGGTAGAAAGGTCTGTCTCCAAGCTTAGCCAGCCTGTAACAACAAAGATAATAAGGGATTCTGTAGAAGTATTAGAATATTTTGGAAATTCTATGAAAGTCTGTATATAGCAGAGAAATGTGGAAATCAAGAAAAGGTGCAAATGGGAGTGTTTATGGAATAATTAAATATGCCAAGGTTAGGGGTAGAGGAGGCTCAATTACTAACAGGATAGAAGATGATGAGAGAAAAATGGGGTCTACATTATATATTTGAACTTTCAAAACTTCGTATCCCATATGTTCGACAACATATGGTCAAAGTTTGAAAGATCAAATATACAATAAAAAGAAAAACTTACCTTAACGGTGCTAGCAGGCAAGCCCTCCTGCACCCCCACACCCCTCCTACTTAAATATACCAACTCCGAGATGGCACTTCAGTGCAGAAAAGAGAAATTCTCCCATTCTGCACCGTACGGCGCCATTACGTTTAACCTTCAAACTTTTGAAATGTCGATCATATGGTGTCGACCATATGACATTTGACATTTCAAGCATTCTGTGTTCTAATAGGTACCCAAAAAATTGTGAGGTATAACCAATCTACAGGAAAGCCCACAGGAATAGATGGTATTACTGCGGAAGTTAAGAAGCTAGGATGGAAGAAAACTGATAAAGATCTGGAAGGTTTTGTTTAACAGTATTTTAAGAGGAGGAGAAGTTCCAACATCCTGGAAGAAAGTGTTGGTGCCTGTAATACCTAAGGAGGGTAAAGATCCATCAGATCCAGCTTCATACAGGCCCATTTCAGTACTAAACCATGATTATAAAGTGTTTATGTCTATAATAGCTATAATAATGTCAAAATTGATGCTAAAATTGATAGATATGCATCATTGTGGTACTGTGGAGCAGAGGCAAACATTTCCCAGCATTAACAGAACACTGATGAGCCAGAGAGAAGCAGAATGTAAGAAAATACCACTGTTGGTGGGTCTTGGTGCAGGGAAAGCATTTGACAAGACTGAGCTGAGAAGAGCAATGGAAGCATTTGCATTTCCTGATAAAATTATAAGGTTGATTAGGAAGATGTATGAGGGATCAGATGCAAACATTAAAGTGGGTGGGGGTCCTCTCTGATAATCTCTGCTTGAGCAGAGGAACCAGGCAGGAGTGTCCTGTTTCTCTTTATTTGAATTATATTTAGAACCATTGGGAAATAAAATAAGAGACTCTGAAATTCAAGGATATAATTGGTATGGTAGTCGAGAAAAGCAGGGTCTACTTTCAGATTACATTATTTTATATCTGACAAAACCAAAAAGGGACATTATGGTGCTGTGAAACATATTGAAACAGTTTCAGATCTCTTTGGGATATAAAATTAATGAAGTTAAAACAAAGGCAATAGTGTTAAATTGTGTACCCACATACAAATTGGTTCAGCTATGTCCATACTTATGGGGACATGATAAAATGAAGTATTTAGGAGTATGGATTAAAAAGATTCCAGTGTGGCAGCTAAAGATATGTGAGAAGAGACAATACAAAAACTGAGAAAATGTAAGCTTTGTTATATGGATATCAGTAGTAAGATACAAGCAGTTAAAACGTTTTTAGTCCCTTTAGTCTTGTGCATGTCAGGCATATTGTTATTAACCAGAGGAGAAGTTGTGGACAGCACTTAATAAAGAGCTAAAGGGTTTTATCTGTGAGGGGAAAGACCGCAAAAGTCACATGGGATGAGCTTATTATAGAACAGGGTGTATTGTGATTACATGATTTAAAGGGGTAATTCAGAGCAACACAGTTAAGCCTACTATACATAGCAGAAGCAGAAAACTATAATTCAAAGTGGAAAGAGATGATGAAATTGATGGGAGCTCAAGAAACAAGGTGATACTGAGATTTTGGATGCAGACCTTCAAGGAGAATAACAATAATCATACAGAATATTACATAAAGTGGTAGAAAGCATTCTAAGAACTAAGCTAACACAGGAATAGGGAAAGGAGATTCTGCTGATAGGGATGACTGCAATTATGGATACAGGCAATAGGAAAGAGGTGGCTGGAATTTATTGGAGAAAACTGGCAAAGGAACCAAGGTATTGGGAGCAAATAATTAGAGAGGGGAAAGGTAATAGAATGGGAAGATGTCAAGATCTTATTTGGACTGCAGGTTAGAGATTGCCTTCCCTATCAAGGCTTGGTATCAGTGTATAGGCAAAGAGAAAGAAATAGGGGGTCCTAAATAAAACACCAGCACTGGTAGAGTGTTTAGTAGAATCTAAAACAGAAGTTGCCATTAAGAAAGGAATAATTAATACAGCATATAAAATATTACATGATAACTATAAGAATCAATCAGAGGAGGTTATAAAGGATTGGGAAAAGAAGGTGGAGAAACAATTAACAAAGAAACAAAGGGGGGGAGGCTATATGTATGTCTCCCAAATATGCAACAAAGTCTAGAAAATTTAGGATATTGGCTTGGAAGTGTTTACATAGATATTTTTATACCCCAAATAGACTCCAAATAAGAGAGACAGCATATATTGGAGGTGTGATGAGGAAGAAAGATGCAACTGGAAACATATTTTTAAGGAATGTAATGAGTTGGCAAATATTAAAGTTCCCTGCACACAGCTCTGTCTGAGATGCTGGGTTAGCAAATTGGTTATAACTAAGGGAATGATTTTTTGAGCTAAGATACAGAATTGGAATTGCATAGACATAGTAAGGTCTTGCTGATTCTAATTATGATGGCTGCCAAAAAAGCAATTACTAGAAAATGGAAATCAAAGTCTAAACCAACTTTACTAGAAGTAGCAAATATAGTAACAGAGATAAAACTACTGGAATTGGGATTTTTAGAAAAGGGTAGAAGCAAATTTCATACAAAAAATGAGAAGTATGGGATCAATGCATGCAGAGGAGGAGCAAGGTTTAAAAGAATGAGCTATGTAATGGTTGATTGACAGTGGCTGGATATATTATATGTGATGTATAATGTTTGCAGCTACAGTTGTATCAGCATGGTTTGTAATTTATAATTTTTGCAACTGAGATTGTGTCAGTATGGTTTATTTTCATTTATATAAATGTAAGATTGTATATGTCATATATTTTCATTTAATAAAGATGTTTCTTGTTTAAAAAAAAAACAGCAAAATTACCAAACACTGAAAAAACAATGCCAAACACACCCTAGCTACCTAACCATCTAAAAGTTAATCACAGACGACAGACACCTGTAAAATACTACAAGTACTTTTTTTTAACAAAAGAGAGCTAAAATGAACAAGGGTGGGAATGCCTGCACAGTAAAACAGACCAAGACAACAAATCCACTCACCACTTACAAAACTACACAAGGCTTAACAATATTACTAGAAAAATATTCCTAAAAGTCTAAACCTCATGAAGGGTAGTGGACACAGTGCATGCTAGAATTATAACACCAAAAGAACACAAGAAAAGAAGTTGTGGATCACAATGCCCTCTCCAAGGGTGGCAGATGAGATCTGAAGTGAATAGGGGAGCAGTGTATTATGGGTTGAGGAGGCAGAGCTCTTGGAATGAAGTCTCTGAAAAAGAGCCAGCTTTGGATCGGAGTCGGATCCAATAACCCATAGATTGAATCCAGACAGAAAAGACAACATCAGATGATCTTTTTTGTAGTGGCAACTTTAACCTTTGCAGACACAAACAGGACATTAAACTGTCTCAGTTGATTTCACTTGTAAAGTAAGTAGTCTGACAATAAAAATGAAAGCTCCTATGGTATCTCTTTTCAAGATATCAGCAATTTCTTTTTTTTACTTTTTATTTTAAAACAAAATCATTTACACAATTATTAATCTCATGAAACTATGTACATATTTACAAAGTCCATAACAAAATTCAAAACATTTCTAATGTAATTAATACTTTTGTAATAAGCTTTGTAATTTTTCACAAGCTAATAATTTGTGTCACATTTTTAGTTCTCATTCATATAGTAAGTGTTTTAATACACAGTGATTTTTGCTAAATAGATAAATGCATTATTGAATGAGATAGTAGTCTTTTGTTTTCCAGTTTTTTGTAATTTTGTTTCTAGTTATTGCTAAGATATTCCAAAGATGAGGTATTTGTGATACTGGAATCATTCCAAGTATAGGTGCATTCAATAATATAAGAGAATCTGAGATGTTACACTTACCTGACCAGAATGCTTTACAAAAGTTTCTGAAGTCAGAAAAATGGAAGAACTATTTTACAACAAATTATCATATGTTGACAATCAGCATTAAGGTCTATTTCACATCTCCAAGATTTTGTGTTCTCTAATTTATATATATATATATATATATATATATATATATATATATATATCTGCTATCTTTTGAGCTGCGAGAACATTTCTATGTATAAATTTCCATGTAAATATTTTCCAGTATGGGAAAGATGTTTTCACTGCTGATTTCAATATTAGTTTTTATTATTATCCAAAAATTCTTCTTTATTAATTTTAGTTGAGCATAACCTGAATAAGCTGTTAGATAAGGCAAATTCAATTCTTAGGGTTTTGTAAGTTATTGATAATGATGAAATATTATTTAGATGATTTGTTATCGATATAAGATATAAGGTTTAGAATTTTGGGAATCTGAGTATTTTGTGTATTGTATGTTACTTTGATTTTATCTTCTATAAACTCTTTATATGTTTGCAACTCTAATCAATTATTATTTTCTATGCTGTATTTTGCAATTAAATAATCTGCAGAATGTATTTTGTTTCCTGACAAGAACTGATGCCAATATATAACCTATTCTCCTTCAAATCTACCATTTTTTGAGGATGAGGATATATACAAGATAGTAGGCCCCAGACCAACATTTGTATACAGGAATGGAATGAATTTAAAGAGTAGATTAAATAAAATGACAAGCATTGTTGGTAAAAGTGAGGGAGGTACAACTAAATGCGGAAGATGTAACCAGTGTCAGTATATCACGGGGGCTAGTAGTCTTACATTAGATAATTCTCAGAAAACAAAAGTTAAGTTTTGTAAGGGGAATTGTAGAACTAAAAATGTAATATATTTAGCCAAGTGTTCGACATGTTCATGTTACTATGTGGGGATGCCATCTAGATGCCTAAGAAACAGAATCTATGAGCATTATTATAGAATCAAAAGGCAAGATGTGAATAATAGTCAAAAGGAAACAGATGCTCGTTGAAACCTCTTGCACGGCAATAAAAAGATAAATCCACAAAACGAAGCCAGAAAGATAGGAAGGTGTAAATAATGGTTTATTAAACCCAAAGGAAAAATCCAATAGGTTACATAATTCAAACAGGATAAATCCAAACCGGTTTCGGCTCAACAGAGCCTTCTTCAGTGGACACAAATAAAAATCAAAAGCAGAAGAAGCCAAAAGCAACTCATTATATATGTGTGTGCACACCTGATACTTAACAACATCACCAATCACAATAGTGACACAATAAATAATGAATTAATCATGAAGTTAGAATTGGTCATCAAGACCAGGTGGAAACAAGGCTCCCAGTTTAACTATCCATTTTCTTTCTTTGAAGTTAAGCAACTCATGCCAACTATCTTTGTCTTTGCAAATCCCATTAATGTGGTCAATGATGACAAATTTAAAGGAAGCAATTGTATGTTTTAAAGTATGTTTAAATAAAGCGTTGTTGGGACGTTTATTCTTAATACCACTAAGATGTTCACAAATTCTCAAGTGAAAAGCTCGAGAAGTTTGCCCCACATAAAATGCGGAACAAGTACAGGTCACCAAATAGATGACCCACTTGGTACTACAATTAGCCCACATCTTTATTTCAAAAACCTCAGAGGTATTTTTACTAGTAAATTCATGGGTATTAAAAACCCGCATACAATATGCACAGTGACCACAAGAAAAGCACCCTACTACGGGACCCCCTGTCAAGGAAATTCGATTGGAAACTATAGGACTTTGAACAGACTTTTTGTAATGGCTAAGCCTAGAACCTATAGTGCATCCCCTTCTAAAGGAGAAAAAACATCTCTCCCTAAGAAAGGGATGCAATCTCTCTTCAGCCAACAAGACATTCCAATGTCTCTGAATAATGTTAACAAAACCTTGAGTATTACGTCCATAGGTGGTGACAAGGCGTACAGGCTGTGTCTCCCCATTGTTGTTGTGATGTTTATAACATAATAGGTCTTGCCTATTAAAATTAGCAGCCCATTGTTTGGCCTGATTAATGGTCCCTGGACGATAGCCCCTCTCTAAAAATCTGCAGGCAAGATCATCACGTGTTTTGGCATAAGATGCTTGGTTAGAACAGATCCTCTTTGCTCTTAAGAATTGGGATTTGGGTATATTTTGGATGATATGTTGTGGGTGGAGGCTAGAAGCATATAGTAAAGAGTTATATTCAGGAAATTTTCTGAAAATGGTAGTGGACAATGTATTGTCAGGATTTCTGGTAATTTCCACATCCAAAAAGAACATTTTGGATCTGTGGAAAGACATTTTGAATTCAATGTCCCATACATTGTTATTAAGATAATTGAGGAACTCCTTAAGATAGTCCTCATCAGCCCTCCACACCAACCAACAATCATCCAAATAACGACGCCAAATGTCCATTTCACACATATAAATATTGTGATTAGGATCGTATATAATGATCTCCTCAATGTATGCCATGAAGAGATCAGCATAGATGGGTGCAAAAGATGCACCCATCGCTGTCCCTTTCTTTTGCCAAAAACACTGATTTTGAAAATAAAAAACATTACTTGTAAGCACATATTCTGTTAGGCATATCAAAAAGGTGTTAAATCCTGGTTTATAAAGCCCGGATCTGTTCAACCAATAATCCAAAGCCTGCAGACCTGCCCAATGTGGAATATTGGTGTATAGAAAGGTGATATCAAGAGTGCATAATAACCAACTAGATTCAAGTTGTGTATCGTTAATTATGTCCAAGAATTGGGTAGTGTCTTGAATTCTAGATCTAATATGTGAAAGCAAAGGTTTAAGATGATAAGTCAAATACTCTGAAAGAGATTCAGTAATGGACCCATGTCCCGAAACAATGGGTCGACCCGGTGGATTGGTGGCATGTTTGTGTATCTTTGGCAAGAGATAAAGATATTGTTTTTTGGGGGATGTAACCGTGAGTTGTTCCTTAATATATGTTGTAATAATCCCCTCCTCGACTGCTTGCGTCAAAAACTGTCCTATTTTGTGATGAAATTGTGGAGATGGATCCAAGGACATATGCATATAATAATCTTCATCTCCCAGTTGTCTCATAGCCTCCTGATTGTAAGCTGCCTCATCTAAAACCACCACAGCTCCCCCTTTATCAGCTGGAATCACAACCAGATTCTTGTTGTTAACAAGTTCTTCAAGACTAAGTACCTCTTCCTTAGACAAATTATTATACAGTGTGGAAAAATCCTTGAGATGACAGTGCAAATCATTTAACACATTTTTCAAAAAAAACACCCACCAAATGGACCATAGGTGGATTAAAGGTTGATTTTTTAAACTTAAATTTACCAACAGTATCATCAGTATTGTCAGCAAAAAACATTTTAAGATTTAACATCCGACAAAAGTTGGCCACATCCTGGGCTAGGGCATATTCAGAAACAAAAAATCCCGGAACAAAATTAAGTCCTTTATTTAGTAACTTGATCTGTATATTAGTGAGCTCAACAGAAGAGATATTGTGTACATTGCATGGACTATTCAATGTTCTATCATCATCTTCAAAAGATTTTCGAGACCCTGTTTGGGTCTGTCTTTTCTTATGTTTACACCCCCCCATCTGGATCTATATCCAAAGGGTGCGGACAATTAGTCTTTTTGGCATTGGGTAACATATCTGTTGTGTTAGCTTCTGAATCACCTTCGGTGTTAGATGAGGTGTCCTCCCCAGAAGTACAACTGGAAGAGTTCACACTCTTCTTTAAAATAGATTTCCGTCTCTTTCTTTTGGGAGTGGAGAATCTCTTGTCATTATTAGAATTATCCATAGGTAATCTAAATGACACATTTTTTGAAGTATCAAACGGTTTCCCTCTTTCATAATCACCTACATCCCTAAATAATTTTTTGAGTTTCCTCTCTTTCAAACTGGATTCTAATTTAGATAGATCTGTCGTTAATTTTTTAACTTGTGACGGAAAAGAATCACATTTTTCAAAATTGCTAGCCTCAATATAGATAGTTTCTAATTCTTTAATCCCCATATGAACCTTGCATTCATAAAAATCAGCCAGGGCATCAACAAATTTAGATGAAGCTAATTGTTGGATCTGACCCCAATCGTCCAACAATTTCTCATCAATGTTGGATACCAGGGGTTGTACTCTCACCCTTAATCCACGTGGGGTTATCTTTTTCTGTTGATACGCCCTGAAAAGACGTAAATGCCAAACATTAGTACGAACCATCCTCATATTTTTGTTGAGTAAATTAAAAAACATATCACGTTCTGTGTTCACATCCAAAACCTTCATATTACTAATTTGTCCAGAAGAACTAGCCCCTAGACCAAATACAGATAAGTCATCAAGATCTGATGAAATCCCCTTAACAAGAGGTGATAGTGCCATATTTTTACTAATAAGACCAAATCCTAAATGTACAAAAATCTATATTATCCAAATATACCAAACAAAACGAAAAACAGCAATCTCCATGCAGCAGTTATGAAAAAAATATACTGTCACTGAACAGATATTTTAATTGTCAATAAACCATATACAGAATGGTATACAGTGCCAATGATCAATATCAAAGAAAAAATTAGATAGAGAAGCTGAAAAAGGACAATATACAATAAACAGATCAGGTATATAATATACCTGTATACTGTGTATATGTCTTCAGCATCAAAATCTTAATCAGGTATAACAAATACGATAAGCAGTCCCACTATTATTGAAAAAATCCAATATTTATACTGCGTATTTGTACCCGTCCTAGTATACAATGATATTGATCTGATGTAAAAAAAATATTTTATAAAAAACAACACACAGAAATGGCCACAACCAAAAAATGTGTTGGCACTAAAAAACAAAAAAATATCTGTCTATAGTTACCAAATCTGCTTACTGAAAACCATGAATAATATAACTGTCAACACAAAGATGCTGTTGGTATAAATATATACAGATAGCCATACATATAATAGGAAAGGGTCTTAGAAGAAACATACAGCCAAAATGCACCTGTAAAAAAACAATAAAGCTTTGGATGTGAACAGTAGAAGCAAATCAACAATAGTTCTTACAATATATGAGAATGATTCAAATGCTGCAAAAATAGTCCTATAACCAAAATGCATAGATGTAAACTCCCAAAAGGATGTGGAACATTATCAGCACACAGTCCCTAAATATGGCCCTGTAAACCTACAAGATATCAAGAACAAGTCTGAAGTAGATATACCAAAACTAGAAAATCAAAAACAAAGACATACATAGCATAAACATGAATAAAGCATGACATAGAAATATTTCAAATGCATGACACAAAAAATATGTATTATGGACAATGATATATATCAAAGAATCATAAAGATCGTACAAAACCAATTGTAGTAACAAAAGTATGTCTAACCAGTGTCCAAAAAAGTCCAACAAATGAATTCCCAAAAGCAGCAGTCTAAATATGTCCAGCGACCACAAATATATCCAGCGACCACAACTAAGAAACGTAGATAAGCTGGTGCTTTGAAAATGCAGAGTATCTTCCACAATTAAGCGTAGACCAAAAGAACGCTAGTTCAGTGCTTGAAAATGCAAAGTACATACCACCGACAGGCGTAGATAAAAAACGCCAGTTCCTTAACAGCACAGAAACTGAAAACCGCCAAAAGCTTCACCGGTAAATGAAAAACCGGAAATGAAGCAAGTACATTGGCGTAAGCAAAAGCAAACCAACTGGAAGCCCACCGGGAGCTAGTAACAGCTCGTGCATGAACCGATTTCCATGTAGTTAGGTTCCAAACACAGACTGAGTGCCAAAATGCTTTGAATGTAAAAGTAAAAGATGTGATATGTTATCACAAGCATAAAGTCAGCAATAAGAGAAAAACACCGACCAACAGTGGTAAACAGCATCTGAAAAGTACATCAGTCAAAAGGAAACAGATGCTCGTTGAAACCTCTTGCACGGCAATAAAAAGATAAATCCACAAAACGAAGCCAGCAAGATAGGAAGGTGTAAATAATGGTTTATTAAACCCAAAGGAAAAATCCAATAGGTTACATAATTCAAACAGGATAAATCCAAACCAGTTTCGGCTCAACAGAGCCTTCTTCAGTGGACACAAATAAAAATCAAAAGCAGAAGAAGCCAAAAGCAACTCATTATGTATGTGTGTGCACACCTGATACTTAACAACATCACCAATCACAATAGTGACACAATAAATAATGAATTAATCATGAAGTTAGAATTGGTCATTAAGACCAGGTGGAAACAAGGCTCCCAGTTTAACTATCCATTTTCTTTCTTTGAAGTTAAGCAACTCATGCCAACTATCTTTGTCTTTGCAAATCCCATTAATGTGGTCAATGATGACAAATTTAAAGGAAGCAGTTGTATGTTTTAAAGTATGTTTAAATAAAGCGTTGTTGGGACGTTTATTCTTAATACCACTAAGATGTTCACAAATTCTCAAGCAAAAAGCTCGAGAAGTTTGCCCCACATAAAATGCGGATGTGAATAATGCCCTATGGAGACATTGTGAAGCTAATATAGAATGTAGGACGTTTGAGTTTGGCATTCTTGAACAGGTCCAAGTGAATCCTAGGGGAGGTAATGTAAAGAAGAAATTATTAGAAAAAGAGACCCGTTGGCAAATTAAATTAAATGCATCAGAATATCCAGGGCTAAATGAATACATCTCTATAAAACCCATATTAGATAGATAATAGGGTATAAGTTTCATCCTGGAATGTACTGTTATACAAATAAATACATCAACCTAGATGTGAAGTATGAATAAATTATTTTAAAGTTTTTTAGCATAAAATAAAGCAAGAGCAGGTGGCAATAAATAAATATGAAATGAAGTTTATAAAACTTAGGTATTGTACATATTTTAGGAGATTGTGTTATGAAAGCTATTATATGCATATGAAATAAGTATTTTTAAAGTATTTTTTAAAGTATTTTTTTTAAATATTATATTTTTTAACATAAATAGATAGGTTTATATTGAGGGAATCCAGCACTGTGCACTTTAAATTTTGATGATTTTAATGTAACAAGCTCAATCATGTGATTTTTTCAATTATGACATGTTAATTGGTGAAAGGAATATTATATAAAAAGGGAAGTAACAAAGGTGTAAGTGGTTCTGATGAAATCTACGGCAGTAGATGAAAGCGCTTAACCAGAGACTGTTTTATGTGATTGTATGTGTACAAATTAAAGAGAGGAGTTATTCATTACTACGTGCCAGTGCGGTCTTTCATTCATACTGGGACTTTTGTTCTGCCTTCAAGGGGGCTGTTTTTACTTATTTGTTGGACTGACCAGTATTCTCTGCTTAGTGTATTGTATATTACTTTGATTTTATCTTCTATAAACTCTTTATATGTTTGCAACTCTAATCAATTATTATTTTCTATGCTGTATTTTGCAATTAAATAGTCTGCAGAATGTATTTTGTTTCCTGACAAGAACTGATGCCAATATATAACCCATTCTCCTTCAAATCTACCATTTTTTGGTGTTAAAAGGTATTAGACATCTACTCATGTAAGCTATTGAGAATAATAATACTGATAAATCTTTACATAAATAATTTGATTTAATGAGCTTTATAAATAATATAAGAATCTGATTCATAAATGGAAAGATGATATATTGGTGTATTTCATTCAGTAAATAACCTTTTATAATCTATACGAATACATTTCTATCAATATTTATAAATGGCCTAGTTATATTTTTATTGGTTAGTGTTATTAATGTTTTATGAATTGATTTCCAGCATGAGGTAAAAGAAGAATCTAACCACATGTAAACTGTTTTATAATCATAGCTGTAATACAGTAATATACAGTTCATTGTTAGCAAAAGCTGTATCTCCCTCTTCCCAACCTAAAGTGTGCTAATGTAGGGAGATTCTAAGTTTTTTGGGTGCCACAAGAACTTTATTAAAATGGAGTTTAGCTTTTTTTAATTGCTTTTGACGGGGGTAGTATTAATGATTGACTGATGTATAAAATCTTCGGTAATATTATAATTTTAATTAGAGTTAGCATGTCCTCAAAAGTAAAGAATAATTTGTTCCATGCTTCACTTAATTTTCTTATAGTATTGATTACTTGCCAATAATTAGTCGTTATTGAATATTCATAGGTTGATTCAATGATTATTCCTAAATATTTTATTCAAGAATTTCCGCAGTTGAAGTTTTTAAATGTAGTCAACCTATCTGTTATCTGTTTATAAGCAATGGCTTTGTTTTATTTTGATTGAATTTTAGCCCTGATAGTTTTCAAACATGGGCATAGATTGCATTAAATGTTTTAGAAATGTTTCAAGATTTCCACTAGTGATTAAAATATCATCAGCAAACAACTGGATTTTAGGTGAAAGATTTTCATTTAATTTATAACCTTTTATAATTATATTATGCCTTATGAAGTTAGTGAAATGTTCTATTGCAAGTGCAAATAGTAAAAGGGATAGTGGATATCCTTGTTTTGTTCCTTTTAAAATTTTAAAGGGACTAGATATGAAAGTGCCTATTTTTACATAAAATATTGAGTTAACAAATCTTATTAATTAGTTCTATGAATTCACTAGAAAAGTTGTATTCTTTTAATATTCTAAACAGGACTAGTTTGCTGAATCAAATGCTTTGTTTATGTCTAGGCTTAATTCATTCTTCTTTTTATTCACAATGTCAATCGAAAAATCTAAATGCTTTGCTATAAACTGTAAAGCCTGTTTGATCTTCCTTTATTTAGCAAGCAAGTATTGAGTTTAATCTCTTAGCTAAGATTGACATGAATACCTTATAATCTACATTTAAGAGATATAGGATGAACAAGAAACTGGATCATAGTTTGGTTTTAATATGGGAGAAATAAGGGAATATTTCCAAGAGGGAGGTAAATTAGATGTATTCTTAACTTCTTCAAATGTGTTTAGCAAGATTTTTAGGGTATTATCAGGCATCAGTTTGTACAGTTCTGGAATTATTCCATCTAGTCCTGGTGCTTTAAGTTTTATATTTTTGATTTTTTTTCTTTTAATTCTTTAAAGGAGAATGGCTTATCAATTTTAAGTATTTGTTCCTTTGCTAGGATTTTTTGTACATTAGCTTTTAAAAATCAATCTAAAAGATTATTGCTGCTTAAAATTGGTTTTGATTTGTTGATTTCATCATAATAGTTTCTAAAGCATTTTAATATGTCATTCAGGTTTGTAACTATCATTGTTTTATCTCTATCCTTATATATAATTTCCTTAATGTGGTTACTATAGTTCTTGCATTTTGATCTAATTGCTATTTAATGTAAAATTTTGGGATTTATCAAGTTGGCTTGCTTGAATCAGGCTCTGCTGAGGTGCATCATCTCTGGGACATTTTACAAAATTTGTGAGGCTCCAAGACTTTACAAGCTTTTTTATTTCGTTTCACTTATTTTATTGCATTTGCACTTATCTAGCATTTGTATCTGTGCCTTATAGCTAATTTATCATAGTTGCACTGTTTCAAAGCAAATTACTGATTAATTGCATTTAATTACTGTTTAACTGTATTTCATTGCTATTTACTGCAATTCATTGCTGTTTAACTGCATTTTACTGCAATTCATTACTATTTCTGGCAGCCATCCTGTGTTGGTAGGGGCCTATCTTCTCTGCTAGTGAGAGTAGCAGGGCTGCCTGAACCTTGTCTGGCACAAGCTGATTGGTAAAGAGAGTAGGGCTAGCAGTATTGGCTAGATTTCTGTGTTACTCTCTAGTCATAGGTGACTCTATAGTCAGGCACACTGATGTTCCACTCACCAGGCTAAACAAGGAAAAAGTTACTGTCAGCTGCCTGTTGGGTGCCAGGATCTGCCACTTAATGCACACACTCAAGTCACTCCACAACAAGTACAAATATGACTCTGTCATTGTCCATGTTGGTGTAAATGACCTGAGATGCACCTCCCTGGACACCATGAAAAGAGACATGGAGGAGCTCTCTGATTTTGTAGCCCAGGCAGGTATGAACCTAGTGCTGAGTAGCATCCTGCCATCACCCAGAATGATACCACAGTACAAGGACAAAATGATTGACTTCAACAATTGGCTAAGCTTCTGGTGTCATTCTAAGGGGATCCAGTATCTGTCTGCTGAGATGATATGATCGACAGACCATGATGCTTTGCCAGAGATGGCCTGCACCTATCACCCTTGGGATTCCGGATACTGGCTAAGGCTCTTGCCACCCCCTATAGTGCCTTTTTTAGGCAAGGTTCAAATGACAAATTCACCACCGTAACAGGTACAGGCACGGAAAATCTGAGGGTAATGCTACTCAATGCTAGAAGTCTAAACCTCAAAATGCATTCACTCAAGGCACTCCTTAAAATGGAGAACATCGACATCTGTGCAGTGACAGAGACCAGATTCAAGGCTCCAGAGAGCACCCCTGCATTACCAGGCTATAATTCATACCACACCTTTTGGCCACCTAACCTGGACCGAAACACTAAAGGCGGAGGTTTGTTCATATTCATTAAGGATATCCACACCTCCAGGCTAGTTGCTCAGCATAATGCATCCGAGATTATCCAAGTGCAAATAACTCTGGGCGAGACCGCAATCCAAATTGTAACTTGATACACATCCCCCACCATGCCCCAGAATTCCCACTCCTCATTTCTTGATACACTGGAAAATGTTAGGGTACAACCCAACACCCTAATAATGGGTGATTTCAACTACCCCACCATTAACTGTGAAAACTACTCGTACCAACTCTTTTGCTCAATATTTTCTGGAATTCATAAATTCTAATGCCTTGGATCAACTTAACCACACCTCCACCAGGGGCAGGAATATCCTAGACCTAGTCATTACCAACATGGGTGACCAGTGTTCCACACCAGAGGCCAATTCCTCGTTGGTCAGATCTGACCACAAGATAATCAGCCTAGACATCCACATCCCACCCCCACCCCCATTAGGGAAATCACCGTGTAAAATTTCTCCAAAGCCAACTTCACGCTTCTTAAGACAGAAGTGGCAAACTTCATGACACCCATGCAGACAGACAATAGAGGTACGACTGCTGAATCCTACACAAATGCACTTTATAAGCACTTACACGAGTGCATGGATCGTGCTATCCCTAACAGAACCAAGATGCTATCCTCCAAAAAAAGGAAGCCAATCTGAAGGTCCCCTGCCACAAACAAACTCTAGAACAGAAGAAAGAAACTGTTGCAAAAAAAGAGTAAAATCCCATGATTGGTGGAACTCCCCTGATCAGCCTCAGTAAGAAGCTGAGATCCCTCATAAAATCCTCCAAAGCTAGTTACAAAAACAAAATTGCCACTGATTCTAAAGACAACCACAAATCATTCTATGGCTATGTCAAGAATCTCAATGGCAACACTCAGATCTGCTCTGAGTTAAAGCACAATGGCACTAAATATACAGAACCAACTGATATTGCAACATCCTGGGCAGATGGGTTCACTGCTAACTTTACCCTCCTCTCACCCCCTGAAGGACCCATCTCTATACCGGAAGAATGCAAAGTTCCTGTAAACACAGCTGCACAGGTAAAAACCGCACTCTCCAAAGACAAGAACACAGCATCCATGGGACCTGACAACATCCCAGGCTGTGTTCTACATGAAACTATAGAATAAACTGTCACCCCACCTAAGCACCATGTTCAATCATAGCCTCACCTCAGGCTTTGTGCCCACTGAATGGTGCACAGTGATGGTTATCCCACTCCACAAAGTGGGAGCCACCACAGACCCAGGGAACTACTGCCCCATTAGCCTAATAAGTCTGGTCTGCAAGGCCATTGAACATATCATCATGGAACTTATAAACAAAGACATTGGTAATCTCCAAACTCTGGACCCCACCCAGTTCAGGTTTGTAAAAGGCAGATCATGTCTCCTAAATCTGATAGACTTCTTTGAAGCAGTCACCAAAGCCGTAGACGAGGGTAAGGTGGTTCACACAGCCTATCTATATCTTGC
Organism: Protopterus annectens; assembly: GCF_019279795.1. Taxonomy (NCBI): domain Eukaryota; kingdom Metazoa; phylum Chordata; order Ceratodontiformes; family Protopteridae; genus Protopterus; species Protopterus annectens. Next base: position 1,896,463,299 of record NC_056735.1, read on the forward strand.
CAAGGGTTTTGACACCATCCCCTACTCTGGAATTATAGATAAACTCACTAAACTAGGTATAACTCCCTATGTCACAAGATGGGTTGGCAACTGGCTCACTGACAGAATCCACACTGTGAAAGTAGCAGACTCCAAATCCAACTTCAGACCAGTGACAAGTGGAGTACCACAGGGTTCAGTCCTGGGTGCCCTCCTGTTTGGTATCTACTTTTCTGAGGTACAGGCTAACACAGAAGGTCTTTGGCTACCGAAGTTCACAGATGGCTGCAAACTAGGAGCCATAATTGAAACTCCTAATGATGTGGCCTCACTGGGACAGATGCCTGGTGTCAAAGCCATGGCCTCAAGCTCAGTGCCAAAAAGTGTATTGTCATCCCCTTTGGTAAAAACTCTGTACCCATGAGCTACCACATAGGTGGTACTCTACACCGAAAGTGTGATAAGAGACCTTGGGACACAGGTGGACAGTAGTTTCACCTTTAATAATCACATCGCCACAGTAGTCAGGAAATACTTCTACGTGGCACACCTCATCACAAAAGGTTTCTCATCTAGGAAGGAAAAAAGAGGTCATTGTTCCCCTCTAGTAATCACTTATTAGATCCATTATAGAGTACAGTGCCCTTTTTGGTATGTACCTCACAAGACATCTACAACAACTGGAATGGATGCAGAAATACCTCACAAAGAGGATTACCAGCCTCAAACAGATTGCCCTATGCAGACAGTCTCAAAAAACACCAGCTTTGGTCCGTCGCATATCACCTACTCAGAAGCGATCTCTGTCTCTCTCTGTGGACGTCCTCAACAAAAACATACCCAAACAAAAGAGACCCCAGAGGCAAAAACACACATGAACTCCACAGCCCACCACACCACACATCACACATAAAATATACATCTATGCCTCACAGCCACTAAGGCCTAACCATAAACACAACATATTATTCATAGGAGACTCCATTATGAGAGACAGATGTATCCATCACCAGGTTAGATAAGGAGAAGGTCATGGGTAGTTGTTTCAGGTGCCAGAATCTGCCATATCACACATGCACTTAAGTCTTTCAACAACAGGTACTGTTATGACTCTGTCACAGTCCATGTTGGCACAAATGACTTGAGATGTACCTCCCTAGACTTATATTAAGAGAGACATGATAAAGCTCACTGAATATTTATCCCAGGCAGGTATGTCCCTAGCTTTAAGCGGCATTCTGCCATCACCCAGAATGATGTCTCGATACAAACAGAAAATGACAGACTTTAACAATTGGCTTAGTTTCTGGTGTCATTCTAAGGGGATCCAATACCTGACAGCATGGGAAGACATGACTGACAAACCATGATGCTATGCCAAAGATGGCCTGCATCTGTCTCCCTTGGGCTTTGGGCTTCAGGCTTCTGGCAAAAGTTGATAGCAGCAACACACCAAACAGCCAATGCATTGGCTGTTTGGTGTGTTGCTGCTATCAATTTTGCTGTTGCTGTTGCTGTGTTTCTGGCAAAAGTTCTTGCCTCTCCCATAGTGCCTTTTTTAGGCAATGCCATGAGGTCAAAACTACCATCATGAAAATTTCATCAAAACGCAAATTAAAGGTCATGCTACTAAATGCTAGGAGTCTAAACATGAAACTGCACTCTTTGCAAGCATTCTTAACCCTGGAAAATGTTAACATTTATGCAGTCACAGAAATCTGGTCTAAAACTGTGGAGAGCACCCCAGCTATACCAGGTTACTCATTCTATCATATATTCAGATCCCAAAATTGTGGGCAGTAAAGAAAAAGGAGGTGGAGTTTCAATATATATTAGACATATCTTCAAAATAAAATGTTATGGTAACAGACACAGCTAATTGAACTACTTTAGTAATAAATTATAAAGGTTAAGATAAAAGCATTTAGTTGTGATATGCTATTACTATAACTTATTTAATACTGTGATGATATAAGACTATTATTTTTTTTAATTTAGGAATGAAAAAGTGAAAAAGATTACCTTTACCTTTAGTTGATTTTCTATGCGAGTGGGAAAGCAACATCACTTTTAGTAACTAAAACACTTGGAGTTTCCCAAGGCTCCATCCTTGGTCCCATTACTATTCTCACTCTTCACCAATGATCTATTTACAGCCATGTTTCTCTTATACAGTATGCAGATGACTCCACCTCATTCAGCCCCAACTATGCCTGAACTTCACAAGATCACACAGGAAGCCTTTTCATCTGTAGAAAGCTGGCTAATGCCCATTTATTACTCAACCCAAGCAACACTAAACTCCTTATCTTCCAGCCCTCTAAATCTAACCCCATTATCCCCCACTTTAATATTCTAGACAAAGACAATACCATCATCTCCCCAGCAGAGCACAACAAACTAATTGGGTTTGGGATTGACAATCTCAGATTTGACACTCACATTTCTCTTACCATAAAAAAGGTTCACAAAAACTAGATGCATCATACAGAAACAATTCCTCACCATGACAGCCAGAATTTCTGTGCCAATTCCCACCTAATCTCCACTTTACTCTATGCCTCTCCTATACTTACCTACCTTAGACAAACAGACCTAAACAAGCATGAGGCTTGCTACAATAAAATTGCTAAGTTTGCCACTGGTGCATCTTATCGCAGCCGCCACCATATCTCACTTAAAGAACTTGACTGTCTTGAACTCCCTCAACTTCTTTACCTGAATCAATGCTGTCTTGCCCACAAGTTAGTAAACTATCCTCTTAAAGTCCCACCCCTTCAAAACCTTCTCTAGCCCTACTGCACCACTAGACCACTACGCTCTAGCAGCGAAAATCTACTTCTAGTGACCAAAACCAAGAACTCAGCAGGAGAAGCAATATTCTCCTGGATCATATCCAGATTATGGAACAATCCCCCCCTCTATAACCACACTACCATCTTGCAATCAATTCAAGACTGCACTAAAAACTCACTTACAAAGTCTCTGGTTATGCCCATGCACAAATCCCGACTAGTAACCCTCCTTTTCACCTCCCCATCCTCTCCCCTAGCCACCCTGCCTCACACTATCTGATCATTGCATTCCTTCCTCTGCAGGCTCTGGCTCATCTTTTACCCTCCTCTTCCATCTTCACTCAATCTCTCAGACCTGTTATAACATGCTTAACTAGCTCACTTCATCTCAACTCCAGATACATATCCAACTGCCTTACACATAGCTTCCTCTCACTAACACATATACTACTCACTCAGTCTCCTCTCTTACTCCTCTATCTTCCCCTTCCATCACATTAGTCCTAGCTTGTTCCACCTTTGTGTGGAGCATCTGCTTTATATCTGTTTGAATTTAGTGCAATATTTGTATGTAAGATTTAGGCTTATGAGTTTAGAACAGTATCCTTTTGAGCTTAGTACTATCTGTACATACATCCTATATTTATTCCTAGATATTGGTATTACTGTTCATTACTATGTTTCATATTGTATGTTATCTGTTTGCTGCAGTATGTATTATTTACTATTGTATGTAAATTAAATTGTTCTTCATGTATTCTGTTGCTCATTTATTGTTCTGTGGAGCTTTTCTCCCTGAGCCTCCACTGAAAAAGGACCTGTGTCCAGTTGGAATTTGCCAGTAAACAAATGTAAATAAGTAAATAAATAATAATAAATAAACTTACATTGTTAATAAGAGATTTACTATGGGCGGCACAGTGGTGCAGCAGTTAACATTGTCACCTCACAGCCATAGGTTCTCTGGTTTGATTCTCATCTGGCGTTCCTTCTGTGTGGACTCTGCATGTCCTCCCTGCATTTGTGTGGGTTTCCTCCCACATTCCAAAGACATGCATTTGGAGTGTTTCTCCCCAGGCCTCTGCTGAAAATCCTAGTCAGACTTTCCAGGTCAACAAATGTTAAATAAATAAAATTGGTCCTTAGAGTCTTCTCTTTGACAGTCCAGTCACTTTTTGTTGCTAGTCTCTTTAATGATATGGTGGTATCCATAGCTTCAGAAGAAGATAAAATGTTTTTCTTTTGGATGTAAAACTGGGCATCTTCTACATTATCAAAGATTTTGGTTCTTTCTGGTAGAAAAAGATTAAGTTTAGCAGGGAAGATAAAATGTGTTTTGATTCCTTTTTTTCAAAGATTTCATCAAAGGTATGCAGGCTTTCCTTTTCTACATTAGCAAAGAAGAATAATCATTGTCAAATCTGATGTATGCATTTTCAATTTTAAGTGGTGCAGCAGACCATGCTGTTTTTAAAACTAAATCTTTGTCCTGTGTTGATATGAATTTGACTATGATAGATCTTGGATGAATATTCTTTTTTTGTGGGAACAGTCACCAAAGATCTGTGTGCCTTTTCAATTCCAAAGTAAAAGGTTTCTGATAGATTTAAAGCTTTTAGAATCCTGGATGTTAGAAAATGTATCATACTGCTTCCTTCCATCTGCTCTGGTACTCCATATATTCTGATGTTGTTTCTCCATGCTCTATTTTCTAAATCATCTATCTGCTCCAATATCTATTTTATTGCAGAATGAAGTTGATGTTGCTTCCTACCTCTGTTAACCTGCCATCTATATCTTTGACAGATTCCTCCAAGCTTCCTATTTGTGTTTTTTGTTGCTTTATCATTCCATTCATGAGTTCTATTAGTTTGGAGCAGTCTTCTTTTATTTTGTCCATTTTTTATCCAACTTGTCAATTTTTGTAACTAATTCCTGGATGGTAGAAGTAAGTGGTTGTATTTCCTTTTTTATGCAGCTCTCTTATGTCATAGACTTCAAGTGACTCATCTTTACTGTATGAAGATTTCTTGTTGATGAAATGACTGCAAAAGGTTTGTAGATTTTTACACCAGAATATTCCTTGTGTCCTCTACTTCAATAATGTATTACTTTTGATAGAATTCTGATGAGATTGACAAAATATTCCTGTCAGGAAAAAATGCATGAAGCAGAGCAAATAAACTGTGCTGCATTCAGTAGCCATCTTGGCCACACCCCTCCTCAATATATCAGCAATTTCTAAAAGTCAGAAGCTGTATGGATAAAAATAAAATGGCTGTTGCTGATGTATGCAGAGTAGTCCTTTCTTCTTTATTTCCACAGAGGTTTCAGGATGGCAACATAATAAACACTGTTTATTTTAATTAGAGTTAATCATGAGACATTTCACACTGTGGTATTGTTCAGTCCATTATAATCCAACAGATTTACCACATACAAGTCCCAATAGTTATACTTTTTAAGCAGCAGTATATCCCTTAAAAGAATGCCCATGAGTCAAAGTTAAAGCCCAGTTCTGCCAAGGGAGTGTGAATGTTTTGTGATCAACCCCAGTCAAAGAACACTACTAACATTCAAACTCGAACAACAGTCATACCTCTCAACTGTGCAGATTTTCGCAGAATGTCCAGATTTTTGACTCATATTTTTGGTCTGTCTTTCATAAAATTGTGGTTTTCTAGCAAATTAGTGGCAAATCATTAAAGACTGAAGATAGAAAAAAATGACAGCCATTTGAGTTTCAGGCTTCATACCCTTCAGAAAATTCATGCTAATGCAAAACATGTTATTCTATCAACTTTCTAAGTTTGTAAGAACAATATTTAAAAATTGTCCCTATTTTGGGTCCTTGTCCCACTTTTATATATGTCTTTGTCTAGATTTCTTGATCCAAGAGGTTGAGAGGTATGACAACAGTTGCACTTACAAAACTCAGTAAAAAGGGACATTTCTGCAGGGAACCAGATTCAAGAAAAGTTATATCTGCATTTTCAGCATGAAAATGGGGTTGTGCACAAAGTAACTGCCTTATGGAAGATCAAAACTGCAGCTCATAAATTCATCTAACAGATGCCACAGCCAGTGGAGTTACTTTAGGGAAACTGAAGCAGCAGGTTTGGGGGGGGGGGTAACAGGGTTAATTTCTGCAATATATAATTGAAAGCCCAAAGTAAATTTCCTTTTTGTGTTGTCTCAGATGAAGAACTCATTTAGGAACTGATTAACTGGCAATAAAGAGTATAAGGGAGTCTCTAGGGTCAGGCAATCTGAGATAGCCAAATCTTCTAAAAGGCACAAGATAACCTTGATAAGTTATGGTCTGACAAGTAGCTGAGCACCAAAGACACTCTACCTGACATAGAAACCAGGCCTCTAATAAGGCACCAGACAGAATTTCTTCCACTTTGCTATATATGTCTTCCTTGTGTTAGTTTTATTGCCTCCCTCACTACATGCAGCATGTCCTCTGAAAATACGGGATATGAGTGCTAAATTATCCATTCACTCAGTTCTGAAGTTGGGGGTGTAGTATGTAACCTTTCTTCTGTGTCAAGAGGGCAACTTGCTAAGGCAGTAGTATTAGAGCTGCCCTTGCTAGACTTACCAGGAGGGTGAACCAATGTTGCCTGGGCCTTAATGGGTATATTAGAAGCATTTCTAGACTCTATCCTGCAGATCAGGAGATTAAGAAAAAAAGCATAAAGGCAACAGACTTGCCAGTAGAATGAAGATGACATTTATTTTCCAGGCTCCTGGAAATGTTGCTCTATGACGAAATGTTCTCGGTTGCCTGTTCTCCAGGGAAGCAAAGAGGTTAGTTTCTGGCATACCCCACCTGTGGGTCAGATCCAAGAACACCTCTCTATTCGGCATCTATGAGAGTATGAGTGACCTGCTCAACTTATATGATAAAACCTTTGCTGTGATTGGAGGTATGATGCCCTGAGGGTAATTTCTGACTCCTGAACTATCCCCCAGTTATGCAATGCAAGTCTGTAGAGTATGCAAGAATGGGTAATCCCCTCACTTGTTCATGTACTACATCACTGGGGTGTTGTATGAGAAAATATCCAGGGTGCTCCTTGTCCAAATCTGTTTAAAATTCTTTTAGTGCAAGTACTACCAACAGCATTACTTTTGCATTTATGTTATTTTCCTCATATTCATGTTCCACACAGGTCTGGCCTTAGGCCAGTTAGTTCTATTTGGCACAAGAGTGTCCTGCTCCCTTGGGAGGGGCTTCACTAGGATATGGCAGGGTTATTATGCCTTACTTGGTCAAGAGAGTTGCCTGAGAGACACTACAGCAAAGTGCAAGGTATTTTTCCTACTGGTTGCCTTCGCCCTGTAGAAGTTAAAAGTATTGTTTCTGGAGCAGACATTTCCTCTCATATATTGTACTATTAGCTGGTTTAGGATTAGTAACTGTAGCGTCACCCATCTTGTATGGTTCACAGTGTTAGCTGATATTGCTTCTACAGTGGTCAGTTCCTGCTCAACAAGGTTTTCATTCCTGAACTGGACAGGTTAACCATATGGTTTTATGTCCTGCTCTGCTTACTGTCTTGGAAGGTAATAAGACCAGGATGAATTACAAAACTGAGAGAGAAATATTGTTTTCTCCTTTACTTTTTTTTGCTGAAACTGGGTTTGTGATTTGGTTGATAATATAACTACAAAAGAATAACAACTGGAATAATCAGTCTCAGACACCGTGAAAACAACACTAATAAGCATTAAAAAGGTGATGCAATGATGGGTAACTTCTGATTACTAAGATGTGATAAAATGCTATCAGTTCAGTAGTATAACAGAAAAATGCTTGCTGCTGTTACAGGTAGGAGCAAAATAATTTCAGAAAAGTTAAACATGAGGTGTGTATGCTGAGTGGTGGGAGGCAGAGGTGGATAAAAAATTATTCAATTAGTTGAAAATGGGAAAATAGCAAAATAAATTTAGTCTCACGTGGAATAATGGTTGGACTGGACTGGAGAGGAGTTTTAGTGTGTTAGAAAGTTGAACAAATGTACGAATTTTGCATGCACTGACACCCATGGGGGTTTCTTTAAAGTATTCTGATTTCCTCCTACCTACCAAAACATCATGCTTGGTGACTAAATTTTCCCTGCATGCAATTTTTATTCTTACCCTTGTGACCTGTGGTATGGCTCAAAAATATCTTCATGTATTAATCAACTTAACCAGTCTAATAATAAAACAAGCCTCTAGAAATAGTTATAATGGTGGTGTGTGAGAGCAATGCCATTTCTAAGGAGAATCCAGAGATTATTTTTACTCAGTCATAAGTAGATATGATACAACACAATAATTTAATCAGTACAGTCAGTAAGAGTAGTTGTACACTGCTGTAACACCATATAGTATAATGTTTCTCAGAAAAAATTAATATGCAAAGCATGAAGTATTTACAGTATGTACTATTGTTGGACATGGGATGAGAAAGGACAGTAAGGTGCAAGTCAAATGAGGGGAGGAAGACCAAGGAGGGAAACAGAAAATAGAGGAAAAAATAAACAAAGAACAACTCTGGGGTGGGGGCAGGAGACAAGGGGTGAAGTATGCAGATATCTCCTATTCAGGTTTAGGAAATCTGGGCAGTACTATAAGAGTTTCAGAACACAATTACTGGTAAGCCAGGATGCACTCACCTGATGAAGCACCATGAAGGAATGACCCATTAAATAGGTTCCTTAAATTTTGTCAGAATGAGCTAAGCCCCTGAGAGAGGAACAAGAGGTTTTTGGATCTGAAGGTTAATCCAGGAGTCCAATAGTTTACTTCTGTTTTAACATCTTATGATATAATTTAAGCAATAAATAAATAGTATTATATATTTAATGCCCAGTAACAGGATATGTCACACTGCCAGCCCAGCTATCTGGAATTGTGTAGATAACTATATGTAATTTGTGAATATTAATATGATTTATATAGAAATGTAACAAAGGGAGATGCTACCAGCCCAGCTGTCTGGAGTTTTGTGAATGGTTATATGTCATTTGTGAGTATCAGCATGATGCAACTGCTTGTGTTACCGAATGTATTAGGACTGTATGTTATGTGTATATTAAACTGCTGGTACAGAAGTGTGTATTGAACAGGGTTTGTACAGTACTGAGCTTCAAGGATGTGTCCACAAGAACAGAAATGCATATAAACTACATACCTTTGCAAATGTATGTGTTTTAATAGTAGAAACTGGAACATACAGAGTTAACTTGCAAAACTTCAAGAAAATAAGTTGAAATTAAATTGTTTTAAGGTTGTGCTATAAAAGTTAGTTTCAGTGCAAGAGCAGACACAATGTCTAGAGCTATTTTTTTGTATTGTCTTGAAAGAGAAGTAATGACTAGGTTTGAGATGCAGAAGTGTTTTATTGTTTTATGTCCTCTAGCAGGTGCAAACATCTGAAGGTTATGTATTCTCACAGAGAGCTGCTAAATTCTGTTAGTTTCTGACAAAAGGGGTTTAGCCTGGGAACTGAAGTCAAGTGACAAAAAGCGATGTCATCCAAGCTAACCCAGCAGTAATATTTGATATTAATTTAAGAAAACTCTGAGAAGAGAGACTGTGTATTTTGTCTTTGACCTGGAAACATCCACTCATCATCACTACATCTGCATTTGCCTTGCTGTAAGTAAGTTTTTAGGGCACAGCAACTCTTCTAGATATAGTTAGGAATAAAGTATTCTTTATTTATCTGAGACTGTCTTGTTTTAAGTCCTTCCTGTGATTTTGAACTCTGAAGTAACTGTGTTTGCATACCGAGTATTGTCTTGTTCTTTTATTATTTATTATTAAATATATTTACACCTATCTTTGTGGCTATTTGTGAGACATACTTAAGCTTTAAGAGTACTTGTGAATGTATCTGGTGACACTGTGCAGGTCACTCCTAAATAGCCTTGCTGTTGGTCAGACTACCATTTGGATTAATAGTAACATTACACAGTAGGATTGGACACCCTTTGTTAAGGGCCTTGAGTAGCTGATAAAGAGTGGTTGGTGGCAGTGAACACTACCTCATAGTCTGGGCAGAAAGGGGCATAGCTAGTAAATCTGTGCCAGCCTTTTCCAGGTGTGTGTGTTTGTATATAAATCAAATCTCAATGTGTGCGTGTGTGTCAGCTAATTGGGCAGGGACACAAAGCACACTGGTTGGACAGAAACAGTGCTGGAGGCTTTGGCTTGGCTACTCAACTGAGATCTCAACCTTATAGCTGTGCCAGTGGGGAGTCTTATTGGGGATTTGGAGAAAGAGGGAGAAACCAGCCCCAGACTGTCATCTCTGTGTGCTCTTGAGGGAAATTGCACTTTACTGTGTGTATATTTGTCATACTGCCATTGTGTACATCCCCCACTGTTGCCAGGGTGAGGATTGAGGCTCCTTGATTACTGGGCCAGTGCAGGGGCATCCCATATTAATTGGTTGGCAGTGATGGGATAGCCACATCACATATTAATTGGCTTGTAGTGGTATGGATAGTGAATTCCTGTAGCCTGTGTACAGTGGTCACTGAAGGTGTTTGTACTCTTAATCAGCCACACAGTGAACATTCAGAGTTTGATATCACAATTGTTTTATTTTCTTTTGTTAGCTTAGTTAATAAGGAAGAGCAGGCAAGCATATCAACAGAAGAGTATGGCAATATAATGTAATTGACAAAGTGGCAGTTGGCTGAGATCTGCCAGGTTAAAGGACTGGTGCATGCCAACCTGACTAAAGCAGAAATGGCTGTAGGTTTGGGCACAGCTGCATTGCAGACCAGAAATTAGGAGGAAAACCAGACTGGCCTTGGAGATGTACAACTCTCAGAAAATGGACAGCTCAACCTTTCCACTTAAATTATAATATTGTAAAAAAACTGTCTTTTAGAATGCTTTAACACCTGAAGCTTATAAAAAAAAGTTTTGTGAGCATAGACACAAGGCAGATGAAAGTGGTGTGAATAAGTTGCTGAACTAACCACTTATTTTCATAGATGGGTGAGTGGATGTCAGGTCACCACTTCTGAAGGGCTGGCAGAGGGAACAGGCCCTTAGCACTTTGCCTGAAGACATGAAAATCGGGTTAGCTGATGGACAATGCAGTGCTGCCGATGAGTTGGGGAAGAAATGAGGCCTATACCTAGCAAGCAGGGCATCACTACATAGGAAAGGGACTTCCAGTGCTGCTCATGGATCTAAGGGAACCCATGGTGGGTAGCCCAGAATGCCCCAACAAACTCTGCCAGTAGCAGGGGAAGCCACTAGTCCAGGTTACACAGCCAGGACCAAGGGATAACTGTTTTAAATGCAACCGATGGGGCCATGTAGCATATAGATGTCCATGGAGCAAGGTGGGGAACAAAAGGTCAGAGAGCCAGTAAGTGGGAATAACAGAATGCCAGCAGTAAGTTGGCTCAAGACAATAAGGGTACAAAAAGAGGTTATATCCTATCTTAGTAGATGGAAAAGAAGCCACTGCCAAGACAGAGTAAGCCTCTGACCTAATGATTCTGAAGCCCCCAATAGTTAAGAAGGAGCACCACTTGATTGGGCAATCTACTCTAGTCAGAGCTTTAGGAGGGACCCCATTCCAAATAACTTTGGCTGAGGTTCACCTTGACTGGGAGGGTGGAAAAGGAAGCAAGCAAATAGGTGTGTTTGAGGATATCCCTGCAGATGTCCTGATAGGGAATGAGTCTGATAATGCAGTACCTTATGTGCATGCAGTTACACAAGGTCAGGCTTGGAGACAATCATGTGGGTCTGGTAGGCTGGGGGAGACTCAGACCACACACTTGCAGCCAGGACTGGTGAGGTGGTTACTTTAGGGAGGGAGCTCTGTAGCAGTGAGAGTGAAGGTGAGCCACAGCTGCTTGTGGGTACTGATGTTCCCTTGGACAGAGTGACTGCAAGGGCAGAGGTGAGTAGTAGTATCCAGGCTGACAGTGAGGCACCGCTGTCAGAGAATACCAGACTTCCTATGGAAGAGGAGCTGGGAAGGGTTACAAAGGGAGAGTTGAGACAGGCTCAGCTCTCAGACCCTACATTACAAGGCCTGAGGGAGGTAGCTAGTGAAGCACTTGATTCTCAAGGGAAGGAAGAATCTGTATAGTGGGACAAAGGATTACTGTATGGAAAGTGGCCCCCTAAGGGAGGGTTAGAGGGTGAGAGAATACAGCAGTTGGTAGTGCCCAGAGCCTACTGTCTAACACTTCTAACCACAGCCCATGAGATTCCCTTTGCAGGTCATATGGGCATAAAATGTACAAAGAGACATATTATGCAGAACTTTTACTGGCTTGGGATTTCCAGAGATGTAACAGGACCTGTGAGCAGTGCCAAAAGATAGGCAAGGCAGGAGACACGGTGAATGTTCCTTTGATGCTTTTGCTTGTATTTGAGGAGCCATTTAATTTGGTAGCTATGTATATTGTGGGGCCTCCAACTACTCCAAGTTCCACAGGGAAAAAGTATATCCTAGTGGTAGTAGATTATGCTACCAGATACACTGAGGCGGTGGCTTTGTCCTCCGTTGAGGCAGAAAAGATGGCAAATGCTTTGTTAGAGATTTTCAGCAGAGTAGGTTTCCCAAAATAAATACTGACTGACAGAGGTGCCAATTTCACATCAGATCTGCTAGCTTGTCTGTGGAAGTACTGTGGGGTGAAGCACCTAAATACTACCCCTACCATCCCCAGACTAATGGTCTTTTGGAGAGGTTAAACTCTACACTCAAGTCCATGCTACAGGCATTTGCAGACCAGTTTAAGAGGGACTGAGACATATATTTGCCCCATCTGTTGTTTGCTTACAGAGAGGTTCTTAGGAATCCACAGGTTTTTCACCCTTTGATTTGCTATATGGGCATAGGGTGAGGAGACCTCTAAATTTGATTTGAGATGAGTGGTAGGGTAAGTGTGAATCCCATAAGAAGTCTGTTGTGGCATATGTCCTAAACCTCAGGACAATGCTTAGGGAACTCATTGGCTTGGCCCAGGAGAACCTGGCAGAAGCCCAACAGCAGAAAAAGGTCTGGTATGACAGGAATGCTCAAGCTGGAGAGTATGCTGTAGGGCAGTAGGTAATGGTTCTCATTCCTGTCAGACACAGCAAGCTGCAGGCAGCTTGGGAGGGACCCTACAAGATGGTAAGGAAGGTCAGTGATCTTAACTACATGGTAGAACTGCTAGGCAGGAGCACAAATTGTACCATGTTAACATGATGAAACCTTATCATGATAGGGAGGCCCTTGTGCTGAGTATTTGCAGTGGATGGCAGGAGGAGTCTAAAGGGGATCTGGTGACTGATCTCCTCAGTGAGGCTTGGACTGACCTCAGAGGAAGGGGTAGCAATGTCCTAGCAGATATCCCCTACCCAGGTTTGAGAAATCTGAGCAGTGTTACAGGAGTTTGGGGGACATGTACACTGGGAAACCAGGGTGCACCTACCTGGTGCAGCACCATGTGGATACAGGACCCCCAAAGGCCTATTAAATAGGCCTCTTACAGGGTGCCTGAGAGAATCAAACAGACTCAGGAAGGAGTTACAGGAAATGCTAGAACTAGGGGTAATTCAGGAGTCCAGCAGTCCCTGGGCATCCCCAGTGGTTCTGGTACCAAAGAAGGATGGCAGCACCAGGTTCATTGTGGAGTACAGGAAATTAGTCACACAGAGTCAGATGCTTACCCCATGCCTAGGACAGATGAAGCCATAAAGCAGCTGGGTGGAGCTAAGTATCTTACCTCTATTGATCTTACCAAGGGTTACTGGCAGGTGCCCTTGACTCCCAGTGCTAGAGAGACGTTCAGTCTTTGTGACTCCTTTTGGCTTGTATGAGTTCAGGAAGATGCCCTTTGGGATGAAAAATGCCCCAGCAGCTTTCCAGAGGCTGGTAGATTGTATCATAGCAGGAGATTTCACCCTTGCTTACCTGGATGATATTGCCATCTACAGCCATTCCTGGCAAGAGTACCTTCAGCATGTCAGGGAGGTGCTGGGCAAACTACAGAGGGCAGGGTTGACAAACCCAGCAAATGTTAGGTGGGTATGGTAGAGGTCTTCTACCTGAGACATACAGTGGGGAGTGGTAAGATCAGGCCAGAGCCTGCCAAAGTGGAAGCCATTCAGGCATGGCCTGCCCCTGTTACCAAAATGCAGGTGAGGGCATTCTTAGGGACAGCAAGTTACTACAGAAAGTTTGTCCCCAATTATAGTACCATAGCTGCTCCCCTCACAGACCTGACTAGGAAAAACAAGCCAGAAAAGGTAGTGTGGACCCCAGCATGTGAGCAGGCATTCCAGAATCTTAAAGGAGCTTTGGGAGGACCCCCTGTGTTAGCCAGTCCAGATTACAGCAAATAATTTGTTGTGCAGGCAGATGCTTCAAACCATGGGATGGGGGCTGCACTCAACCAGGTCTCCTCAGAGGGAGAAGAGCACCCAGTGGTATATCTCAGTCATAGGCTCCAACCCAGGGAGGAATGCTATGCCGCTATAAAAAAGGAATGTCTAGCCATAGTGTGGGCACTGCAGAAACTTCAGCCTTATCTGTACGGAAAGAAATTCACAGTAGTTACAGATCACAACCCCTTAACATGGCTACATCAAGACAGTCAGCAAAATGCCACGTTACTAAGGTGGATCCTTGGGTTGCAAGCATATGATATGACAGTGCAGCACCACAGTGGGGTTAGCAATGACAATGCTGATGTATTCTCAAGACAGGGAATGGGGTAAGGTATTCCCAGATAGGATCAACCCTCTCAAGCAATGTTTCTCAAGGGTCACTTGGAAAACTAGCTTCAGTTTTCTTTTGGGGGGGATGTCACACTGCCAGCCCAGCTATCTAGAATTTTTTAGATAACTCTATGTTATTTGTGAATATTATTATGATTTATATATAAATGTAACAAAGGGAGGCACTGCTAGCCCAGCTGCCTGGAGTTTTGTGACTGGTTATATGTCATTTGTGAGTACCAGCATGATGCAACTGGTTGTGTTACCAAATGTATTAGAACTGTATGTTGTGTGTATATTAAACTGCTGGTACAGAAGTGTGTGTTGAACAGGGTTTGTACAGTACTGAGCTTCAAGGATGTGTCCATAGTGTACACTACTGGAAAAGAACAGAAATGTATATATACTATATACTTTTGCAAATGTATGTGTTTTAATAGTAGAAGCTGGAACATACAGAGTTAACTTGCAAAACTTCAAGAAAATAAGTTGAAAATAAATTGTTTTATGATTGTGCTATAAAAGTTAGTTTCAATACAGGAGCATACACAATGTCTAGTGCTAGAAGTTTTTTGAATTGTCTTGAAAGAGAAGTAATGACTAGATTTGAGATACAGAAGTGTTTATTGTATGTCCTCTAGCAGGTGCAATCATCTGAAGGCTATGTATTCTCACAGAGAACTGCTAAATTCTGTTAGTTTCTAAAAAAAGTGGTTTAGCCTGGGAACTGAAATCAGGTGACAAAAAGTGATATCATCCAAGCTAACCCAGCAGTAATATTTGATATTAATTTGAGAACTATCTGAGAGAGACACTGGGCTTTGTGTAGTTTGTCTTTGACCTGGAAACACCCCCTCATCATCACTACATCTGCACTTGTCTTGCTGTAAGTTTTTTTAGGGTACAGTAACTCTTTTAGATATAGTTAGGAATATAGTAAAAATTAGTTTAGATGTTTTCTTTATTTAGTTGAGACTGTCCTGAAATGTTGTTTTAAACAATTCCTGTGATTTTGAACAATGAAGTAACTGTGTTTGTGTACTGAGTATTGCCTTGTTCTTTTATTATTTATTACTAAATATATTTACACCTATCTTTGTGGCTATTTGTGAGACACACTTAAGCTCTTAGATTACGTGCGTATGTATTTGGTGACACTGTACAGGTCACTCCTAAATAGTCTTGCTGTTGGTCAGACTTCCATTTGGATTAATAGTAACATTACACAGTAGGATTGGACACCCTTTGTTAAGGGCCTTGAGTAGCTGATAAAGAGTGGTTGGTTGCATTGGAAACTACCTTATAGTCCGGGCAGAAGGGGGCATAGCTAGTAAAGCTGTGCCAGCCTTTCCCAGGGTGTGTGTGTGTGTGTGTGTGTGTGTGTGTGTGTGTGTGTGTGTGTGTGTGTGTGTGTGTGTGTGTGTGTGTGTGTGAATCAAATCTCAAAGTGTGTGTGTGTCAGCTACTTTGGCAGGGACACAAAGCACTGGTTAGACAGAGAGGGGGATGGCAATTTTGGCTTGGCCACTCAGCTGAGATCTTAAATGTATAGCTGTACCAGTGGGGAGTCTTATTGGGGATCTAGATAAAGAGAGAGAAACCAGCACCAGATTGACTGTGATCTCTGTGTGCTCTTGAGGGAAATTGCACTTTACTGTGTGTATATTTGTCATCCTCCCATTGTTACCATTGGTGAGGATTGAGGCTCCTTGGTTATGTGGCCAATGCAGGAGCATCATAGCATACATTCCTGATACCTAATCTGAAATCATCTTAAAGTCCAGGAAGACAACATGGAGGGAGGGTGTCAGTTGAAAGACCCTACCAAAAAGGTTCAATTTGAGGCTTGCAATTGCTAAGGCCAGCCCTGATTTCACATGCACTGGATTCTCAGATTTTTCAAATATTCTCCCCATATGACATCTAAGGGGTCTGTGGTGAGGGTCTGGATCTCCTAAGCAAGCTTGAAAGGTGCACCCAGATTGAGTTGAGCCCTTTCAACCATGAAATCTATTTCTTGATGTGGAAAAAAAGAGGGATTTTTTTCCCTGAGACTGAGTGTTGACAGCACCTGTTTCAGAGATGCAACTGCAGTCTCCTCAAATGGAGCCTTGATGCAGATGCCATCAAGATGCCATGTAGTCTAGAATCTTGAGGAAATTCCTTTGCTGTGCTCCCTAGTATGGTTCAGAGAAATTAGGACAGGAAGACAACATAAGACATTCTGCTTTTCTGTGTCCAGTAAAACCCTTCGAAATAATAATCTCCTGCAGGTGTCAGACAAGACTTGGTTAGGTTGAGGAATAGACTAAGCTGCTTGAAACATTCCAGTATAAATTGTAAGGCCCTTTGATATTCTCTTGGTCTTGCAAAAAGGACCTTACTGGAGCTAGACATTTTGGAAAAGATGCTTTGCACAATAAAGAAGGCTAATGACAAGGAGATGAAGTAGTGGGAGCCCCCTGCTTTAAATATTAGAAAGCTTATGAGCACCTATGCAATAGGATTGTGGGAGTAAGCATCCTTCAGATCCAAGGTGACCCTGACGACTTAAGGGAATAGAAGACAGAGAAGGTTTTGTAGGGTATGCATTTTGAATTCTAGAACTACTAAATATTTTAGTCTTGAAACATCTAGAATGTGTTTCCAGGTACATTCCTTTCTGAGCACCAGAAAATCTTGAATAAAATTCTGTACCTCTCCCCTATGGGCACCTTTTCTGTGGTTCCATATGTTAACAAGTCCACTAGCAATGGTAGCATTAAATTAGCTTGCTCCCTTGGAAGAAGTAAGATACCCACAAAATTTAATCTGCTCAAAAACTAATTTACAACCCTATCTCAGAATGTTTAGAACCCACTGTCCTGGGTTATCTTCTCCCACTCTTCCATACAGAGAAACAGATGGCTGCTTATTTGTAAGGTAGGGGAGAGAGGGAGATTTTTATTCAAGGGTAGGGGGTGAGGTGGTACTTTCTAGGAAAGTAGACAGCTTGACTAAAGTCATTGCTGTTCCCTCTGGGAGTCACAGCCCAGATAGTTCCCAGACCTAAACTTATGCTTTGTTTGCCATTCTTTCATGCACCTTGTCCCCCCCCCCCCATATGGAGAGGGACTGTCGAAGATTTTGAATGGTGATTTCTGCTGAATCTCAGAGCATGGAAATAAAAAAAAATGCTTGACTGACTACATGCACTTTCCCTTTCCTCCAGTCTCCAAAATACTCGCTCAGCAGGGTGCCCAAAGTGGTGGTTCTTGTCTATGGGACATTAGGGAGCTCTGACTTCACAAAATCAGACAGAGGTTCTCTTTCTCAGTCAAGTATGTCTCCACATCATTAGCCCTGTAGCTGCTGCCCTGCACTATGCATCTACTGCATCATACCCACACATTTTAGAGTGCATGGGACTCTGGTAAGAAAGACTGCATAAGTCATGCATCTTATCACTGATTCCCCTGCCTTCAGCTTGCCCAGGAGGGATTTCTGGATCTTAAGTGTGTGTGTGTGTGTGTGTGTGTGTGTGTGTGTGTGTGTGTGTGTGTGTGTGTGTGTGTGTGTGTGTGTGTGTGTGTGTGTCCTCACAAACTGAGAATATCCCTCTTTCTGACACTAGGTGCCTAGGCAGAGATGTAGATGGGGCCTTGCTGTAATCCAAAAATACTACTGCTGGATCAGCCAAAACATTCTTGTACAGGAATATTTGGGTATCTTTGACTTAGAACTGATCAGGTTTTCTTGGAGCAGGGGGGAAGGAAGTCTGCCTTCAGTGATGTACTTATGAATGCAACTTGCAGTATATTTGACTAAAGGAACAACACTGATTCAGTCTGTGGCAAATGATTATTTGGGCTAACAAATCTAAAGTATACACTTCAACAGTCACTTCTATCAAAAGATAAACACCAGTAGCTAAAGTTGATTAACTTTTAAGTTGAGGAACAAAACTGATCAATCTTTAGCACACCCACAAATGAAATCTTCAGGCCTGTGATCCGGAGATCCAAATCTATTCATCCAACCAACCTCCCTTTTCTCATCGTTGCTCATGAGGTCAAGAAGTCACATCAACAGTGACAATCATCTGTAGTCAAGTGTTAAACATAAGTAGAATCTGGTCTTGAGCTATAACAATTTCAGCAGCAGTGTCCACCTTTTAGAATATGTCTCTGTGTGCCATCTGAACAGTGCTCCCTTACTCATAGATTTACTTTAAAGTTAATGTTCTGGAGATACAAAACTCGGATTGCACAGGAAATTTTCCACAACTACAGCCACATTATCTCTGTTTGAATCAAAATCAGAGGACTGGCACTAGAAGAATAGGGTTTTCAAGGACTTCTAAGATGGTTGTACATTGAGTAATAGCTTAGTTCTAACTCTCCCAGTGTGAAAACAGAAACTCAGCAAGAGAAAGCCACTGGACCTAAACTTCTGGGTAAATTTCAGTAACTGGCTAATACGTGCACTGCCTGGATGCCAGGAAAAGGAATACAGAGGACCTGAAGGAAAATCAGCTACAAAAAGTGAAAAAAAGACACTGACTGGGAAAATTACTGCAACTGTTTAGCACAGAGCAATGCAAGCTTCAGACATGACTACTAGTAACTTAGAAGAAAGTATAAGCAACTGCACACAGACCTGACTAAAATAAGTGAAACACTAATGGAGTATATCAACTCAAACAATAAAAGGCTGGAAAAAAACTTTCAACAGATATTCAGATAAGATGATAAAACTGCAAACCTCAGCAGTCAAAATTAAGAAAAGTCTGGCTGAAAGTCAGACTGCAAAAGAAGAGATGTGTCTTTCGGCTTTTCCCGGTCAGGGGTCGCCACAGCAGAACTCTGGTCCGCTAATGATTGGCAGTAGATTTTTAGTGCCGAGTTGCCGGCAATGACGCACAACCTTCAACAAAGGTACGCCCATTCACGCATGTCTCCACATGGAAGACGTTCTAGCTGAGAATCGAACAGGACAACGTCTTACTGTTAGGCCACAACACTACCTCAGCACCACCACCGTAGTACTGCAAAAGAAGAGATAATTCAAAAAATAATACAATTATAGGACAGAAGACAGGGAAAACCTGAGATTTTCTGCTGTACCTGAGAAGCTGGAAGGAACAGACTGTATTAATTTTATGAAAGCACAAATAAGCAGCTGGACTGGTATTCTACAACAGGACTTGTAAATTGAAAGGACACATCATGTGTATGCTCCAAACCTGGCTATAAGAAAACAGCCTAGACCTATAATAGTAAAGATGTAACCTTACTTGAGAGAAGGAGTTGATTCTGAGAAAACTGTGGCAGAAGGACAAAGTACTAGAAGTGGGAGACAGCAGACTGCTTGTGGTGAATGACTACTTATTGTACACCAGTCAGAAGAGAAGTAAATATATTCCATTATTTAGGGAATGTCAAGAAGCAGGTATTAGATTCAAACTGCTGTATCCAGCTATCTTCAAAATATTTTCCCCGGAGGAACAAAATCATTTTTTGATGAAGAACATGCTAAGGAAGAAATATAAAAGTTTGTCCAACAAAAAGTGAGCTGTGAAACAGAAGGAGATTCTGCTAGTTGTTGTCCTGGTAATAAAGACCAGAGAGAGACTGTGCCAGTGAAACCTTTTCCAGTGTTCCAATGGAAAATGCTTGAGAGGGGGAAAAAGCACAACAGTTGACTAGAAGAATCGAGAATATGTTGGAAATGAAGCAGAGAGAGGGTTTGGGAGATGGAGATAAACAAGAATAGAACAAGAAAATCTGGAAATATTGGACCTTCTTGGATTTTGTTATACATGCAGGGGACTCTAAAGCATATGCCGTACTTCATGTAATTAAAGTTTAGAGAATACAATTAATAACTTGGAAATTGACAAATGTAGGATTACAAAGCAATAATTATATTAGTGAAACATAACAGAACAAGAAAATCTGGAAATACTGGACTTTGTTGAACTTGTGGGGGGCTCTAATGCATATGCCTTACTTCATGTCATTAATATTTGGAAAAATATTCAGAAGAGAGGAAGAGGAGGGAGAAAGTGAAGTGCAAGTAAAATATTTTTTTTAATAGTACTATTTAAATGATGCATGATTTTCTTTGCATTCTGTAAAGTTTTCCCAGTTATTTTTAAGTGTAATAGGATACTAATGTAAATAGGTACTCCTGTTTTTCTTTTTCTTTCTCCCTTATTCTCTCTCTCTCTTTCCTTTTCCAGTTTTAAGAAATGTAGGCACTGCCGTATAAAAAGAATTTGGTTAAAAGTGCATGACAAATGAAAAATTAGTGTGCCTTTTCTCATTCTTCCATAGGGGAATGACTAGGTTAAGGCCGTTAGCTTAATCTAGTAACAAGTTTTAAGAGAAAGCATGTAAATGAAAAAGAATATTGAATAGTATAAGTCTTTTCTACTAAACAGTTTTGTCTGGTTCTCATGTCTCTAGCAGGCAATCTGATTAACTGAAATGGCTTAGAGAACATGTTTTCTGAAAGTATTTAAGTGTTTTCCCAACTCAGGGAGCTATAAAGATAACAGAAGACCAGACAGCACTTAATAGAATCACAGACTGTACCATGCATTGTTGCATGGATAACATTTCTTTTAGGTTAGCTCAAGTCTGTGTGTGGGGCTGTCTGTTTGGAACATTTGTTCCTATTAAGAGGGCAAAACTTCAATATTTGAAGATGTACATAGTTCTGTGTGTTGTTGTTAATAGCTTTTAGGAGGTATTGGGTGTGTGTGCATTTTCATTTGTGGGTTTTCAGTAAAACAAAAAGTTCTATTAGATGTGGCATAGACTCAAATGGAGATAAGAAACAAATGTATAAAAGATCAACCTGCCAAACAGTACATGCATGTAGCACAAAAGCTGTAACAAGACATTTAACAAAAAAGCTGTTGTACATAAAAGGTGGGAATAATCATTTCTCAAGAATACGTTGTTTTCTATGATGCCTTTAAACATTAATGGTCTCACAGATAAATACATAAGAGAAAGAGTAGTAAACTGTATTTATAAATGTACAGTGTAAATAGTTATACTACAGGAGACACACTTGGAAAGAAATGAACATGTGAATTTGATAAAGAAAGGTTTTCAGGATGGTTATTCAGCGGAATACCTGTGGCAAAGTAAGAGAGGAGTACTTATATTAATTGCAAATGGAACTCCAATAGTAATAGAAGAGGATAAGAAAGACAATAATGGTAGACTTGTAGTACTAAGGGACTACTGGCAAGGGAGGAGGATTTCACTGGCATGTATTTATATTCCATCAAAAATTGCTATAATGTAGCTTAATAAAATTTTGGGAGAAATAATCAGTTTCACAAAGGAATGTTACTTATAGGTGGGGACTGGAATTTGATTTACAATAGTGAAGATGTGTTTGGGGGCCCAGAAGGGAAAATATAACAAAAGAAGGTAGATTTTTAAAGAAATTTATAAAAACATTTGGCATGGAAAATGTGATTTCAATACTAGGAGTTCAGAGTGAATTTAGATATTATTCCCCAAGATACAAAAACTGGGCTAGGCTAGACAGAATTTAGATTTCACTGGAACATGTACATTGAAGGTCTTGATAAGCACTCAATAACAATTTCAGATCATGTGCCAATTATAACTAAAATAAAAACACAAGGTAATGAAATAAAAATGAGAGATTGGTGCTTTCCTACCTATCTGTTAAAAAAGAATAATTTAAGGAATTGGTAGTGGAGATTGTTGAGGAGCTTTTAGAGAAAATAGAAAATGATTCTGAAAATATAGCTAGGGAGTGGGATAAAATTAAAGTGGAGTTGCAAAATAGGATATAAACAAAAGAAATGTAGATATGGTTAAGAAGTAACAAGAATTATTTAGCGGGACTGACAAATGTTAAAGTATTGCAAATATAGGGGGAATTTCACAGAACAAGAAGAGGAGCAACTGCAGAATGCTAAACAGAAAATAAGGGATTACCTCAATAATATGCATAAGTTTAGAAAGATTACTGTTAAGCAACTTTTTTTTATAATAACGCTACAGCACAAAAACATTTAGCACAACTCAGGCAAAAGAAAGTAGAAAGGGCTGTCACCAAGCTTATTGAGCCTATAACAAGGAAGATAAGGGATCCTGTAAAAGTATTAGAAATATTTCAGAATTCTACGAAAGTCTGTATAAACCTGAGAAATATTGAAGTAAAGAAAAGGTACCCATGGAAATGTTTATGGAAGAATTAAATATTCCGAGGTTAGAGGTAGGGGAGGCTCAATTACTAAAAGAATAGGAGGAGATGAGATAACAATGGTGATGTATAACCAGTCTGCAGGAAAGCCCCCAGGATTAAATGCTGCTCCTGTGGATGTTTGGAAGCTAGGTGGTAAAAAAATGATAAAGATTTGGAAGGTTTTGCTTGGCAGTATTTTAAGAGGAGGAGAAATACCAACATCCTGGAAGAAAGCGGTGGTAGTTGTAATACCTAAAGAGGGTAAAGATCCATCACATCCAGCTTCATACTGGCTCATTTTAGTACTAAACAATGAATATAAAGTGTTTGTCTATGGTCGTTAAAAGAATTGCAAAAGTGATGTCAAAATTGATAGATATGGATCTGTGTGGTTTTGTGGTGGTGAGGCAAACATTTGATAACATTAACATAACACTGATGATCCAGAGGGAAGCAGAATGTAAGAAAATACCACTCTTGTTGGTGAATCTTGATGCAGAGGAAGCAACTGACAAAGGAAGCTAGTATTTTATGAGCAGGGCAATGGCAGTATTTGCATTCCCTGATAGAATTATAATATTGCTTAGGAGGATATGTGAGGTATCAGAGGTGAAAATTAAAGTTGGTGGGGTCCTCTTTTATAATCTCTGCTTGAGCAGAGAGCCAGGCAAGGGTGTCCTCTCTCCCCCCTTTGCTATTTGCATTATATTTAGAACCACTGGCAAAGAAAATAAGAGACTCAGAAATTCAAGGATGTAATTGACATGGTGGAAAAGAAATGGTTCTGTTTGCAAATGACATTATTTCATGCCTAACAAAATCAGAAAGGAACATTACAGTGTTGGAACATATTGAGACAGTCCCACTTCTTTTTGGCTTACAAAATTAGTGAAGCAAAAACCAAGGCAATATGTACCCACATTTGAATTGGTTCATGAAAATCCTTAATTATGGGGACATGATAAAATAAAATATTTTGGTGTACGGATAAAAAATTATTTCTGTTTGGCAGCTAAGGATATGTGGGAAGAGACTAAACAAAAGATAATACAAAACTAAGAAAATGGAAGCTCCATTACATGGGTATCGATAAGAAGATACAAGCAGTTAAATGTTTTTAGTCCCATTTGTCTTGTACACAGTTCAGACATATTTTTATCAACCAGAGGAAAAGTTGTGGATAGCAATTAATAAAGAGCTGAAAGACTATATCTGGGAGGGGAAGACAGCAAGAGTCAAGTGGGATAAGCTTATTCTTCCAATAAACAAGGCAGATTGGAATTACCCTATTTGAAAGGGTATTTCAGGAAAAAAAGAGTTAAGGCTCCTATACATAGCGCAAGCAGAAAATATAATTTATAATGGAAAGAGATGATGAAATGGGGGGACTTAAGAAACAAGAAGAGACTGGGGTTTTGAATGTAGACCTTTAAGGACAACAATAATAATAATAATACAGAATACTATATTGATAAAATAGCAGAAAGTATTCTAAGAACCAAGGCAGCACTGGAATGAAGAAAGGAGATTCTGCTGATAGGAATAACTGCAATTAGGGATACAGACAAGAAGCAAGGGGGGGGGAGGAATTTATTGGAGAAAACTGGCAAATGAACCAAGTGATTGGGAGCAAATAACTAGAGAGGGAAAGGTAATAGAATGGGAAGATGCCAAGAACTTCTTTGGATTGCAGGTTAGAGATTATCTTCCCTATCAAGGATTGATATCAGAGTATAGGCAAAAATGAAGAAATAGTGGGGTCCTAAATGAAAGACCAGCATTGGTAGGGTTTTAGTAGAATCTAGAACAGAAATTTCCATTAAGAAAGGAATAATTAGTAGAACATATAAAATATTGTATGATAACTATAAGAATGAATCAGAGGAAGTTCAAATGGATTGGGAAGAGAGATTTGATAAGCAGTTCAGAAAGAAACAATGGGGGCTATATTTATGCCTCCCAAATATACAAGAAAGTGTAGAAAATGTATTATCTTTGCTTGGAAGTGTTTACATAGGTATTTTTATATCCCAAGTAGACTCCAAAGAATTTCTCCTCAGGCAGACAGCAAATATTGGAGGTGTGATGGGGAAGAAAGAAGTAACTGGGAACATATTTTCTGGGAGTGTAATGAGACCCTAAATCTTCTAGACTTTGTTGCATATTTGAGAGTCATACATATATCCACACATTACTTGTGAATTTCTTATCCAATCATTCCTTCCAATCCTTTATAACCTCATTTGGTTGAGTCTTATATCCACATCATGCAATATTTTGTATGCTCTACTAAGTATTCCTTTTTTAACTGCAGCTTCTGTTCAAGAATTTACTAAAAACTCTACCAGTGCTGGTCTTTCAGTTAGGATACCCCTATTTATTTCTCTTTGCCTATATTCTGATATTAGTCCTTGATCGGGAAACCAATCTCTATCCTGCAGTCCAAATAAATTCTTGGCCTCTTCCCATTCTATTACCTTTCCCTTTCAAATTATTTGCTCCCAATACCTTCATTTTTTTACCACTTTCCTCCAAAAAATTCCCTCCCTCACTTGTCTATTGCTTGTATCCCTAATTGCAGTCATTCCTATCAGTAGAATCTCCTTTCCTTTGCCATTTTTCGGAGGGATTATTAGGGGAAGAGCAACATTTTGAGCCAAAACTGGGGACAGTTGAGAGGTTTTGATATGCCTAATTCTATAAAGCAATTTATTTGCATGTCTCTCTCAACCTGTTACTGCAGGAAATATGGACAAGGCCAAATATATTGGGGGAACATATAAACAGTACTAAAAATTGCTCTTGTATAAACTGAGACAGTTGATATAATAACAGGTCTTGCTTTAGCATGCATTTTTCTGAAGGTTATAAAGTTGGAAACTCAGTGTCTGTCATTATTTAGTGACTTAATTTCTAAATGATTTGCCAGAAAAACACAAATTTTATGAGGAACAAACCAAAAATAAGAAACAAAAATCTATTCATTCTGTGAAAATCTGGACAGTTGAGAGGTATAGTTCAGCCAGGACTGTCTTTGAATTTTCCGCCCTTCCCCCTCACAAAATCATGGTTGAATGGAGCCTCCCCCCTGTAGCCATTCCAATGAACCATTACTTGGCTATTTCACCCTATTTACCATAAACACTAATGTGCATACTGCTTTACTTCTACGATGATTTGGACTTCATTTGAAAGTTTTATTTTGCATTTTACAGCATAAACACTAAGACATCTGCTAAACAAAGCAATGCTGTCTCACAATGAAAACAGACAGCATTAAAACTTCTCTGCCCTTGAAACTCACATTTATTGAAACAGCATTGAAATCCACATTCAAAGACAATACATTTGGTTAGTGGCAGATAAAGATTAACTGGGCTATTTTCAAATGATAGGCCCCTTGCACACAAAACATGCATGTGTTCTGTGATGCACCTTCCTGATTGCATTAAATTATATTCCTTTTATAATGCAATACAGTTGTTAGAGGGTGTTTTAAATGTATTGTTTTGAACATTTTTCCAGTAAACAATGAAACAAAATGCATGCACCAATAATGGCAAAACTGCCCAACTGAGAACATTTCCATCATAAAAGTCTACTCAAACTTCTACAGTCCACCATTATCAGTAAAGATGCACAATCTCTGCAGAAGTAAAAGTCATCTAAATACTTCCACATTAAAAAGATCTGTAACTAATGAAGAGGTTGCTGCTAACAAATAACTTTATATTTCATTGTTTCATCTACAAATAAAGTGCCTGTTGCCCTCGAGGAATAAATTGCCTATATTACATTAAAAAATGGTAAGCTAGTAATATTGCAACAGGCAATGGATGGCAAATAACAGACTGATTCATAGTTATTAGGTATCTTTGCTAAAGAAAACATTCTCAAGACAGCAGCATCCACCCCATTTACAACACAGTACAATATAAGCAATGCATCTACATACTGTGGGAGTAAAACCCACAGCCTTCTGCATCAAAAGCAAGTACACTACATGTTGTGTTATTAACGATGCAAGCAGTCTCAGCATAAGCAGCACTAAACTTCTCTTCCCCTGCAGGTCTCAGCTCCTTGTAAAATCTACTCAAAACTTGGCTGTATTTCTCAACTTTGTAGCACAAGAAATCTGGAAAAAGCCAAAAATGTACCGGGGAGGGGCAAAAGCCCAAAAACCAGGGACACATTTTAAAAATTGCTTGTATAATCTTGGAAAGTTGCTAGAATAAAATGCTGTGTTACCACCATGCATTTCACTGCCAAGTCTTGAACCCAGGACCCTGTGCAAAACAATCAGAGCAACATACTACTATGCCAAATCAGCTGTTTTGTGAAACAGAGGATGGCTGAAACTTAAATGGCTACCATTTAGTGAATTCAGTTCTCACCATAGCTGTCAACCTCTTAGCACAAAACACCTGGACAAAGCCAGTAATGGGGGAATACAGCCCTCAAACATATTCAGTGAATGCAGTTCTCACCATAGCTCTCAACCTTAGCACAAAAAACCTGGACGAAGCCAATAGTGGGGGAATACAGTCCCAAAAATAGGGACAAATTTCAAATATTCATCTTATAAACTTAGGAAATTGCTAGAATAAAAGGTTTTGTGTTACTATGTACTTTCTGGAGAATATGAAGTCTGAAATTCAAATGACTGTCAATTTTATTTATTTAACATTTGTTAACCAGAAAAGTCTGACTTGGAACAAAAGCCAATTTTCAGCAGAGGCCCAGGAAGAAATAATGTAGACACATATCTTTGTAACGTGGGGGAACACCAGAGCAAATGCACACAAACACAGGAAGGACATGCAGACTCCACACAGAAGGCACCCCAGCCAAGAATCAAACCAGAGAACCTCTAGCTGTGAGACAACAATGCTACTACTGCACCATCAACTATATAAGGAATTAAAAACTCAGAAACCACAGATTTTATGAAGAACAGAACAGAACAAAATATGAGGCAAAAATCTCCAAAAGTTTCACAAATGGTGGTGGGTAGGGAATTCAGCTCTTGTTACCTGCAGCCAAGGTACAGGGTTCAAGCACCACCACCAGCAGGTATCCTGAGTTCTCTCTAGCCACCAGTATACACCAACTGTGGTATTACACACACACACCCACACCCTTCCTTCAGTAATGATAGAATCTCGTACCTGCATTTGTGCTAGAGCAAATCTCGTACCTGCAAGAAGTAATCCAATGATAAAATCCACAGCTTGTGCATCCACATAGCAAGAAGTAATCCAATGACAAAATCCACAGCTTGTACCTCCACATAGCAGAATGCACAGTTCCATTTTCTCTACTTTTTCCTGGAATGGTCCAAGACTGCTGACTCTGCAGTCTGATCCCCTTCTAGTCTATGCACTTCGCACTGCATAGACTTCTGGGGAATCAGCAGTCTGCTTCCTTCTTCCTGAATCCGGACTGGTAAGGCAGCAGTCCAGATTCACTTTGTATGGAGGATTTGTAGGACTGTACCATTGTGGTTCACAGCTGGCGGGACTGTAGTCCTGCAGTTCAATATCACGAGCCGCCACTGTTAGCTGCCACACCAGAATCCTTTAATCCATATTCCTAAGTACTTAAATTTGTCATGTCCCCATAAATATGGATATTGCTAAACCAAGCCATATATGAGTACATAATTTACAGCTATTATCTTTGTTTTAGCTTCATTAATTTTGTATCCTGAAAGGATTTGAAACTGCCTCAAAATGTTATCCAAATGTCCTTTACTGGTTTTATCAGGTATAAAATAGTATCATCTGCAAATGGAGCCAGCTTTAACTATATCTTTCTTTAATTCCAGAAAATACATATTAATTCACAGTCACTTATTTTAACAACTTCTCCAGTTAAAAGTACTAATATTTTAAAAGTGTCCCTGCTTCTGGGGGTGAGGGGTTGAGAGCTGTAATCAGTGGTGAGAACCAAAAAAGATGTACCAAATCCATTCAGCCACCAACATACCACCTCCACCCCTTTACATTTCACCAGAAGCATAGCTGGCTCAACCAGCACCCTGTGCCGGTAGCATGAACTAGCACCCCACCCCCTCAGCTCTTCAAGTGAAGAGCAAAAAAGAAGCACTTTACTGTCTTAAGCTAATATAATCACTTCATTGGAGCAATTGGTTTATTACAGATCCACAACTGTCTCCCAGCTAAAAAAAAGGAAGTTCCTCCTTCTGGAACACCAATCAGGTGGCCAGATGCACAATATGCCCTCTTCTAGCCTAGCCAATTTATACCCTGCCTGCATGGAGCACTAGGCATTCAAGTTTTGCTTAAAAAAGTGATGTGCACAGAGCACACCAAGGAATGTCAGCTATACCAAGGATGTGCTGTCCATTCTAAAAGAGGCAAGGAAACTCAATACCAGAAAATCATGCCTGGCAAAATAAAACAGGTTTTCCATCTGATGTCACAATAACACCAACCCTTCTCAGGCAGTCACCATTTCAGTCTTGGAGTACCTTACAGGCCTGTTTACATGGTCTTTCCTACTCCAGTGTTAAAATACATGCATCTGAGCTTGTCTGCACCATTCTTGACCTGTCTTTTCACACTCCCACATGAAACTTTTCCTGACAGGGGTAAATGAGTAACTACAGAACAAAAGAACATCCAGAGTAAAGGTGTAGCTGTAAAACAACCAATAGTCCAAAAACAAAGCAGCTAACACCAATGTAAGACAGAAAACACCTTTAATAACAGCAAAGCTGTCAAATATCAAGTATCATTCCTCAGTGCTTAATAACATTCATCACAAAACCACAGTTTAAATACATACACCAATTAATTAATTAAACAGCCAATCAAATAATTATATCAATCAATCCTTAAAGAATCCTTAAACATATACACAACATAATATACAATAAATAGTATATGAACTATCTAAAAAATTCATATGAAATCCATAAAAAATTTTCTGTTAAAATAAATTATATCAGAACAGTGTATTTATTACATCAAACAGCCTTTTGTTTTAATTTTAAAACAGGCTTAATAGAAATCATTTAGTTTAGACCTGGTAAAAGCTCAGCTTGTAAGCATAAAATCCATTGAAGTTCCAAATTTACTAACTGTATATTCAAGTCTCTCCTTCTAAAGGATTTTTTTTCAAAACTTCTATAACCCTGAACTTAAAACTATGATTTGGATTCTCTTGAAGATGTGTAGCTAGGGAGTTGGTTAATATTTCTCTTCTTATTTCCAAATTATGTTCAATAATCCTATCCTTCAGGCATCTAGTAGACTTTCCCACATAAAAACGTTTGCATTTTATACAGGTAGGTTGATAAATAATATTACTAGTATGACAAGTAGCTGAGCATAGGAAAGGAAAAGGCTTATTAGTGTGAAGGTTAATAACAATATTGTTTGTCTCTATGAATGTGCAACTACAACAATTATAGCAAGGAAAAGTGCCATACTTAACAATTTTAATTTTTGTTTGTGTCGGCTTCAAATCTTTATAACACAGCCTAAGCTTTAAATTACTACATTTTCTATAGGTAAATAATGGTTTATGAGTAATTATATCTTTCAAGCCAGAGAAGCTTTTGAGAATGCACCAATTATCACCTACACTACTTCCAATCCCATCATAATAAATTATAAATAAATTATATCAGAACAGTATATTGATCCATTACATCAAACAGCCTTTTGTTTTAATTTTAAAATAGGCTTAATAGAAACCATTTGGTTTAGACCTGGTAAATGCTCAGCTTGTAAGCGTAAACTCCATTGAAGTTCCAAATTTACTAACTGTATATTCAAGTCTCCCCTTCTAAAGGATTTTTTTTCAAAACTTCTATAACCCTGAACTTAAAACTTTGATTTGGATTCTCTTGAAGATGTTTAGCTAGGGAGTTGGTTAATATTTCTCTTCTTATTTCCAAATTATGTTCAATAATCCTATCCTTCAGGCATCTAGTAGACTTTCCCACATAAAACATTTACATTTTATATAGGTAGGTAGATAAATAATATTACTAGTATGACAAGTAGCTGAGCATAGGAAAGGAAAAGGCTTATTAGTGTGAAGGTTAATAAAAATATTGTTTGTCTCTATGAATGTGCAACTACAACAATTATGGCAAGGAAAAGTGCCATACTTAACAATTTTATTTTTTGTTTGTCTGCTTCAAATCTTTATAACACAGCCTATCCTTTAAATTACTACATTTTCTATAGGTAAATAATGGTTTATGAGTAATTATATCTTTCATGCCAGAGAAGCTTTTGAGAAAGCACCAATTATCACCTACAATACTTCTAATCCCATCACTGCACCTACTAAATCTGGTGATATAGCGAATATTTGTACACTGTTTGTCACCACTGCTATTATTTTGACTACTAGTATCTTCACCAAAAAAAGGTTTATATACATAACTATGCCTATTAGATAAAGCATAATTTCTTGCCTCAGTCAACATCTCATTTTCGTATCCTCTTACCTTAAAAGAGGACAAAACTTCATCTATTTGACTAACACATTTAGTATCATTTGTATTCAACCTACTCATATGCATAGTTTGGCTCTTAACCACTCCCCTATATATATGGGGGGATGCATGCTAGTCCTATGTAAATATTTTTTTTAATTCACATTCTTTTTATAAACAGAAGTATGCATGCTCAGTCCATCATACCATATATCAACATCTAAAAATTGTACAGTACTATTTGAATACTACATAGAAAAATGCAAAAATTCTGTAGTAGAATTAAGGTGTTGAACATATGCAAGATTCACTTCCCTCCCATGTGAAAAAAATATCATCCACAAATATTTTTAGAAACATCACATGTCCTCCTTGAAAACTAGATTCCGAATTTATGAACTGATCTTCCCATTCACTTAGAACTAATGTAGCATAACTATTTGCAATGGGGGTGCCCATTGCAACCCACATATTGTGATGATAGTACTTTTTATCATATACAAATATGTTGCTTTCCAAAACACTTTCCAACAGTTGACATACGGTTCTAATTTGTCTTCCTGTACCATAATTGTGTTTATTTAAAAGTTCTCTAATGGCAGTAATGCCATATTTATTTGGAATCATAGTAAAAAGTGACTTTATGTCCATGGTTACCATGAAAAAATTACTATTAGTAGTTCTCAAACTATACCATGTGTAGAATTGCTTCAAAAAGTCTGCAGTATCCTTGATATAGCTTTTCACATGTCTCAAATATTTACTCAATGTACCTTGTAAATAAACAGAAATGGCTTCAGTAATCCATCCATGGCCTGATACTATAGGCCTCATAGGGGGCTTGTGGATGGATTTATGGATTTTGGGTATGTCATAAAGTATTGGTATTGTAGGATTAGAGACAGTTAGGTACATGAATAGTTCAAGCAAAATATTTCATTGAAGCAATTGATTTATTACAGATCCACAACTGTCTCCCAGCTAATGCCCCCTTCTAGCCTAGCCAATTAGGTCCCGTTTCTGTGCACTCCTCCATTTTGTTAAAAAATAATTTCTTCTTGTTATAAACTGCAACAAACTGTTTTTCCTCAAATGTAGTAAACAGTTGCTACAGTTTATACCTTGCCTGCACAAAGCACTGCGGTGCTGATGTTGTACATAAAAAAATTATTCTACTAAACTGTAGCAAGCAATTGCTGCAGTTTATACCCTGCCTGCATGGAGCACTAGGCATTCAAGTTTTGCTTAAAAAAAAATTTGATGTGCACAGAGCACACCAAAGAATGTCAACTATACTGAGGATGTGCTGTCCATTCTAAAGGAGGCAAGGAAACCCAATATCAGAAAATCATACCTGGCGAAATGAAACAGGTTTTCCATCTGATTTCACAAGAACACCAACCCTTCTCAGGCAGTCACCAATTCAGTCTTGGAGTACCTTACAGGCCTGTTTACATGGTCTTTCCTACTCCAGTGTTAAAATATGTGCATTTGAGCTTGTCTGCACCATTCCTGACCTGTGTTTTCACACTCCCACATGAAACTTTTCCTGACAGGGGTAATTTACATGAGACCACACAGAAGTAGCCTTACTCCTGCCTATGATCTAAATTATGTACTACAGAAGCTTACCTTGCCACTTTTTGAACCAGCTGCCACTTCCTCTTTAAAATGCTAACTTGAAAGACCACTTTCCTTATAGCTGTCACATTAGCAAGGAGGGTCTCAGAGCTGCAAGCCTTCATATGTGTAAAGAGCCTTTCAGAGTCTTTCACATGTACAGAGTAACCCTTAGAATAAACCCATATTTTATGGCTGGGGTGGTATCATAACTTACCCTAAACCAGGCTATCCACTTGACAGTCTTCTTTCCAGATCCAAAGAACAGGGCAGAACAAGTTCTTCATTCTTTGGATGTGCACAGACAAATCAGGTACTATCTAGACAGGACAAAAAACCCTAATAGAGCAGAGCAATTACTGGTGGTTTTCACAGAGGGTAAAGAGGGCAGATCTGTCTCCAAACAAACCATATCCGAATGGATGTCCAACTGCATTAATTTCTGTTACTCTCAGCATGGAAAAACTGTATCTGGTCATATTAAAACCCACTCCACCAGGCACAGGGCAACTACCACTGTTTTCCTTAAAGGAGCCCCTACCCAGGCCATCCTAGAGCCAACCAAATGGAACTCAGAGCACACTTTTACTAAACACTATAATCTAGGCAATATCTTCAGGGCTAGAGCAGGTTTTATTACTGCCATCCTGCAGTGTTATTTCCTAGGGTCGTACAGATGACCTACCACCTAATTGTTGGCTTTGGGAGTCCTACCAAGAATCATTGATGCAACATTGACTATGAAGAGCATAGTAGAGTTGTGTCCCACTTACCATAACTGTAGCTGTTTCAGTAGATCAGTGTTGCTGAACATACTCCCACCCTCCAAATCCTCTATCTGCTGAAAACTTTTTTCCCCTTGCTAGGTGCAAGGGGTAGATAGGTTCACTGCAGAAAATCCTGTTATCTCTGTCATCCCCTCTCTGCCTCCTATGACCCCCCCCCCCATTTAGATTTAAACAACTGGGGAAGTCATGCTGTCCTCAAGCATCAGACTGCTTGTTCACTGCTTGGAAAGACCTGAAGATGCTGCTGACAGACTCCCTTATTATTTATTTATTTATTTACATTTGGTAACCAGGTAATGTCCAACTGGGCTAAAAACAGAAGCCCATTTTCAGCAGAGACCTGGGGAAAAAAGCTCCCAAAAATAACAAGTTTACAATATTTATACATTGGTATTGCAAGTTCTAGTATTACAAAGCTTTCTATGCAAGTTTACATAAAATATAATAAAGACTAAAAACAAGTTTATACAAGGTTTAAAGAGTCACACTTCAAGCCATAAAAAGAGTCAAATGCATTATCAACCAAACAACAATTTAAACAAACAATATTGAGTTTCATAAGTGGAGACACAGTAGATGGGAAGTTTCTATTGTTAGCCAGGGGTAGTACAGGAGCATAGCCAGTGACTGGAGAAATAATTTGTAAGGAGCCATTTGAAGCTATGGGTATTGGTTATAGATAGTAAATGCTGAGGAAGGGCATTCCAAGTTTTGGCTATTGAGTAGTTGTATAAAGAATCACCATAAGCGTTGTGGGTTTTGACAACTTTGAACAAGTTTTTTTTTCAGCAGACAGTGAGGTAAGGTTGGAATAGGGCTGTACAAAGTTAGATAAGGCTGGGCAATAGTCGGGGTTATGAATAATGGAGTGGGCTACTATTAGTTTATTTAGGGATAGTAAGTTTGGGAGTTCAATCCAGTTTAGTTTCTGAAGGGCTGTACAATGATGAGCTCTATAGGGAAGGTTAGTGGTAAATTTGGCCATTTTATTATAGCAAGATTCTAAGCTATTTAGATCACATTTTCTAAGGTTTGTAAAGACTTGTGAACAATACAGAAGGGTGGATAGTAGGTGAGTTCTGGCAGTAGCTATTCTATCATGGTAAAAAAATATGGTTTAGCCCTGTATAGAGCACCTAATTTTGTGTGGACTTTTTTGATTGTTGAAGCAGTGTGTCTGTCAAATTTTAGGTTACAGTCTAGGGTAAAACCAAGGAGTTTCGTATATATGATAGGTTTGATTTTTTTACCATTAGAGGCAAAGATAGATGGTTTTGTTCATTTTTATTGGAGGAGTTAGAAAATATCACAAGTTTAGTCTTGTTTGGATTTAGAATCAGTTGGTGTTCGGAGAGATATTTTCAATGTTAAGGGCAGTCTGGGACTTTGCTTGTAGCTCATTTATTGAGGGGGCAGAGCAAATAAGGGAAGCATCATCTGCTTATTGAATGATAGAGGCAGGTGATGTTGAAGTATAGAGATCATCGGTAAAGATAATAAAGAGAAGTGGGCCTAAGATGGAGCCTTGAGGAATGCCTACAGAAATGTGCAAAAGAGGAGATAGTTTATTTTCCCATAAGGTGGCTTGTTTATGGCTAGAGAGGTAGCTATGGAACCACTGAAGTGTATTTGAGCTGAAATTTAGAGGCAAGTTTGTTGAGTATTTGATGGGATACAGTGTCAAAGGCTTTTGGCATATCAAGAAAGGTGGCAGAGACAATATGGTTATTGTTTTTGAGTTGGTTAACAGTATTGGTGAAACTTAATAGGGCAGTGTTACTGCTGTGTTTGGGGTGGAAACCATGCTGAGTAGTTATGTGTTAGAAGGTGGTTTAGAGTCTGTCTGTGCAGGCATTTTTCTAAGATTTTGGCAAATGGAGAAAGTATAGCTATAGGCCTGTAGTTGGAAAGGTCGGTAGAGGGACCTCCTTTGTGAAGGGGTATGAAATGAGATATATTCCAAAGCAGAGAGACATACTGTTCAGAGACAGGCCAGTTAATAAGAATAGATATAGGATAGTATATAGATTTAGCAGCAAGTTTAAGAAATTCACCAGGTAACTGATCTGCAGCAGGAGTACATGGTTTTATTTTGGTTATGAGGTTTTGAATGTAATTAGTTGGGATTGGAGTAAGAGAGAAAGGAGGAGTATTGGAGTAGGAGGGGGTGGTAAGGAAAGTGTGGAACTGACTTTATTTAGCAATGAGGTGATGGAGTTAATAAAGTGGGTATTGAATTGTGTAGCTATGCAGTCAGTGGTGCCATCAGTTTTTTGGGGGTGGAGTGGTTGGTTTTCCTGGGTTGTTTTGGAATTGTTGTTGACATGATTGATAAGTCTTTTTGTCGTGTCTAATTTGGCTTTTGGCTAGATTTCTTAACTGTCGGTAGGTTGCATAATTGTTACTATTTTTATTTTTGCAATAGTGAGTTCAGGTTTTGTCATGCTGTTTTAAAATGTGTATAGTCTCTTTAGTTAAGTAGGGAAGTTGTTTGGCCCTAGAACAAATTTTCCTGAAAGGAGCAAGATTATTTAAAATTTGCAGGAATGCATTATTAAAGTACTAGACTGCAAGATCCAAATTGAGGGTTTTAGGGGTGACCAGTCATATTCTCGAGTAGGTTGTTGAATAGGGATGGGGAGAATTTTTTTTTATTGCATGCGTGTTGATATGTAATATTATTTATATTCTGTGTATGTTTCCTTATACCCTGACATTCAAATGTCGGTCTTTAGATATCCATCTGCTAGGAATGATGCAAAGCCTCTAGAAATCAGGCCAGTTGCAGACTTCTACATGTCAGGAACACCAAAGAATCAATACTGTACCACTGATCTACTTGAACATCTTCAATTATGGTAAGTGGGACCCAACTGTACGTTCACACAATTTTGATTTGTTTCTATGTAGTTCGCTCCTCTTTTTAAAAGATCTGGCTTCTATTTCTTTTATTTGTTTCATGTTGTTGTTTTTCGGCTTTTCCCGGTTAGGGGTCGCCACAGCGGTGCTAATGATTGGCAGTAGATTTTCATGAACGCTGAGGTACCAGCTCCACGTTCAACCAAGGCATGCCCATTTACACATGTCTTTCGAACGCCCACCCAACCGCGGGGAGGACATGCAGACTCCACACAGAAGGCACTCCCCACACTCCAGCCGAGAATCGAACAGGAGAACCTCTTGCTGTGAGGCAACAATGCTACCACTGCAGTAATTCAATTACAGTTGGC
Source organism: Protopterus annectens (assembly GCF_019279795.1). Lineage (NCBI taxonomy): Eukaryota > Metazoa > Chordata > Ceratodontiformes > Protopteridae > Protopterus > Protopterus annectens. Next base: position 1,896,500,155 of record NC_056735.1, read on the forward strand.
TTAGATGTTGATTTCCATCTTCTAGTAATTGCTCTTTTTGGCAACCAACAGAATTAGCAAGGCCATACAATGTCTAAGCAATTCAGATCTTGTGTACCAGCTCAAAAGAATTATTTCCTTGGTTACAGCCATTTGCTCTCCCAATATTTCTAACAGATTACTCTGTAGGACATTTTTTAAATCTGCCAACTCATTACACTGCCAAAATGTATATGCCCAGTTACCTGTTTCTTCCTCATCATATCAACACATACTATCTACCTGAGAAAAAAATTCTTTGAAGTCTACTTGGAGTATAAAAATACCTATGCAAACATTTAAAAAGCAAAAATATTAAACCTTCTGGACTTTGTTATGGGAGCCATACCTATGTCCTCCCATTCATCCATTGTAAATTGCTTTTCTGGTCTGTCTCTTCGCAATCATTTCTTACCTCCTCTGGTTCTTATATATATATTGTGCAATATTTTACATGCCCTACTGATTATCCCTTTTTTAACAACAGCTACTATTCTAATTTCAAATAAAAGCTCTAACAGAGCATGCCTTTCACTTAGGATTCACCAATCCCTTTCTTTTTGCTTATATTCTATTATCAGTCTCTGGTAGGGAAGGTAGTCTTTAGCCTGCAGTTCAGACAACTTGGCCTCATTCCACTCTATCTTTCCATCACTAATTATTTGCACACAATATCTTGGTTTCTTTGCCAGTTTTCTCCAGTAAATAAAAATGCCCTCTTGCCTTTTCTGTACTTCTACTTGCAGTCATCCTTATTATCAAAATCTCATTTCTCCAGCCTTGTGTTAGCTTAGTTGTTAGAATATTTTCTGCTACGTTATAAATACAATATTCTGTATGTTTTTATTCTCCTTAAGGATCTGCATTCAAAGTCCCACTCTCCCCCTATTTCTTGAAATTTCCCCTCATCATCATACCTTTCCACTTTGAATTATAACCTTCTGCTTATATATAACCTTCTACACACACACACACACACACACACACACACACATAGATATATATATATAGGTCTACTACAAATGATTGAAATTTTAAAACAAGACCATATGATCGACATTTCAAAAGTTCAAACACCTGAAAAAAAAATTCATGGACATTTTTGCAGGGATCAAGCCCCCCTGCACCCCTGACACCCCCTGCTATTTAAATATACTAACTCTGAGATCACACTACAGTGAGGAAAAGGGAAATTTTCCCATTCCGCCCTGTACAGAGATCTCCTTTCAGATTATTCGAAGTTTTAAAACTTCCATCATATGGTCTCGGCCATACGAAAGTTGAGGTTTTAAGATTTCAATCATCTGTAGGGGACCCATACATAGATATATAGATGTGTATATGCATATATATATATATATATATATATATATATATATATATATATATATATATAAATATATATGGTCTATATTACTTCAGCAAAAATTCATTTCATTGAACGGCATTTTTAGTTCACTTACATTGAACATGCCATTTATTGAACTGTTCATACAGAGATCATGGTACAGTGTGGATTGGGAAATTTGCACCTTTCCCACTGTAGTGTGATCTTTTGTAGTTGGTATATATAATTAGTGTGGTGGGGGCACAGCCCCTCACAAGAATGGATTTTAATGAATGCCATCTCCGATTAATGCCATTCGCTAAACTGTCACTTCACATGAAGTGATATAGACCCATATGTATGAGCCTTAACTGTATATGTCTAAAACATCCCTTCAAATCAGATAATCTTCCCTTCCCAGATAAATTCCTTCACTACTTATTAATTATTGTTCATAACTTCTCCACTAGTTCATAAAAATATATGTGACCCATATATAAAACTAAAGGGACTAAAAAGTTTTTACGGTTTGTATCTTATTATCCATATCCATATCCATAAAAAAGAGCTACCAGTTTCTCAGGTTTTGTATTATCTTTTAGTTGGTCTCTTCCTACATGTCCTGATCTCCTACAACAAAAGCCTTTTTTATCCAAACACCTAAATACTTCATTTTATTGTATCCCCATAAATATGGTTATTGCTGAACCAGTTTGTGTGTGGGTACATATTTTATGGCTATATCTTTTGTTTTGCCTTTATTAATTTTATATCCCAAAAAGACACAAATCTCTCTCAAATGTTCCACAATACTGTGATGTCCTTTGCTGGATTAATCTGGTACAAAATATTATCTGCAAATACAGCCAGCTTTTCTTGATTACCATGCCAATTATATTTTTGCATTTCTGATTCCCATATTTCTTTGCCAGTGGCTCTAAATATAAAGCAGATAAAGGGAAAGATGGCATTCCTACCCTGTTCCTCTGTTCAAACACAACTTATAAGAGAAGAACCCTCCCACTTTAATTCTTGCCTCCGATTCTTCATATATCCTCCTAATCAATCCTCCTAATCAATCTTATTCTTTATCAGGGAATGCAAATGTTTTCATTGCCCTAATTATAAAATCTCAACTTACTTTGTTGAATGTTTTTTTCTGCATCAAGAACCACCAACAACCTTACATTCAGTTTCCTTCAGGATCATCACTGTTCTGTTATCAAAAATTTGCCTCCCCTTCACAAAACCAAACTGATCCATATCTATTAATTTTGGCAACACTTTCACCATTCTTTTAGCTTGTATAGACATAAACACTTTATAATTATTGCTGAAAATTGAAATGGGCCCATTTGAAGCAGAGCCCGATGGGTCTTTGCTGTCTTTAGGTAATTCAGCCACCACAGATTTCTCCAATATATCAGTGCTTCCCCTCCTTTTAAAATACTGTTAAACAAAATATAGATCTTTTTCACTTTCTTCCCTGCTGATTTCCAAACTTTCACTGGAGTGCCATCTATTCCTGAAGACTTTCTGAAGGTTGATTACACAACACCATTTTTACATCATCTACTATCTTAACTGTTAGTTGTTGAGCATCATTATGCCTCCAACCTTGGTATAATTAAGTCTTCCATAAATATTTCCATTTGCACTCTTTCTTGATTTCCACATTCCTCTGCTTTATACCTGAGTCCCTCTTGTACAGGGGCAACAGGTGCTGATTTTAGTGTCCAATTGAACCAGACACTTGGGAACACAGGTTGAACTTAGCTAGGCTTGTAAGGGTCCTGGGGCTGTTAGCCTAGTAACCTCCTATAATTTCTGAAATATCTCCAATACGTCTGCAAGATCTCAGGTTATTTTTCTTGTTATAGGCTCCCTAAGTTTGGCAACAACTCCTTCTAATTTCTAAACTCATGCATATTATTCATATACTCCCTTATTTTTCTCTTTAGCACTCTACACTTGTGCCTCTTCTTGTTCTGTGAGATTTCCCTTATTCTTCACTTTAACCTTTTTCAGCCCTTCTAAGTAATTCCTATTATTTCTTAACCATATATGTCTCTTTTATTTCTAACCTATTGTTAAACTCCTTTTTCATTTTATCTCACTCACTAGCTATAACTTCTGAAGATATTTCTGTCTTCCCTAATAACTCTCAATTAACTTCACTACCCATTTCTTAAATTCTGTTTTTAACAGGTAGGTGGAAAAGTGTTGCTGAATCATTTTTACTTCATTACCCTGCATTTGTATCTTAATTTTTATCCGTGCATGATCTGAAAGAGGTATTGGATGTGTGTTGAAGCTTTCAATTAAATGTACAAGTTCCTATGAAATACAATATTTGGGCTAAGCCAGATAGAAATTATACCTTGGGGAATAATATGCAAATTCTTTCTGAGTTCCTAGTACTGAATTCACATCTTCCATTCCAACTATTGTTATAACTTTCTTCAGAAATCTACCCTCTTTTCTTACAGTTTCCCTTCTAGGGCCCCTGATACATCCTCACTATTGCACGTAAAGATCCAGTCTCCACCAATAAGTAATCCTCCCTGCAGACAGACAATTATTTCACCCAAAATTTTATTAAGCTCCATAACAGTTTTTGGTGGAATATAAATACATGCCAAGATAATCCTCTTTCCTTGCAACTAGTTCCTTACTACCAACAACTCTACCATCATTGTTTTTTTAATCATGTATCAGTATTACTCCTCTTTTCCTTTGTCCCTGATATTCTGCTGAATATCCACCCTGAAATATTTTCTTTGTCAAATGCACATGCTCATTTCTTTCCATATATGTTTTTCACAACATTGCTATTTACACTCTGCATTTTTTAGAATAATTCAATACCAATTCCCTTTTGTCTATACATGTAAGGTGATTTACATTCCAGAAACATATGGATAATGTAGGCATTATGATACAAAATTACTATTCCCAACTATTATACAGGACAGTTTTTTAATTTTTTGTAATCTGCATTTCCATTTTTTGTGTTACATGCACACAGTAATGTTTGGCAGGTTGATCTTTTATACAGTTGTCCATACCTCTCAACCTCTTAGTGTAAGAAATCTTTACAAACCCTTTTATAAATCTGAAACTCAGCTTATTTTCCTTCAGGAGATCCATATGAAAATTCAGCAATGGGATGCTTTGTTCAAGAAAAGATGGATAAAGCAAGTCATTGCAGCTGATAACTCAAAAAATAGTGTAGATGTTGCTGTTATTATGAAATCTTCGTTCAGGGAGAACATCTCAGGCTGTGTATTACATGAACTGGCACCTCACCTAAGTGTCATGTTTAATCACAGCCTCACCTCAGGCTTCGTGCCCACTGAGTGGTGTACAACTACAGTTATCCCACTCCACAAGGGAGAGGGTCCACCTTGGATCCTGGGAACTACTGCCCCATCAGTCTGATGAGCCTGATCTGCAAGACCATGGAACGTATTATCATGGAACTTATAAACAAAGACATTGGCAACCTTCAAACACTGGACCTCACCCAGTTTGGGTTCGTGAAGGGCCAATCTTGTCTCCTGAACCTGATTGACTTCTTCAAATCAGTCTCCAGAGCTGTGGACGAGGGTAAAGCAGTCCATGCAGCCTATCTGGACCTCACCAAGGCCTTCAACACCATCCCCCACTCTGGAATCATCGATAAACTTACTAAGTTGGGCATTAATCTCTATGTTGCTCGATGGGTTGCCAACTGGCTTACTGACAGAACCCACACTGTAAAAGTAGCCAACTCCAAATCCAGCTCCAGACAAGTGGAGTACTTCAGGGTTCAGTCCTGGGACCACTCTTGTTTGGCAGCTGCATCTCTGAAGTACAGGCCAACACTAAGGGACTCTGGCTAACAAAGTTCACAGATGACTGCAAACTGGGAGCCATTATTGAATCCCCAAATGATGTGGATATTCTATAAAAGGGCCTTACAGAAACAGATGCTCAGTGCAAGAGCCATGGGCTCCAGCTCAATGCCAGGAAATGTATAGTTATCCCTTTTGGGAAAAACATGTACCCATGAATTACCACATAGGTGGGAGTACACTGAACACTGAAAGTGTGATAAGAGAGTTAGGGACACAGGTGGACAGTGGTCTCACCTTCAATAACCACATCACCACATCAGTCAGGAAATCCTTCTATGTGGCATACCTCATCACTAAGGGCTTTTCATCCAGAAGAAAAGAGGTCATTGTCTCACTGTAATCATCCCTCATTAAACCCATTATAGAATACAACGCCCTATTTGGTATGTACCTCTCAAGACATCTGCAACAACTGGGAAGGCTGCAGAAATACCTCATTAAAAGAATCACAGGCCTAAAGCAGATGCCCAATGCTGACAGTCTAAAAAACTCCAGCTATACTCTGTTGCATATCGTCCACTCAGAGGTGATCTCTGCTTTTAACATACAAGGCCATGTCAAACCCAGAGCTGTTGGACATGCTACACTTAAATAAATCCCAATCCCTCAGAGCCACACACTCCAAGAATCTAAACCCTGTCATCACAATGAACAAAACATGCTGCTGGGATAGGTTCCTGACCCAGAGACTCCCCAGACTCTGGAATAGACTGCCCATATATGTCAAGCAGAGCACCTCTTTGGCCCTCTTCAAAAGGAACTTTGATGATTGGATGGGAGATTCACCCCGGGATCACGTCAGTCACCCTGCTAGACAGGGGTCCAGGGAAGTAAATATTGTGGGAAGAAATAGCCAGGGAATTGTTACGGCTAGGCTTGTATAGGCCCTAGGGCCAATAGCCTATTACTTATGAACATACGTATGTTTAATGCGGATCCTTATGATGGATGGTGTTATTTTGCAATTAAGCATACCAATATTAAGAAACCAATACTTTTATTTAATCTATATGGTCTGTGCATAGGCCAGGTGAACTTTACCACCAATACAGTATGTATAAAATTCTTAGTGAATTCAAACTCACTTAGTACTTTAGTAGAGCTGGAGATTGGAATTCAGTCCTCAACCTTATGAAAGATCACTCAAAGAACTTCTGCCATTTGAACCAAGATGCTTCTTTTGCTATTTTCAGTTTAGTTACTGATTATGGTTTAGTGGGTCTTTTAGCAGTAATAAATTCTGAAAAAAAATCTAACAGCTTTACCTTTTTCCTTTTTTTTTTTTACAATAAATTTCTTCAATGTTTTAAAATAAATATTCCTTTTACTGTTTTTTGGATAATCTAAACATCTATTTTTACTCTCTGCTATCTGATATGCACACTCAATGAATTTATTCTCTAAATATTCTAATTTTAAGCTAAATCTCAACAAATCTATACTTTTCCCTATTACAAAATCCTACAAATTTAATCAGTTTATTCTGACTTAAAGGTAAGTGTGCCCTTAAAATCCTTGGGTATTTCCCTTTATCATAACCCATCATTAAATTATCAACTAAATATTGCTAAAACATGAACTTATATCAATGGGGATATTAAAAGATGACCAGACCTAAATTTTTCTTTCTTATCCAAAGTTGGTATTATTAAAATGAATGTTCTTCCTAGGCCCTTATACAAAATGAATTATTCTTGTTGTATGATTCAAAAGATTTTTTTTTTTACTTCTGTTGTTGGTTCTCTAGCTAAATTTATTTGGGTGCTAAAATCAGTATGTATTGCTTATAATAAATAGACTGCACCTAAATGTGAAGGAGGAATACGTCTTCCAGATTTTTATTTGTATTATCTGATCATTATCTCAGTAAGGTTAAGGAAAATTATCTCCTATAATTTGAATGACAGTAAATGGGAGTTAGCTTGGGTTAGATTGTAGGCTAGTAAAATAAAAAGCTAGCAATATTGACAAGACCACTCTCCAGTTTTATAAACTCAGGATTTGAAACATCTGAAAATTCATGACTTTTTAGAAATTTTTGTTAGGGATTTTAATAAACTCATTAACTAGCATAGCTTAGTTGATTTTTTTTCTTATTTCAAAATATAAATTTAAATTCAAATATCACTTTAAATAATAGTAGTACAGTCCAATAAGTGCTCCGATGAGGTAAATGCTGCTCTGCATTAAAATAGCCCAAACGATAAAATAAAAAAGAGCAGGAGAATTTGTAGGTAAAGATATTTAAGGCAGATATATATGCATATATTTTAATTATTAGTTTAATTATTAGTGTAATATGTTTTTGAACATGAGTTTTTAAATGTTTATATGTATTATCTGTTTTTTATGTTTGACACACATTTTAAATTTGGCAGATGTGATTTCCCTTTAAGGTTCTATTAATTCCCGCCAATAGCGCTATTTAAGCAATGATGTGATGCTTAGAGTGTATAGGTCTGAAGAAGCCATTATTGGTGAAAGCGCTAACCTGCTCTAATAAACTTTTTAAATAATATCTGGATTCTGTCCGCTGGATGTTACTCGAGAATTTCTACTTATTTGTTACATGCTGATTTTGGTTGAGTTGGTCCTTGGTTTGCTGCTGTTGCTCTTTTTTATTTTATCACTTTAAATAATACAATGATTAATCTTGCTGATTACCTTTGTATTAAAGATAAAATAGGCTGTTTTTTTTTGTTCTGATTGCTTTCACACTAGAACAAGTCAAAACTCACTTAAATTAACAACCTGTATTCAAACTGGAACCTTAGTTTGAGAGACAGCCTTACAGAACTATATTCAAGCTTATAGAGCTAAGTATATTTTCTGTGTTATTCTGTATTATAGAGCTAAATTGTTTGCTTGATATCTGTGTCTTACTGCTCTGCAAATCTATAGAAAACAGTATATATTTTTTTATAATTTGCACATTCCTTACATCTGTGTTGAAACTGCCCCCACCCCCTCATTTCCTGCCTTGTCTTTCAGCTGATATAATTTAGCTAGTGCTGTGTCTCCTTTTAATTAACAACCTGTATTCAAACTGGAACCTTAGTTTGAGAGACAGCCTTACAGAACTATATTCAAGCTTATAGAGCTAAGTATATTTTCTGTGTTATTCTGTATTATAGAGCTAAATTGTCTGCTTGATATCTGTGTCTTACTGCTCTGCAAATCTATAGAAAACAGTATATATTTTTTTTATAATTTGCACATTCCTTACATCTGTGTTGAAACTGCCCCCACCCCCTCATTTCCTGCCTTGTCTTTCAGCTGATATAATTTAGCTAGTGCTGTGTCTCCTTTTAATTAACAACCTGTATTCAAACTGGAACCTTAGTTTGAGAGACAGCCATACAGAACTATATTCAAGTTTATAGAGCTAAGTATATTTTCTGTGTTATTCTGTATTATAGAGCTAAATTGTCTGCTTGATATCTGTGTCTTACTGCTCTGCAAATCTATAGAAAACAGTATATATATTTTTTTATAATTTGCACATTCCTTACTGAAACTGTTCCCCCACCCCCCCTCCCTATTGTTGGTTGTAGTTTAAATTTGGTGGCTTTTGCAGTGCCCGCCCCACTGTAGATTTGATCTAAGACACTCCCCTAGAACATCTCTTTACCGCATTCTACCTAATAAACCCTTTCTGCACTTGCTTTTAGTCCTTTTTAATTTAATTACATTTTTTCAAACTGTGTGTGGACAAATATTGCTACATATTCAAGTGTGCCAGCTTGCACTGCATGAGAATTGTATTTACTACTTTACTACTGCTTTTGCTACTTTTCTAAAAAAAAAATAAATAAATAAATAAAAAATTTCTTCTGCTTTTACTGTACTTGTGTTTCTTCCTTCTTTATTTTGCTTTTGCGTCATCTTAAATGTTCTCAATTGTATTTATTACTGCTTGGTGTAACTCATTCTAAGCCTTTTAGTTTAAACACTTGGGCTTCAGACCAGTTTTACATTGAGAGGGTTTGTGGTCTGCACTGTAGTGGCAGAACAGGTAGCTTACATCCTTCTAAGTTGGGAACTGCTGATTGAGGGCTCAGTGTCTGTTATTCTAAAAGTGTATTAATTCTGGTTTAAGCACTTGGGCTTTCAGGCCAGTTATTTTACATTAAGAGGGTTCGTGGTCTGCACTCTTGTGGGAGGAGAGGCTGGACTCTGCCCTTCTGAGCTGGGAATTTCTGGTTAAAGGCTTATAGTGCATGTATATCTGAACTGCTTCTTACTGAAATTGGTACACCTTGTTTGCTGTAGCATAGACTAGATCCAGGCCTGCTGAATCTAGCTTTGTTTGTATAACTTGAGCACTAATCCAGGCATTATTTAAAGTATTCAGTTGTATTTATTACTGCTTGGTAGTAACTTGGTTAAAGTGTAGCTATCATTCTAAGTCTTTTGGATTAAGCACTTGGGCTTCAGACCAGTTGTTCTACATTAGGAAGGTTTGTGGCATGCACTGTGGTGGCAGGACAGGTAGCTTTCATCCTTCTAAGTTGGGAACTGCTGATTGAGAGCTCAGTGTCTGTTATTCTTAAAGTGTATTAGCTCTGGTTTAAGCACTTGGGCTTCAGGCCAGTTATTTTACATTAAGAAGGTTCGTGGTCTGCACTCTTGTGGGAGGAGAGGCTGGACTCTGCCCTTCTGAGCTGGGAATTTCTGGTTAAAGGTTTATAGTGCCTGAATATTTGAACTGTATCTTACTGAAATTGGTACACCTTGTTTGCTGTAGCATAGACTAGATCCAGGCCTGCTGAATCTAGCTTTGTTTGTATGCTTGTTATTTCCCTGGAACGCTAATTCCACCTAAAACGCGGCTTCTCAGCGCTTCTGTGGATCCCTAGTGATATCTGCATTGCTTACTATACTTATTTCCTTGCTTTGCTTGAAAGAAAGTTACTGTTTGTCGTTTTTGCATTTAAGTTACCTGTAACACATTGCACTTGTTACCTGGCACTTGCTCACTAAAGCAATTGTAAGTCAGCACTAAAAATTAAAAGCACTACACCCTCGCTCCCCATTGGCCCTTGTTTTCAATTATAAAGGAATTCCCAATATTATTCTAGCATGTCCAAAGGTCAGTTGTCAATCTCCTCTCTGGTCCAGCTGGTGAATATGGGAATCTTGAGGCAATGTTGCAACTGCCTCATGTACACAGACAAACCTCTCCTCCTCCCAACAAATTCCAACACATGTGAGAGATGCAACCATATAGCCAAACTGGAGGCTAAGCTCTCTCAACTCAGTACTGGCAAAACCAGTCAGGAGGAGAAGGAAACAACACTCACTACAATTCCAGTCTCACATAGACCTACCACGACAGCAAACCAAACACATAATCACACAAAAACATACTTGGAGGCTCTAAATAAAGATCTGCCTAAGCAGCAGAGACCTCCAAAGCAGACACCCAAGCAACCACTACCCCAAAAAAAAACACGTGCAACACATATCTCACAAAGCCAGTGTGCCGAACAGTCACAGCTCTTAAGGCTAAACAACACACCTGATACACTTGTAATAGGTGACTCTGTCATCAGGCACACTGACGTCCCGCTCACCAGGCTGAACAAGGAGAAGGTCACGGTGAGCAGCCTGTCTGGCGCTAGGATCCGCCACATAACACAAGCACTCAGGTCACTCCAAGGCAAGTACAAATATGACTCAGTCATTGTCCATGCTGGTGTGAATGACCTGAGACGTACCTCCCTGGACTACATGAAAAGAGACATAGAGGAGCTCTCTGAGCATGTAGCCCAGGCTGGTATGACCCTGACCTTGAGTAGCATCTTACCCTCACCAAGAATGATGCCACAGTATGAAGACAAGATGATCAATTTCAACAATTGGCTTAAGTATTGGTGTCATTCAAAGGGGATCCAATGCCTATCAGCTTGGGATGATATGCACGACAAGCCACGATGCTTTGCTAGGGACGGCTTGCACCTGTCACCCCTGGACTTCGGATATTGGCAAAGGCTCTTGCTACCCCCATAGTGCCTTTTTAGGCAAGGCTCAAAGACAAACCCACCTCCATAGGTATCACAAGGGATAAGAAACTAAGAGTAATGCTACTCAACGCTAGAAGTCTAAACCTCAAGATGCACTTTTCGAAACTCTCCTTAGCATGGAGAACATCAATATCTGTGCAGTAACAGAAACCTGGTTCAGGGGTCCTGAGAGCACCCCAGCACTACCAGGTTATACCTCATACCATGCTTTTCGGCCCCAAAACTTGGACCGAACCACAAAAGAAGGGGGAGTATCGATATTCATCAAAGATACCCACACCTCCAGGTTGGTGGCAAAGCATGACGCATCAGAGACTATCCATGTGCAACTAACAGTGGGTAAAACTGCCTTCCAGTTTATAGCCTGCTACAGACCACCCTCCTAAACCCAGGAACCCCACTCGGCCTTCCTGAGAACACTGGAAAATATGAAGGTCTCTCTGAACACCATTATATTGGGAGACTTCAACTACCCAAACATAGATTGGGAGCATTACTCTAGCTCCAACACCCCTGCCCAAAGGTTCCTAGAATTCATAAACTCAAATGCTATGGAACAACTTGTTACCACTCCCACAAGAGGGGAAAACATACTGGACCTGATCATCACCAACATGGGGACTCTATGCTCCAGACCAGAAGTGTATCCCTCACTGGTAAGATCAGACCATAAACTGATCTCACTGGATATTCACATCCTGACCCCACCCCCTGCCCAGAAAACCACAGTGAAAAACTTCTCTAAAGCAAATTTCACACTCCTCAAAACCGAGGTGGAATCCTTCAAAGCCCCGGCCTGTGGAAAATCTGCCCAGACCGCAGAATCCTTTATAAATGCATTCTATGAACACCTTCAGGACTGCATGGATCATGCAATCCCAAATAAAACCAAGACCCAATCCTCCAAAGGCAGACAACCTGTCTGGTGGACCCCAGCCATAAACAAACTATACAATAAAAGGAGGAAGCTACTACATGATAGAGCAAAATCCCAAAAAGGGAAGGCATCACTGATCAGTATTAGCAAAAAACTAAGGGCACTCATAAAATCGTCAAAGGCCAGCTTCGAGAGAAAAATTGCACAGGACACTAAGGATAATCACAAGGCTTTCTTTAGTTATGTTAGGAACCTGGGTGGGAATTCCCGGATATGCTCAGAATTAGTCCAAAATGACAAAAAATACACTGATCCCACAGACATTGCCAACATCCTAGCTGACAGGTTCAGCGCAAACTCCCCCCCCACCAAAAGGGCAAATATCTATCCCAGCAGAGTGCTGCCCCCCTGACATCTCAGATGCTCAGGTGGGAGCCGCCCTCTCCAAAGCAAAAAACACAGCATCAATGGGACCAGACGGTGTCCCAGGCTACGTCCTACATGAACTCCAAGAAGAGCTAAACCCAAATATAAAACTACTGTTCAATCTCAGCCTTACTACAGGATATGTACCCAAAGAGTGGCGTACAGCAACAGTGGTCCCTCTCCATAAAGGTGGTGCCTCAACGGACCCTGGAAACTATCGCCCCATAAGCCTGACTAGCTTGGTCTGCAAAGCTATGGAAAGGATCATCATGGACCTCATAAATAAAGATATTGGGGACCTACAGACACTGGATCCTACCCAGTTTGGCTTTGTTAAGGGCAGATCCTGCCTCTTAAACCTGGTTGACTTCTTTGAAACAGTCACCAAGGCCATTGACGAAGGGAAGGTGGTCCACACAGCCTATCTGGACCTCGCAAAAGCCTTCGATACAATACCCCACTCGGGCATTATAGATAAGCTCACCAGCTTAAATATAAACCCCTATGTCACTAGATGGGTTGCAAACTGGCTCAAGGACAGAACCCACATGGTTAGAATTGCTGGAGCCATGTCAGACTCCAAACCAGTTACAAGTGGCGTCCCACAAGGCTCAGTCCTGGGACCTCTCTTGTTTGGTATATATTTCTCGAGGTACAGGCCAACACGGAAGGACTGTGGCTGACCAAGTTCGCAGATGACTGCAAACTGGGCGCCATAATCGACTCTCCAGCTGACACAAGCATCCTCCAAAAGGGCCTCGTAGAAACAGACAACTGGTGCCAGAGCCATGGCCTCAAGCTAAATGCCAAAAAGTGTATAGTCATCCCCTTTGGCAAAAACAAAGTGCCCACAAATTACCACATAGGTGGTAATCCATTAAGTACAGAAGAAGTAATTAGGGACCTGGGGACCCAAGTTGATAGCAATCTCTCATTTGACAACCACGTGGCCAAAGTGGTTAGAAAAACATTTTATATAGCCCACCTAATCATGAAGGGATTCACATCTAGATTAGGGGAGGTCATCGTGCCTCTTTACTCATCCCTCATCAGGCCCATAATTGAGTACAATGCCCCTTTTGGGATGTACCTTACCAAACACCTGCAGCAACTGGAAAGACCCCAAAAGTACCTCACCAAGAGAATCAAAGGGCTCAAACAGATGCCATATGCTGCCCGGTTAAAGAAACTCCAGCTCTACTCAGTGGCATACTGCCTGCTCAGAGGTGACCTGTGCCTGACGTATAAGGCCATGTCCAACCCGAAATTAAGAGACATGCTGCACCTCAAAAAATCCAAATCCCATCGAGCTACACGCTCGAGAGACTTGAACCTCAGCACTGAAATAAATGGGGACAGATTCATAACCCAGAGGCTCCCTTCACTCTGGAATAAAATCCCAGTCCAGGTTAAGCATAGTCCCTCATTGACTCTTTTCAAGAGGAATCTTGATGAGTGGATGGGAGATCGTAGGTTTACCCGGGTATCACTTCTGTGTCACTGTTAGACAGAGGCACAGTATACTAACCTCGAAAAAGGGCATAGCAAAATTAATTTAAAATGGGTGGCGAAAGCCAAACATACTCTGGCTAGGCTTATAAATGCCCTAGGGCAGATAGCCTAGTATGAACCTATGAACCTATAAATATTCCTTTAGGACACACCCGTACAGTTAATCAGATTTTATATATTGTTCAGTATAAGTGTGCAAAACCTCAGTCCCAAGAATTGATAAGTTTTTCAAATTCTTAAAGAAATGCCATCACCTCCTATAAGAACCAAGTCTTATCAGTTGATTATAACTTTTTTTATTCAGTATCTGTTTGCTAATACCTGGTCAGAAAGCCTTTCCTTAATTCAAATTAATTTAAATTTCATCCCATTAAAGAGGTATATTTCACCCAATTTATGATCCTCAACAATGCTTACTTAACTCCTTTTAAGAAGGCAAAATTCTCCCCAGATCTCTATTCAAAGTATTCTGTCTGTAAAACAAATAAGACACATATTTTGCATATATTTTGGGAATGTAAGTTTTCAAATAATCTGTGGTCCTTATTACAGAATAAGATTTATAAAACTGGATGCACTGACTTATTGTTAACCTGGCAATTTGCTTTGCTGCGTATTTCTCCTAAGAAATTAAATTCCACTGATTTAATTATTTTTCTGACTATATGTTTCTGGAATTGCACATTACCAATAAATGGTAGGACCTTAGAGCTTTAAAACGGTCAAACTGTATAAGTCTTATTTTAGAATATACTAAATGTTTTAGACTCTTAAAAATAGTATCAAAAATAATTTATTGTTGATAACTGCACAAGATATTTTGGATTTAATTCTACGGTTTATTTTAATGTCATTCACTTAATATGGTTAATTTAGTTGTGTTTTAACACTTGCTTGTTACTTTTAGAGTACTTGCTGTAAAGAGTGTATATAGTTACATTTTTAATTTTTGTTTCTATGACTATTGACTCTTTTTGGCATTGTTGCTATTGTAGTATGACTTTTTTGATATTATTCTGGTGTTAATATTCAAACTGTTAGTAAACCATTAAACAAAAATGAGATCTGGACAAAGCTAAAATAATGGGGGACAAATGCCAAAAAAAAGGAACATTTTAAATTATTGCTGTTATCAAATTACTTGCTAGAATAACAGGATTTAATGACTGATTCTTGTGGATTTGCAAGAAAAGTACAGTTGTGTACACTTACCATAAATGTAGATGTTTGAGTGTATTTACTGTTGCCATCATCACACTTGGGTTATCCTGCCAGAGGTAGCCCTCAGTCATCCCATTGCTGTCACTTCAGGACTGATGTCAGGTCATCAGTGGTATAAAAACAGGCAGCCAACACCATTACATCAGTTTTTCTTGCCCAAAATGTCAGGAGCCCCCAAATAGGGAGCTAAGTTATGGTGGAATAACACTACCAGTAAAAAATAAATACCAATAGCCCTGTGAGGAGTGAGGCAGAGAGAGAGACAAGGGGGCTGGAGGGTGGGAAACCAGGACTGCAACAGTGAATACACTTGAACATCTGCATTTATGGTAAGTGTACACAACTGTACTAAGTTCTTCGTGTTTCACTGCTGCAGTCATCACACTTGGGTTGATTCCCAAAGCTGAAGAATGGGTGGAGGCAGTCAAGAAGAGTTGGGGCTGGCTAGTATGCCCTGCAGGACTGCAGTTGTAAAGCCCACCCTGGATTTGGAAAAGATAAGCAGGTGGTAGTGCTTGGTGAAGGTATGAACAGAATTCCATGTTGCAGCTTCCAGAATGTCCCTGGTAGGGACTCCTCTGATAAAGGCTGTAGAGGTTGAAGTTGCTCTAGTGGAATGTGTTCTGACCCCATGGGGCTGGTTTTCCATAGTGTTTGTAACAGACATGGATGCAGTGTGCTCTCCATTTGGAGATGGTTTGTTTTGATATGGCCTTGCCTTCTGCCCCTGGTGCAAAGCTGCCTAGTAACTGGTCAAATTTCCTAAAGGGCTTAGTCTTATCCAGGTAGAATCTGAGCTGTCTGTGCACATCTAAACAGTGCAGGATCCTTTCCCCCTTATTTTGAGGTTTAGGGAAAAAGGTGGGCAAATTAATAGATTGGTTGAGAGCCACACTGGACACCACTTTGGGCATACAGTATGGTTAGTCCTGAGGGAGACCCTGTCAGCATGGAAAATGATGAAGGGTTCCACAGCCATAAGTGCTTGTAGTTCAGACACTGTTCTAGCTGAAGTGATGGCCAAAAGCAAGGCTGTTTTCCAAGAGAGGAATTTTAACTCTGCTGAAGCTGCAGGCTCAAGGGGGGGGGGGTGAGATTTTCCAATGCAAAGTTAAGGTTCCAAGCAGGGGTAGAGGCTCTTCTTAGTGGCCTTAAGTTGTTAGCCACTCTCAGGAACTGCTTGATGAGAGGGTGTGAGAAGAGAGGTGGCTCAGTACTGTAATGTGCAGAGATGGCAGAGGCATGGATTTTAATGGAAGAGAAGGAAAGGTCCCTGTGGAGTAGGTCTGCTAGGTAATCCAGGATGACAGGTATGGATGGCTGTGTTGGGTCAGCTCCTTTAATTTGGATCCAGGAACAATACCTTTTCCACTTGTCAGCATAGGATTTTCTGGTACTGGGTCATCCGGCTTCAAGTATAACATCCAGGACCTGCTTGCTTAGGCTGGCCACTGGAGGAGAAGTCAAGGAATAAACCAGGCTGCCAGGTTCACGGTGTTTAATTGTGGATGCAAGAACTCTCCCTCCTGCTGATTCAGGAGAGTTGGAATCTAAGGGAGGTGCCATGGAGGCAATGGAGACAGACTGCGAAGTAGTGGGTACCAGTGCTGGCGTGGCCATTCTGGTGCAATCAGGATTGCCCTTGGTCTCTACTCCCTTATTTTGAGTAGTACTCTGGTAAGAAGAGGAAAGGAGGAGGGAAATGCATAGATTGGGAGGTTTTCTCAGTGGAGGGACAGGGCATCCCCTTTCCAGGCCTTGCTCTGGGGTTCCCTGGTGCAGAATCTGCTGAGCTGGTGGTTGTAGGGGGAGGCAAATAGGTCCACCTTCAGGGTACCCCATTTCTGGGTCTCAAGGCTGAAGGTGTTGTGATTTAATTGCCACTCATGTGGTTCTAAGAGATTTCTGCTTAAGTTGTCTGCCAGAGAGTTTTGGTTGCCTGGCAGGAATTGGGCTTGCAGGTGAATATGCATGGCTGATGCCATGTTCCAAATGGTCATGGATAGCCTGCAGAGTGGGTAAGAGTGGGTTCCCCCCTCTTGTTGATGTACCACATCACTGTGGTGTTGTCGGTTTTGATTAGAAGAGGCCCAGGAGAGTGTAGGGGTCTGAAAGCTGTTACAGCATGCTGAACAGCTAGCATCTCTTTCTGGTTGATGTGCAGATGAATTTGATTTGGGCTCCAACACCCCTGAATGCACCTGCTATCCAGATGTGCACCCCAGGCATAGTCTGATGCATCTGTGGTTAGGGTCTTGGTGGCGTGAGGATGTGTAAAGGGAAGCCCCTTGTGGTTGCATGCTGCTGCCCACCAAAGGAACTCTTTCCTTAGACAAGGTATCATAGGTATGATAGTTTACAGGTCCTGAGAATTTTGGCACCAAAGACTTTTTAAGTACCACTGAAGTTTCATCTTATGCAGTCTGGCATATGGAATTAGTAGAATTCAAGAGGCCATGAACCCTACAGCTTGCAGGATTTTACTTGCGGATAACTGGGTTTTGGTGGCCATTTGAGAGAAGTAGCTTGTCAGATAGGCTTGTTTTTCTGGAGTAAGGAATGCCATGTGGGATGCTGTGTCCAAGCTTGCTCCCAGGAATACAGTTTTTTGACTGGGGACTAGTTTGGATTTCTTTTCATTTATAGTGTACCCCAGTGAGGTTAGAAGGTCCTTTACAAATGTCAGGTGCTGCATCAGCTTTTCCTGACTGTCTGCCTGAATCAGGCAGTCGTCCAAGTAGGGGTAAATTTGAATATTTCTTTGTCTGCAAAAGGCAATGGCTGGAGCCAGGCATTTTGCAAAACTCTGGGAGCAGTGGATAAGCCAAAGGGAAGTGCAGAGAACTGATAATACATAGATCCTGCCCTGAAATATAGATATTTCCTGCAGGAATCCCTAATTTGGATATGCAGATAGGCCTCCTTTAGGTCTGTGGTGGCTAACCAGGCATCTTTGGACAGCATAGGGAGAAGCTACTGTAGGGTGAGCATTTTGAATTTTGGTACCACCAGGAAAGTGTTTAGAATGGATAGATATAAGATTGGGTGCCAGATGCTCTCTTTTCTGGGTACCAGGAAAAGTCTGGAATAAAAACCTTGGCCTATCTGTTCTGCAGGAACAGGCCGAATTGCTCTTATGGAGATCAGGGACTAAACTTGGTTTTGTGCCTCTGCCCACTGATTTGGAGGAAGATCTGGCAACCCTTTTGGGGTTGGCAGCATGTGGAAATAAAATTTGTAACCCTGGGATACTATGTTGAGGACCCATCAATCGTTGGTGATGGAGGCTCAGTTTTTTGCATAGTGGGCAAGTTTTCCTCCTAGGGGCATGAGCAATTGGGCAGAGTGAGGGGAGGAGTTGAGAAATCATTGTGAATTCTTTCCATAAGGGAGTGGCTTAGCACTCCCTGTTTTAGAAGTGGAGGTACTTCATTGCTTAGATCTCTGCATACCCTGAGACTGTTGTCTGGGGGGGTCTGTTTCCCCTAGGTCTAGTCTGAGATGGCCTTGAGGGGGCTGGAAAGGACCAATGTTTTGAGGGGCAATGCCTACTGAATCTTGGAGGCTGTACCTGCAAAAAATCTTTGACTGTCTGCATAGATTTAGCTTTTTCTTCCATCTTTTTTAAAACCTCTTCTGCTTTGGTGCCAAACAGATTGTCTTTGTTCAGAGGTGCATCCAATAATTTTGATTTGACATGGTCTGGCAAGGTCTGTTCCTTAAGCCAGGCATGCCTTCTAAGTATAGAACCTGTGACTGCTGCCCTACAAGATGTTTCTAGGGCATCAAACCCACAATGCAGGGTATGTTTGCTGACTTGGCTTGCAGAATGCATAAGCACCTGTAATTCTTTATTTTCTGCACAGTCAGGGAAGGTAGATAATTTTTGCTTAATAAGTTCCATAGTATGTTGCTGGTATTTCAGCATGTGGAACTGACAATTTAATGCTCTAATGGTGAGTTGCAGAGGTGTATACTTTTTTACCCCATCTGTCTAACACTCAGGAATCTCTGTCTGAGGGGGAGGGATTCTTAGCTGTAGTTGCTTTTATTCCTTTAGGTCCTTGGGAGATAACCTCTGGGTCAGCGGTAAGATTCTTGAAAAGAAATTTGTGTGAGTCAGGGACTCTGTAATACTTGTCAGGTTTCCTGGCAGCAGGGGGTAAAGTATCAGGAGTTAAACTGGATTCCATAAAGACATCATCCACAACATCCAGAACAGGAGAGATAGCTAAGGGTCTGTGCTGTGGTAAATCTAAAAATTCCCTGAGTCTCTTTTTGGACTGAGGATAATTCTGGCATTCCCAATGGAAATGCTCTCTCAAAGTATGTAGGGTTTCACCAAAAGAAAAATCCTGTGGAGGAGAGGCAGAAGGAATGGATTCCTCTGCATCTGAATCCTCATAAGCAGATAAGGGCATGTCTTAATAATCAGAAACTTCAGAGTCATCTGACTCTTGGTCAGATAAGACTGCTGGGGACAAGTCTCTCTTCCTTTTAGCAGGGGAAGGCTAGCTTCCTTTTAGCAGGGGAAGGCTAGCTTCCCCTAATCAGCATGATAAGGTCTTCTGCCATTTTAAGCATCTGTGATTGTGGCAAGGAAGTAGGCGCTTGAGTTTGGGTTGTCGGTTTTTTAGGCATAGCTCGTACTCTGGGCCTTAGAAACTCTGTAGTTTTAGAAAGAACTGAAGGCACAAAAGAAGTCATCAGTTTGTTTCAAATATCGGTAGTGTGAAGAACTTCCTCAGAAGCCGGTGCCTGCACAGCGGCTTCAGACCCATTCAAGGTAGAGACACCCACAGATTCTGTAGTTAAAGAAGAGTTTTGCGGCATACCGGACTCGAATGGGTCTCGGTAGTGGCCTGCAAATCCATTGAAGTGGGCGTCAGGGGCTGCAAAAGAACCTCACTGAGTACTGGCGAACTGGCGACTAGCTTAGCAGAAGCATTGTTAGCAGTTTTGGACCTGTGCGGTCTGTCTCTGTCTTTATCCTTATGTTTATTTGGAAGATCAGTAGTCAGATGGCTTACCGAAGCCATTTCGGAATATGGACATCGAGAGCGAAAGTATTTAGCTACAATAAGGGCCCAACGACAAATAGTTCAGGCGTTGAACAAAGCACAAAACCGGCAGTGAGGGACATCATGGTCTGGGCCTAAACAGGTGCTGCATTAAGAATGCAAATCTCGGTGTGGTATTTGCTTTCCACAGGCGAGACAATTGTTAACTTTTTCTGACATCAGTTAGAACAAGAAAAAAGGATCCTCAATGGGGTACTTAGATTTAGAAGACTTCAACTTCAATTCTGGAAATGAAAACTCAGGTAGCGGCCGACCAGCACTAGTGCAAACTGCTTCTGCTTCAGGCTCCTCGGCAAGAAAGACTGGTGTAATGGTGTCGGCTGCCTGTTTTTGTACCACTAACGACCTGAAGTCAATCCTTAAGTGACAGCAATTGACGCAGAAATACAAAGCCTCTGATATTTGGGCCGACTGAGGGCTACCCCTGGCAGGATAACCCAAGTGTGATGACTGCAACAGTGAAACATGAAGACACTCTACAAATTTTGTGAGGAACAGACCAAAATATGAGGCAAAAATCTGAACATTTTGTGAAAATCTGGAGAGTTGAGAGGTATGCAGTTGTTTCCTCTCATCTCAATTTGAATCTATGCTACAATTTTCAAGCCTTTTTGTTTTAATGACCCCCCACCAAAATGCATTTTCAGAACACCCCCATCCACTATTAACTTAGAACAAACACACAAAACTATCTGCAGAAATGAAGTTTAATCCTCCTGATAGGAACAATTGCCCCAAATTGACAGCTGCATCCACATACATTATCTAAGCTAAAATTAAGGTTACCCATGCTAAAGCACATGCTACAGTCTGTGTTCCTACTCACACCAATTGCTGTTTGTTCTTTTTGTATTTTCTTCCCAGATGTGAAACATAACTTGTATTCTTTTAGAAAACATTAACTTTTAGCCCTAATGAAAAAGTGTACTGGCTGTCTTTAAATTAAACTAAATTGTATGTTGTTTCATTAAATGCATTAAAGTATTAAATCTTCTAGGGAGACTGCTATGTTTTATTCACTTCCCATCATTTCAAACTTTATTTTTCACTGAACCATGCTTGCCATTGTACCTTTACATTTTGTATTTCCCTCACCAAAGAATGCTCAGAACTCTCAAGATTAATTGCCTACACCTGCAGACAGCTTGTCTTCATGTATAAGTAGTTAGCAATGAAATGTAGTAAATTTCATTCAGAACAGAATGTACAACTGTCTTCAGCTGCAGACTTTTTGACTGTCACTGAAACTTTGCTATTGGAAAAAAAGCTAATATCTTTGCAGCAGTAAGAAACTTAGCATCTGTCATGGTTTTATCATTGTGTCTCTTCTTGAGAATTTAAATACTCAACCAGTCTTTTCTTCATTTCAGCCTCTATTTTTTGCAGTTTTGTCAGTTATTCTGAATAGTTAGTTAAATCTTCTATTTTTTCAGCCTTTTGTTACTTGAGTTGATATACTCATTCAATATTGCATTTATTTTAATCACCTCTGCGTAAGTTTCATTTGTTTTTTCCCTTCTAAATTACTGGAAACCATCTGTTGTACCAAAGCTGATGCTTGAACTGCTTTTTGTTGAACAGCTGCTACAGGATCCTTCCCAGGCTGTGTTTTCACTTCACCTTTTCTGTTTTACTTTCTTTTTACTTCTCTAAATTTCTTATTTGCTGGCATCCAGGCAGTGTACTTACAAGCCAGCCACCAACTTTTACTCATGCCGACAATATCACTGGTTCTTATTTCCCAGTTTCTTTTTTCACACTGTGAGAGCTGAAGTTAAGCTGTTGATCAGTCTGCCAGACATCTTAGAAGTCCTGCAGAGAACCCTTTTTTAAGTCAGGCAGTCCACATGCTGAGGCAACTGTTTGCATTTTCATCTTGCCATATTTTTCAGGAGGGAGAATAGTATTGTTTCGACCAAAAGAATCCCATAATTCAGACCATATCAGACCAAAAAAAAACACATTGAAACACTCTTAAGCAACACAAGCATGAAATGCCAAAGCCCGCTCCCACTGTAGACCCAGAAATAAATGCTAACATGAGTCCAGTAGGGACAGGTATGTCCAGGTGTTGATACTGCAGTCCTTCAATGTTGTGTTTTCAGAATGAAGTGTTGAAGAACACTTCATTCATGGGCCTTGGTAACATACCAGTTTGCCTGATTATCAGTCCCAAATATGGCCTACCTGAACCCCAACTTAATCTCTTTAATGTAAGTTGGACCACTGTTAACACTACTGAGTACCCCTACTTAATCTATTTTAATTTAAGCCATCTCACTGGTTATATTTTCAAAACCTTGAAAACAGCCATTGCCATGCCATTACACAAGGGTGGCCCAACAAAGAAACCTGGTAACTATAGACCCATCACTCTCGCTAGACTCATATGTAAAGCTATGAAATGTATTATCTAAAACCTCATTAATATGAATTTGGAAAATCTCTTAATCCTAGACTCTCATTAATTTGGTTTTGTCAGTGGAAGTTTCTGTTTCTTTAAACTGATTAATTTATTTGAAAAAGGTCACAGAAAAAGTAGATTGGGGTTAAGGCTAACTGGTTGTCTGACATAAACCAATGTGGTTAGAGTCACAAGTACCACTTTTGAAAATAAAAAGGTTACCACTGACATACCATAGGGCTCTGTGTATACCCCTGTCCTGACTGCTATTTGTTTCTCAGACCTTTAGGTCAACTCTCCTGACCTATGTTCATCAAAATCTGCAGATGATTGTAAATTGGGTGGTGATGGTATTTAGTATTCCACTGACTCAGAATTGCTACAAAAAGGGTTAGACCATGTTAACAACTGGTGAAATGGTCTCAAATTAAATGGGAAAAATGTAATATGACTCATTTTTGGTAAACAAAACATTTCATATACCATCTAGGTGACACATCCCTCAATTAGAAGATCTAGTAAGGGATCTATGCACTTTTATTGATATTTCTTTATCTCTTAACCATCAAGTCTCTGAAGTAGTTTGTAAAGCCTTCTGTCTGGTTCATATAGTTGCCATAGGCATCTTTTCTAGCTCCAGAGAAGTCTTAATTCCCCTTTACATGTACCTCATCAGACCTTCTGCTAAATATAATTCCCATTTTGTCATGTATTTGTCTAAAAATAAAACTCAACTTCAGAGATCTCAGAGATTCCTAACTAAAACATTCAGAGCAACAAACTTCAGGGTAGCCAAATGGACCACACAGGAGAAAAACTTAGAACAAAGGAAATTTTTAAATGAAAAATTAACTTTTTATAAACATTTTGTGGATGATATTTTCCTTATATGGAAGTAAAATATTGATACATTACATGCATTTGTTGTATTTTTACATAAAAAACAAGTTATGTACTTACCATAATGTTCCATCCGTATTGTCGATTTTTCATTTCTCCTGACATATGGGTTTGGATCTGATTCAGCCTTTACTAAGCTCGTGACAACCAAAAAGCTCTTGGATACCTCCCCTTACCCACAATGCACCTTTCCCTATTACCTCAAATCTTGTTTGCTAGCATTATATCCAGAAAAGAAAGATATAAAGAAATCTCGTATATGAAATGATTGTAAGGAGACCATTTCTAGAATATGGAGACGATAAAAAAGGTGGCATGAATTATGCTTTCCATTCTACCAGAAAACTAAGGTTGGGGGCTTGGAGGGGGAGGTTGTGAGGAGAAATGAAAAAATTGACAATACAGATGGAACATTGTGGTAAGTACAGAATGTCTTCATCTGATAGCCATTTTGTCCTCACATATGAGGATGCCCCCAGCTACTTTCATCCCAGGAGGACTCGTGGAAGAATATTCCTCAGAACCATTGAACCAAAGGAGGCTTTTCCCTGGAGACCAAATCCAATTTTTAATGAGTGATAAAGGCATGGTGATTTGCCCAAGTGGCTACTGCATAAATTTCATCCATACGTGCATTACTTTGAAAAACTGCTTAAGTTGCCATTGCTCTAGTTGAATGAGCCCAAACAGGTTTAGGAAGAACTACACCTTGTTTGTGGTTGATAAATATAATGCAGTCAGATAACCATTTCACCAGAGTAACCTTGGATACTGGTCATCCCTTTCTGGAACCGGAAACAGAAATTAACCATCGATCTGCTTTTCTAAATTCTTTTGCCCTGTGTAGATAAAAACATAATTGCCTATGAACATCCAATAAATGCAGTATGTATTCTCCTTTATTAGTGAAGTTGGAGAAGAAGATGGACAAATTAATGGTTCAACTGATATTGGTCTCTAAAACTACTTTAGGTAAAAGTAAGGGTTGGTATGCAAGGATACCCTGTCTTTAAGAAAAATCAGGTAAGCAGGCAAAGAGGATAAGACCTGAATTTTTGATATTCTTCTAGCCAAAGTGATTGCTATTAGGAAAATGGTTTTCCAAGACAAAAATGTTATGTAACGTGATGCTGCAGGTTCAAAGGGATTTTTTTGTTGTTTTTCAGACACCTTTATTGAATTATCACTTGTGACATAGGCACATTTACATTTATATAAAAGTAATCAAACTATATTAACATAATAAACATTATACTTCATATATGTTGTTATATATCATATAACCTAAGCAATATTACATAAATTATTCAGTTCCTCCTTTTTTTAAACAGGAAACTTCTTAATTAAACCATCAGTTACTACATAGGCAATCATACATTTATATAAATGAAAACAAACCACACTGTCACAATCCAAGTCGCAAGCATTTTACATCACAACCCACAATGACACACTCCCAGTTGCAAACATTATACGTTGCTTATAATCTAGCCAAGCTTTCTCACACAAACATTACATAGCTCATTTAAGTCCTACTGCCTTTTAGGCCTCATTCCTCCCTTATATGTACTGTTCCCACAATTCCCATTTTTTCTTATGTAGTTTGCTCCTATCCTTTTCTAAAGCTCTCAATTCCAATTATTTTATTTCTGTTACTGTATTTACTACTTCCAGTATAGATGGTTTAAATTTTGATTTCCATTTTCTGGTAATTGCTTTTTTAGCAGATGCCATTATTAGATACAGCAAGGCCTTACCATGTTTAGGCAATTCTGATTCTGTATCATAGCTCAGAAAAATCATCTCCCTCATCAGACCAATCTGCCCACCCAGCATCTCTGATGGGTCTATATTAGTTTCTCGAAAGCCAACAATGTCAAACCTGACATTGTCAACATGAGAATAGCGAAACTGCCGAACATCGAACAAGTAAATGGAAATCTCTGTAAGGGGAGATTTCCATTTACTTCAATGTAGTGTGATCTCAGAGTTGGTATCTTTAAGTAGCAGGGGGTGTGGGGTGCAGGGGGACTTGCCCCCCTACCTACACCTTTTAGTTTTTTTGTTGTTTTTATTTTTTTTTTCTGAATATTCGATGTTTTAACAGTTCGATCACTAAAGGTCGACCTTTAGTGATTCAAACTGTTAAATATTCAATGTTCTAATATAGGCCCATCTCTGACAGTGCATCCCGCAAGGAATCCTTGAAGCCCACCAACTCACCACACTCTCCGAAAATATGTTCCAAATTACCTCTTTCTTCCCCTTCACACCTCCAACATTTACTGTCTACCTGAGAAGAAATTCTCTGGAGTCTACTTGGGGTATAAAAATACCTATGTAAACATTTCCAGGCAAAAATCCTAAGTCTTCTAGATTTTGTTGTATATTTGGAAGACATACATATATCCTCCCATTGTTTCTTTGTGAATTGCTTACCCAGTCTCTCTTCCCAATCCTTTCTAACCTCCTCTGATTCTTATAGTTATTGTGCAATATTTTACACAGTCCACTAATTATTCCTTTTTTAATGGCAGCTTCTGTTCTAGATTCTATTAAAAACTCTACCAGTCCTGGTCTTTCATTTAGGCACCCCCTATTTCCTTCTCTTTGCCTATACTCTATCAGTCCCTAATAAGGAAGGTAATCTCTAACCTGCAGTCCAAATAAATTCTTGGCGTCTTCCCATTCTATCATCTTTCCCTCTGTAGTTATTTGGTCCCAATTCCTTGGTTCCTTTGCCAGTTTTCACCAATAAATTCTGGGCCCCTCCTGCCTATTGTCTGCATCCCTAATTGCAGTCATCCTATTAGCTGAATCTCCTTTCTCCATTTCCATGTTGATTTAGTTCTTAGAATACTTTCTACTACTTTATTGATATATTATTCTGCATGATTATTGTTATTTTCCTTAAAGGCCTGCATTCAAAATCCCAGTCTCTCCTTGTTTCTTGAGCTTCCCCCGTGTTTCATCATCAACCCTTTCCACTTTGAATAATAGTTTCTGCTTGTGCTATGTATAGGAGTTTTAACTGTGTGGCTCTGAAATACCCCTTCAAATTAGGTAATCCCAATCCCAGGTTCAAAGGGAGGTTGAACAATAAAACGTAGCACCAAATTAAGGTCCCAAGGAGGAGAAGAATCTTTTTAGTAACAAAATCCTCTTCAAGAAGGTTTTGCAAAGCTTGTGTGAGATTATAGTCACATTATCATCCCCAATGTGAAAAACAGAAATATCTGCCAACTGTACTTTGATAGTAGAGGCCGTTGCCCCACTATCAAAAAGATGAGCTAAGAATTCTAGAATGGAGTGAAGAGGGGCAGTATAAGGGTTTAAGTCATGTTGTTGAGACCAGATTACAAATCTCCTCCATTTGCTCTTATATGGCTTTTGAGTGGATTGTTTATGGGGTGATCTCAAAATACAATGGACTGGAAAGGAGAGCATAGGTTATCTGGCTATAAATGGAATTGGAAGAACAAAGCTGTCAGCTAGACATTGGACAGATTGGGATGAATCATTCCTTTCAGGTGTGACAGAAGATCAGGAGTAGGTTCCAATATCCATGTTTTTTCCCGAAGATGAGGCCAAAGAAAGGGGATCCAAATTTGTTGAGGCCAAAAGGAAGCAATTCTTGTCAACCTGTTTACTTTCTGGAGAAATCTGGGAAACAAGGGGGTGGGGGGAAAGGTGTACAGGAGACCGGGAGGCCAATCATGAGTGACAGCATCCCTCGGGGACTCCCTGGTTGGGAGGATCAGGGAAAAGTAGCTGCTGCATTTGTTGTTCGGGGAGATGAGGCCACAGCAGGGTTGGCCCCATTTGTGAAAAATTTCCTGCTGTACTTCCTGGTTAAGGGATTACTCATGAGGCATGAGAATAGATCTGCTCAACTTGTCCACAATTACTTTGGACTTTCCTGGGATGTGCATTGCTATACGAAAGCAGTTGGATGAGATTACCCACTGTCACATTCTGAGCACTTCTTGACACAGGGTGTATGATCTGGTTCCACCTTGCTTATGTACCAGACCACCAACATGTTGTCCCACTGAATCTCCACTGTGCCTAGAGAAAGAACAACCTGAAAAGCCTGCAACACTAGAAGTAATGCCCTCATCTCTAGGATGTTTATGTGTAAATTGGCCTTATTGGAAAGCCAGATGCCTTGAACAGTCTTTCCCAGATAATGGCCCCATCATATCTGGGAAGCATCACTGGTCACTGTGGTCTGAAGTTGAGGGGGAAGAAAGGGTCAACGTCAAACTTGTCTTACCTGGTCAGAACAAATCCACCATGATAGAGCTGTCCTGCAGGTGTCCATAATGATTATTTGATAAGACATTGGTTGATGGATAATCGATCACTGTGCTGCCAGAAGTCACTTTAGTATTCTCATGTAGAATTTTGCCAGTGGTACCAAGACTATAGCAGCTGCCATTGATCCTAAAGCTCATAAGACATGATGGGTGGCTATCCTTCTGTTCCGAAGTAACATTTGTATCTGGTGTCTGAGCATCAGTACTCTGGATTCTGGTAGTCTTGCAATCAACTGATTTGAGTCCAAAATTGCTCATATGAATTCTAGAACTTGAACAGGTTCCACATGAGATTTTTCATAATTTATTGTGCTGCCTAGATCTGTACATATTTGGATAACTGAATCCCTTGCCTGAATAAGTAGATGTCTGATGGGGGCAGAAATTAGCCAGTCATCCAAGTAGGGAAACACTCAGAATCATCATCTCAAGTGAGCTTCTACCACTGCCATGCACTTGGGGAATACCCTGGAGGCTGTGGTGAGACCAAATGACAGTGATCTGAACTGGAAATGACTGGCTCCCAACCGGAAGGGCAAACACTTTTTGGACCATGATGTCCATTTTTATGTGGGGAGGTATGCATTGTCTATGGAGCACATCTAATCATTCTGTTGCAAGTAAGGAGGTATGGACTGTGCCATGACCATTCAGAAATTGTGATGTTGAACCGACTTGCTTAATCTGTTGAGATTCAGAATTGGTCTCCAGTCCCGGTTTTCTTTGGAACTAAAAATAACTTTGAATAAGTTCTGAATCCTGTTTGGTTGGGGGGAACCTCTTGGAAGACTTTTTTCCAGCAGTTTCTGAATTTGAATAACTGTCTGATCCCTTTGACAGGGTGGAATGTTTAGGATTTTTCTGTTGGGAGGGGGATCTTGGGAGAATGGAATTTGATATCCTCTGGTAATTATCCTCTGCACCCATAAATCATTTGTTATTTTTAGCCAGGCTGTCAAGTGCAGGATAGTCGACCCCTGATTGCCTCCCAAGGTGGGCAATTGAGCCTCCATTTAGGAGCGCTGGAACAGTTTCCCAAAGAATGGTTCTCTAGACCCTTGGTTCTGCAGGTCTCATCTGCCATGCAGATGGTGTCTTCCTGAATTGTTTCCCCCTCTACCTCTGGGGGAACTGTCTCCACACGTGTCTTGTTAAGAGTCCTGTGACTTTTGAACCACATTTTACCACCCCTTCTCTGACCCTTAGGGTATGGTCCCTGGAGAGTGGGCAGAAAAACATATGCCCATGGCAGAAAGGGTCTTACCCTCTGTCTCAAAGCTGGGTAGGGTGTCCTTAACATTCAGGCCAAAAGGGACATTCTGTCAAATGGAGCATTGATGAAAGAGGACTTAATAGGTGACACAAGGTTGCAGAGGTGCATCCAGGCATGCCTTCTCATCAGTATGCTGGAACCCACCACTATACTGGTTCCTTCAGCTGTATGAGCAATAAGCCTTATGGAAGAGTTAGCTATAGAATGTAGGGTTGCCACCTGGGAAGCTAATTTCTCCCAAACATAAAACACAGAAATCCTCTACCAACTAATAAAACAGCTGGTATAAAATAAATATAGTTGAAGTAGCAAACAAACACCAACTGTACCACAGCTAGGAAGTTTATTATAAAACAGGTAAGCACTTTCTGGGATGTGCCCCTTCATCAGACAACTCACAAAAACAATTCATTCCTTATACAGTAGAAGCACCTGCTATCAATTAAGTCTTAAAAATACAATGTTAAATACAAATGCTTTAACCTGGTCCACTCTAGTATATCTTGAATATGCATATATCTGGTTCAGAAATTCATAAATATTAGAACACATATTATGTATATGAGTCATGGTTAATAATGGCATAATGGTTAAGGTGTTTACCTCGCAGACCCAACATGCAGGATTCAACCCTCACATGGGGCAACCGGCTAGGCTCAAAATGGCCCACAAGGGCACCCAGCCCAGCAACAATCTATGAACCTATATTAAAATTGTTAAAACCATGTCCTACTATGCACAAATTTTTTAAAAATATAAACTATAACATGCAACATAGATATAAATATATATAGCACTAACACCATGTAAAATATAATATGTATGTGTATGAAAAAGCATGTTGAA
Source organism: Protopterus annectens (assembly GCF_019279795.1). Taxonomy (NCBI): domain Eukaryota; kingdom Metazoa; phylum Chordata; order Ceratodontiformes; family Protopteridae; genus Protopterus; species Protopterus annectens. Next base: position 1,896,530,284 of record NC_056735.1, read on the forward strand.
ATATAACAGTATCTATGTAAGTATAAATATGTATGCATGTGTGAATAAAAATATATAGAAAAGTATAGTATATATATATATATAGAAAAGCATAGTAGGACCAGGTTAAAGCATTTGTATTTAACATTGTATCTTTAAGACTTAATTGATAGCAGGTGCTTCTACTATATAAGGAATTAATTGTTTTTGTGAGTTGTCTGATGAAGGGGCACATCCCTGAAAGCGCTTACCTGTTTTATAATAAACTTCCTAGCTGTGGTACAGTTGGTGTTTGTTTGCTACTTCTCCCAAACACCCTCAGCTATGGCTCCTTCTAGGGTATCTGATAACTCCTTGACCAGATCCCTTTGTAATCTAGTAAAGTGGGAAAGGTAATTCAGCGATCGCAAGGCAAAGGTTGCTGAAGAAAAGACTCTCTTCCCATATATATTAACCATTCTAGAATCCTTATTTGCATGCTGGATAGTGGAACTTCCTTCTGATAGTTCTTTATTTGTAGCTGCTGCCACCACCATGGCATCTACTGCAACCTCTTTTGTCCAAAAAGCTTTGTCAGCTAGAGCTGTAATCATTTTGTTTGGTCTCTGGGGAGGTGGTTCAATGGAGTCTGGGCTCTCCAGTGCCTGCTGAGAGATCAATTCTATGAGCTCATCTGTCGGTGGAGTGACCCAGGAGGTAGATGGTCAGGAACCAAAGGTCGACAGGTACATGACTCCTCAGGAGAAGGATTGACCTCTCTGTTTTAAAATTGCCAACATGTCTCCAATGGAGACATCTTCAGGAGGTGACCCTAGCACTGATCACTGATATTGCTACACCCACTGACTACAGTGTCTTTCATACAGAGAGAAACAAAGTCATAAAATACCAGGATTTGCAGGCAGAAATGAGGACAATGTGGAAGAAAGATACCCAGACAGTTCCAGAAGTAGTATGAACAAAGGAGCAATGGATCTTATAAAAATTAATTTACAATCATACTTAGATGTGTTACCAATACATGTAACTCCATACAAATTACAGAAAGAGTTATTACTGAGCACATTGCAGGTGGTGTGAAGAGCACTTCTGGCTACTATCAAAGACTGAAAGAATACTAATTTCATGAACATTAATCATACCTTGATTTAGGAATGGGGTCCTTTCCCATCATGGTATTAGAAACCCAAAAGATTTGGAAAAATTAAAAAAGATGACAACATTATATTCATAAAGCAGCAGAAAGTATGCTAAGAACTAAGCCAACATGAGAATGGAGAAAGGTGATTCTGCCAATAGGGATGACTGCAATTAGTGGTACAGGGAATAGACAGGAGGAGGATGAAATTTACTGGGCAAAGAATGGCACAGGTACCAAGGTACTGGGACCAAATAATTAGAGAAGTAAAAGTAATAGAATGGGAAGAGGCCAAGAAGACATTTGAATTGCAGGCTACTGATTGCATTCCCTATCAGGGATTGATATCAGAGTGTAGACAAAGAGAAAGGGATTGGGGAATCCTAAATCAAAGACCTGCACTGGTTGAGTTATTAACTGAATGTAAAACAGAAGTTGTTGATAAAAAGGGTAATTAGTGGGACATATAAAATATTGCATGATAACTATAAAAATCAGTCAGAAGATGTCATCAAAGATTTGGAAGAGAGGTTAGATATTAATTCACAAAGAAACAATGGGAGGACATACATATGGTTCCCAAATATGCAATAAAGTCTAGAAGATTTAGGAATTTTGCCTGGAAGTGTTTGCATAGATACTTTTTTCCCAAGCAGAATCAAAATGATTTTTTTCTCAGAGAAATGGCAAATTTTGGAGGTGTGATGGGTACAAACAGGTAACTGGGAACATATTTTTGGGTGTGTAATGAATTGGCAGACTTTAAAAATTTCCTACAGAGTACTCTATCAGGAATAATAGGTGAACAAATGAGTCTAAGGAAATTCTTTTGAGATGGGACACATGATCTGAATTGCCTAGACATAGTAAGGCCTTACTAAGTTTAATTCAGTTAGCTGCCAAAAAAAGCAATTACTAGAAAATAGAAATCCAAGTCTAAGCCAACTGTATTTGAAGTGCTGATTACTATACACAAGATAAAAGAACTGGAAGAGGGATGTTTAGAAAAGGGAATATGTAAATTACTTAGAAATAAATGGAAATTTATGGAACAATACATGCAGAATAATGTTCAGAAGCAGGAGGAGTGGGGTTTAAGGGGAGGCAGGAATTCAGCAATGTATGTAATGTTGCACGGAAGATAGTTACAAAGAAAGAAAATGTGTGTGACATATAATGTCTGCAAATGAAAATAATGGTAATACACTTTTTTTTCTTTTCTGTTAATATGTTTATCTGTGTCTTAAGTGATTATTTAATAAAGATGCTTAAAATAAATACTTTAATATTCCAAAAGACTGCACAGGATGTTTCTTATGGCAGTTCAAGACTCCTGGAGATGGAAGGTTAGAAATGATTAGGAAGAATGATTGCATAAGCAATACCAAAAGAAACAATAGGAGTTATATGTATGTCTCCCAAATATGCAACAAAATCTAAAAGATTTAGGATCTTTCTTTGGAAGTGTTTAGATTATGTTTATACCCAAAGTAGACTCCAAAATTTTTTTCTTCAGGTAGATTTCAAATGTTGGAGGTGTGATTAATAGGTGGAATTGCTCTAAATTGATGGCTGCACCTGTGAGTATTATCTAATCTAAAAGTAAGGTTATCCATGCTAACTTGCATGCTACAACCTGTGTTCCCACTTGTGCTGATTGCCATCTGTACTTTTCTTATCTCTATTCCATTCCCAGATGTGGAAAACATCTTGCATGCTTTCAGAAAACATTAACTTTTAGCTGTAAGAAAAGGTGCACTGACTGCCTTTAAATAAAACCAAATTGTGCACTGTTAATGCATTAAAGTAATATGGCTTGCTGGAGAGGCTATTGTTTCATATTCACTTCCCCCAATTTTCCCAAACTGCTTGCCAGTGTACCTTTAAATTATACATTTCTCTCAACAAAGAGTACTCAGAGCTCACAAGATACTTGCTTACACCTGCAAACAACTCATCTCCAAGTAAAAGTAGTCAGTGTTGAGAAAAAAACAGTTACCAAATGTGCAGATGCTTTAGGAATCCTTGTACTTTTCACTCAGAGCACAATGTACAGATGTATCCTGGCTAACTGCTTTCAGGTGCAGACTTCATGTCTCCCACTGAGAGCATATGTTAAAGGAAAAAGCTAAACTTTGCAGATTCAAGAAACTTAGCGTTTTTCATTGTTTTTTCTTATTTTCAAGCTATTTGCTTAAAACAAAAACTGACCATAGCTCTAGCTAAAGACATTCAGCATTGGAAAAACAAGGGAAATTATTTTCTTAATGTTACAAATAATACAATCAATACACCTTTACAACCCATCCCCTACTCCAACCATCAAAAATCACATTATGTTAACTTAAACATATTTTTGTCCAGCCTACCTTATCTTGTTGCAGTGTAAAGACTTATTTACTTTAATCTTTAACATATACAGCTGCCACTGAACATACAACCCCCATGTTTAAAATACTTCAACTGCACATTGTACAAAACTGGGTTACAATATAACATGCAATTTTTATGATGAAATGTTTTATACAAATATGGAAGAACAGCTGTGGCAAGGCTAGCCACCCAGTGGTATGAACTTTGGCTCTAGATGATTGTCACTGTTGACGTAACACCCCAAACATACATGCAAAAATGGGAAAGGGGGTTGTGGATGAATAAAAATTGTTTTACTTGCAGCTTTCCCTTTAGTGTTCTTCTAAACATTAATGACATAAAGTGGGGTATATGCTTAACAGTCTGTGTCTATATTATATGTTCGAATTTTGAAAACTTTGAATGTTAAATTGAATTTAAATGTTCGAAGTTTCAAATATCGAACATATAATAAAAAAAACAAATGGAACTTACCTGACTAGTGTAGGCAGGAGGGTAAGCCCCCCTACATCCCCCACACTCCCCGCTCTTTAAATATACCAACTCTGAGACAGCACTATAGTGCGTTAAAGGGAAGATTTCCCTTACTGCACTGTAGTGCATTCTCGGAGTTGGCCCCCCTGCCTACAGCCATTAGTTTTGGGTTTTTTTTTTTTACATATGTTCAAAGTTTTATAACTTTGAACATTTAAATTCGATATTTTAATGTTCAAAGTTATAAAACTTTGAACATATGATATAGACCCTTACAGTCTACCCAAAAGTTTAACAAAGTCAAAAAAGTCCAGTCTTTCTTAGCCACTTTTTACTTGCAAAGCCCTAATGTGAATGATGCTTTATAGACCCCATTTATTCACTAATTTCAGCATTTCTAATCATTCTGAACAGTTTTATCTCCCATAACTAGATTCGGGTTTAATTCCAAGGTACACCTGATTCTTCTAGTCAACTATTGTGCTTTATTCGGTCTTGCAAGCAATTTCTTTTGGAACACTGGAAAAGGTTTCACTGGCAAAGTATGTGTAAGAGCTTTTTTGTAAGAAGAATGAGAAGCTGTGTCCCCTTCCAATTGCAAGCCCACTGTTTGTTGGATACTCTGTTATTTCCTCCTTAGTCTGTTCTACATCAAAAACTTTTTGAATACTTCAGAAAAATATTCTGAAGACAGCTGGATAGAACAGCTTGAATATCACACATGCCTCTCAACATTCCCTGATTGCTGGGATATGTTTGCTTTTCTTCTGCCTAGTATATAATAAATAATCATATTTCCACAAACACTCTGTTGTTTCCATTTCTTAATACTTTTTATTTCTGCCATGAGTTTGTCAGGATCAACTCTTTCTGATAGCATTTTATTTTTTATCATTTGTTGACTGGATTAGACACATTAGGCTAGTAGCCTCTTTTCAGGGGAATTCTAATGTGGTAAAATGTGGCCAGTGCATTGGGGAACTTCCCTTACTCTTTGGAGCTGTAGACAACAGTGGAGGGCTCCTACATCAGCTAGGAAGATCCCAAAGGGAAGGGCCAGCAAGGAGGAGGAGAGAGAAAACCTGTGGAGAATTTGGATGTGGAAAATGAGAATTTGAAGAAAAAGTTCTTCAATATTAAGTATCAAAATACAGATAAAGATTCCTGTGTGCTAGATTACACAAGTGGACAGCATTTAGCTGCCTTGATGGAGAATGAAGTAAGCAAGTCTGTTGGAGTGGTGGAGATAACAGAACTGGCATCAGAAGGGTTTGATATTCTGTTGAAAATAAATGACCAGGATAATCCAGATGACAGTTCTGTTGTTTCATAGAATAAGATGGGAGATAACAGTTTTTAGAAGTGCTGAGGATGATAATGTGGAGAAGGAACCAGGTGATGCGGTAGTAGAAAATGCAGCAGTTAACATATGCAGCAATGACAGAAAGTAAAACAGGAAAGCAGCAACAAACTGAGGAGTCTGGTTTTGTGGCAGCAGAGAATGAAGTAATTAAAATGTATGCTGCAGTGACAGCAGGCAAAATGGACAGCATCAACAAACTAAAAATGAAACTGTTTTTTAAAAAAAGAGAAGACCAACTAACAGAATAAGAACAAACATGTCACTGTAATAGACAACTGTCTATGCAACAATTTGATAACTGTTCTGGGTTTTAAATCTCAAGAAATGTGTTCTTTTGGACTTCCAAAATGGCTGCACACTGAGTAACAGCTTAATTTCAGCACTCCCAGTGTGAAAAAAGAAACTCAGACAAGAGAGCCAGTAAATTTGTCTTTTGGGGTAAATTTCAGTTGCTGGCAAGTAAATGTACTTCCTGGATGGCAACAAAGAAGACATTCAGAGAACCTAAAAAAAAAAAAACAATCACAAAAGGTGAGACGAAAACACTGGGTGGAAAGAATCCTGCAGCTGTGCAGCAAAAAACAGTTCAAGTTCCATCTTTGGTGCAAGACATAACTTTGAGTAAACTAGAGGAAAACCATGTCAAATGTGCTCAGAGATGATTAAATTAAATAAGCACTGAAGGAGTATATCAACAAAAGGCTGGAAAAATGGAAGAATCCTTAAACAGATATTCAGATGAGCTGACAAATCTGCCAGAATCAAAGGCTATAATGAAGAAAATGCTGAGTATGAGACTGCTCAAGAAGAGATGTTTCAGAAAATGGTAGAATTAGAGGACAGACCACATAGGAAAAATTTGAGATTTTCTGCTGTACCAGAAAAACTGGATGGAACAGACTGTATTAATTTTATGAAAGTACAAATAAACAACTAGGCTGGTATTCAACAGCATGAGTTGTTAACTGGAAGGGCACATCATGTGTGTGCTCCAAACCTGGCTATGAGAAGGCAGACAAGACCTTTAATAGTAAAGATGCAATTCTACCAGCAGAAATAGTTGATACTGACAAAATTGTGGCAGATGGACAAAGTACTAAACAAATGGAGAGTAGAGTGTTTGTGGAAATAATTACTCACTGTACACCAGGCAGAAGAGGAGTACATTTATTCCTGCAATCAGGGAATGTCGAGAAGCAGGTGGGAAATTCAAATTGCTGTATCCATCTATCTTCAGAATATTTTCTTCCTGGAGGGTCAAAGTCATTTGTTGATGTAGAATATGCTTAAGAGAAAATACAAAAGTTTTTCCAACAAAAAGTGAGCTGTCAAACAGAAGGCGGTTCTGCTTCTTATTCTTCTGATAATAAAGCTTATAGAAAGAATGTGCCAGTGAACTTTTTCCAATGTTCCAAAGGAAAATGATTGAGAGACAGAAAAAAGAGTGGGAGTTGACTAGAACTGTGAGTACATTGGGAGCCACAGACTGGATTTGGGAGGTAAAGATCAACAGGAAGAAAATCAGCAACTCAGAAAATAATGAATAAATGTGGGATTTCAAAGCATCAATTTGTGAAATATGGTGGAATAAGAAAACATGGAAATATCTGACTTTTTTGACTTTGTTAAATTTGTAGGGGACTCCAAAGCATATACCCTACTTCATGTCATTAATGTTGAGAAGAACATTAAGGAGAGAGGAAAAGGAAGGAAAGGGGTAACTGTAAGTAAAACAATGTATGTCCTTAATAGTATTTTTATAAAACACAATATAAACTGCATGTTATGTAGTAAAGCTTTTTTTAGTTTTGTGTGTGTGTGTGTGTGTGTGTGTGTGTGTGTGTGTGTGTACTAGTGGTACTAAAGTAAATGGGTACCCATTTTTTCCTCCTTCTTTCTTTCTTCTTTAGGATTAAGAAATGTAGGCACTGAAATGTAAAGAGAGAAACAAGACTGCTGAAAAAGTATGTTTTAAATAAAATTATGTTTTTCTTACTTTTGCTTAGGTGAATGACTAAAGTAAGGCCCTTGGCTTGATCTAATAACAAGTTTTATGGGGAAGCAAGTAAAGAAAAAAGCTAAATGTAATGAAAAGTTTTTCTCTGATAAATAAATGTTCACAGTGCAACATGAGAAACTTGTAGCGGAAGGCAACTGTGTATCTGGTTCTCATGTTTTTTATGGAAACATGCTGATAAGGGCAATAAAAAACAGAATAATTCTTTCTTTCACTGGCTTGGAGATATTTCTCAAAGCATTTAAGTTGTTTGAGATAGGAATAAAGATAAAACAAAACAGACCGTGTAAGTAGAAGCACAGGCAGTATCATGCATCTTAGCTAGGATAACCTTCATTATAGGTCAGTTCAAGCCTGTGAGTATGGCTGTCAATCTGGGACAACTTTTCTAATTAGGATGGCTAAACTTCATTATTTGAAGATGTACATAGTTTTGTGTGTTTGTATAAAGTTAATAGATTAAGGGGGGTCTTCTGTGTGTGTTTTTTGAGGGTTTTCATTAAAACAAAAATTATTGTAAGAGATGACATAGGTTTAAATGGTGCGACAAATAAAACATATAAAAGAACAACCTGCCAAACATTAGTATATGTTTGTACTACAAAGGCTGACAATAGACATTAAAAAGTTATTATACAGTGGGAATAATAACTTTTTTCTTATCATAATGACAACACTTTCCACATTATCTTTAAATGTTAATGGTCTCACAGAAATATACAAAAATAAAGAGTAGTGAACTACAGTAAAAAATGCATAGTGCAAATAGCTATGTTAGAGGAGACACATTTGGAAATAACTGAGCATGTAAATTTGATAAAGAAAGGATTTCAGGATGGTTATTCAGTGGAATATCTGAAGCAAAGTATAAGAGCAGTGCTTGTATTAATTGCGAGAGGAGCACCAACAGTAAAAGAAGCAGAGGAAAAAAGAGATAATAATGGTAGATTTGTAAAAGTAGTAAGGGGCTACTAGCAAGGAAGGAGGATTACACTGGCATGTATTTATATTCCATCTACAACTGCTACAGTAGAGCTTAAGAAAATTCTAGGAGAAATAATTAGTTTCAGCAGGAAATATTACTTGTAGGTGGGGACTGGAATTTGATTTGCATCAGTGAGAATGCATCTGGGGAGCCTAGAAGAGGGTAGATTTTTGAAGAAATTTATGAAAATATTTGGCCTGGAAGATGTGAATTTAGTAATAGGAGTTCAGATAGAATTTGCATATTATTTCCCAAGGTACAAAAATTGGACTAAGCTAGACAGAAATTATATTTCAAAGGAACACCTGCATTTAGTTGAATGCTTTGATATGCATCCAATAACTATTTCAGATCACACACTAATAACTAAAATAAAAATGCAAGGTAATGAAATAAAAATGAGATACTGGATCTTCCCTACCTGCCTGTTCAGTACAAAGGAATTTAACAAATGAGTAGTGGAAATTATTTAACAGGTATTAGGGAAGATATACATTTATTTAGAAAATATAGCTAGGGAGTGGGATAAAATTAGAACAGAGTTTAGATATAAGGTGGAAAAATACGATATATGGTTAAGAAGTAACAAGAATTATTTAGAGGGACTGACAAAGATTAAAGTATTGTAGACTAGAGAGACTCTCACAATACAAAAAGAGGCATGATTGCAGAGTGCTAATGAAAAAATAAGGGACTACCTCAATAATATGTATGAGTTTAGAAAGATTGCTGTTAAGCAACTGTTTTTGATAACTCCAGAGCAGCAAGAGTAGCAAGCCTAAAACAAGGAAAATAACCAGAGATCCTATTAGAAATATTTAAGAAATTTTACAAAAATCTGTATAAAGCAGAGAAATGTGAAAATCAAGAAAAAGTACAAATAGAAACATTTATAGAATAATTAAATATGCTAAAGTTAGAGTCAGATGTGGTTCAATTACTAACAGGAGGAGATGAGATAAAAATGATGATATATAACAATCTGTAGGAAAGTTTCCAGGAATAGATGGTTATCCTGTGGAAATTTGGAAGCTAGAAGGGAAGAAACTGATAGAGATCTTTAAGGTTTTGCAGAAGAACAAGAATGTGGTATACATAATTGGTTCAACCAACAACTGAACAAGAATAAACCAAAAACAAAAGAGGATGAACCAAACCACAGCAGGCAGCAGATAAAAATAAATTCCATTTAATGGTAAGTGCTTTTGCAGCACATCAAGCTGCTTCATCAGACACACAAGAAATGCAATACCTTACTTTTTAAACTAAAAACAACCAGTAAAATCATTTGTTCAATTACATGGAGTAATAAATGCAATCATTGCTTAAAGACATATACAAAAGCATATCTATTATCAGTTTAAAAATGGTCATCTAGGCTGTAAACATTTAGAAACATAAACATGTTACAGATCTATAAGGTTTTGTTAACAGTATTATGAAACAGGAAAAGCACTGACATCCTGGAAGAAACCTGTGGTGGCTGTAATACATAACAATGGTAAAGACCCATCAGAGATGGCTTCATATAGGCTGATTTTGATTCTAAACCATAATTATATGGTGTTTGTCTATAATGGCTAAGACAATGGCAAAGATGATTCCAAAATTGATAGATATGGCTCAATGTGTTTTGTGAAAGGGTAACATTAATAGAACATTGATGATCCAGAGGGAAGCAGAATGTAAGAAAATGCCACTGTTATTGGTGGGTCTTTATGGGGAGAAAGCATCTGACAGAGGAAGCTAGTATTTTATGATCAGGATGATCAGGGCAATGGCAGTATTTGCATTCCCTGATAAAATTATACTAATGATTAGGAGGATATATGCGGGATCACAGGCGAATATTAAAGTGGAGGACATACTATCTGATAAGTTATGTTTGAGAAGAGGAACCAGGCAGGAGTGTCTGCTTTCCAATTTGTTTTTTTGGGTTATATTTAAAATCACTGGCAAAGAAAATAAGGTACTCAGAAATTCAACAATATAATTGGTATGGTAATCAAGAAAAGTTGGCTTTGTTTGAAGATGATATTACTTTGCACCCAATAAAACCACAAAAGGACATTTCAGTGCTGTGGAACATTTTGAGACAGTTTCAGATCTTTTTGGGATACAAAATGAATGAAGATAAAACAAAGGTAATAGCTGTAAACTATGTACCCACACATGAATTGGTTCAGCAATACCCATATTTACAGGAATATTATAAAATGATGTACTCAGGAGTACGGATTAAAAGGATTCTGTTATGGCAGCTAAGGTTATGTGGGAAGAGACTAAAAAAGATAATATAAAAACTGAGAAACTGGAAGCACTGTTTTATGGATATGGCTAGCAAGATGCAAGCTGTGAAAATGCTTTTAGTCCCTTTAATTTTATACACAGGTCAGGCATATTTTTATCAACCAAAGGAGTAGTTGTGGATAGCAATTAAAGAGATGAAGGATTTTATCTTCGAGAGGAAGACGGCAAGAGTCAAGTGGGATAAGTTGATCCTTCCAAAAGAACAAGGTGGTTTGGGATTACCCAATTTGAAGAGGTATTTCAGAGCTACACAGTTAAGGCTCCTATAAATAGCACAAGCAGAAAGCAATAATTCAAAGTGGAAAGGATAATGATGAAATGGGTGAAGCTCAAGAAACATTGAGGGAGAGATTGCATTTTAGATACAAATCCTTAAGAAGAATAGCAGTAACCATAATTAGCAAAAAGTATGCTAAGAACTAAACCAACAAAAAAATGGGGAAAGGAGTTTCTGCAAGTATGAATAACTGTAATTAGGGGCACAGAGAACAAGGAAGAATGGGCTGGAATTTACTGGAGGAAACTAACAAATGAACCAAGGAATTGGGAACAAATAATTAGAAAGGGGAAAAGTAGACTGGGAAGAGACCAAGAATTCATTTGGACTGCAGGCTAGAGACTACATTCCCTGTCAAGGATAGCTATCAGAGTATAGACAAAGAGAAAAGAATGGTGGGATCCTAAGTGAAAAACCAGCACTGGTAGAATGTTTAGTAGCATCTAGAACAGAAACTTCTGTTAAAAAAAGGTACAATTACTAGAGTATATAAAATACTGTATGACAACTATAGGAATCAATCAGAGGACGTTAGAAAGGATTGGGAAGAGAGACTGGATAAGCAGTTCATAAAGAAACAATGGGAGGGACATATGCATGGCCCCCAAATATGCAACAAAGTTTAGAAGATTTAGGATCTTTGCTTGGAAGTGTTTGTATAGGTATTGTTATATCCCCAAGTAGACTCCAAAGAAATTTTCAAGTAGATTGCAAATGTTGGAGGTGTGATGGGGAAGAAAGAGGTGAGTGCAATGAACTGGCAGACTTTAAAAATCCCCTGCAGACTACTCTGTCAGAAATACTGAGTGTGCAAATTTAGTATAACTAAGGCAATTATTTTTTGAGCTGTGATACATAATTAAAATTGCCTGCCAAAAAAGCAATTGTTAGAAAATGGAAATCAAAGTCTAAACCAACTGTACTAAAAGAAGTGAATATAACAACAGAGACAAAAAGAATTTGAAGTGGGTTCTTTAGAAAAAACAAGGAGCAAATGTCATAGAAAAGTGCATTGTGGGAACAATAATATTTTAGAGGATGAATGAGGTTTAATGGAAGGCAGGAATTGAATGAGCTATGTAATGTTTGACTGACAGTGACTATATAAATTATATCAGATGTATACTATTTGCAACTGCAAATATGTCAATATGGTTTGATTTCATGTATATAAACATATGAGTGCCTGTGTTGTAAATGATAATTCAATAAAGATGTTTCTTGTTAAGAAAAAAAGAAATTTGGTCTTTTATACAAATAGGGATAGAAATCTTTTGTGACTCAACACTTGAAACTGTTGGATTAATGATGATGTTTCTGGAACTGGGTAACAAAAAGGACATTTATTCATGAAAAATGTATTTGTTTTTAGTAGGAACGTAACTGTTAAAATATTACATTGTAGTTCAGAACTGATGAAATGGAAGAAGAGGATGTTGAAAATGCACTGTGTGAAACTGTTGATAAATAACACTGTAAAATTTGGTGATGAGGAAAAGTTATGGAATGGAGGGTGGAAGTTAGAAGCTGTTTTGAAATGTGAAAACAAATGGTGAAACACTTGCCAAGTGTTAATTTTGTGGTTGGTCATAGAGGGACATTCGGAAATGTTGGCCAGCTTAAATCATGTTTCTTTTAATGAATGATTGTGACAATTAAACATCAAAATAGTTGTGGCTAAAAGTAATCCCAATGAAAGTAAAAACAACAATAAAGTTCCAAACCAGCAGGATAATGGAATTAAATTATTTATTAAAAGTACAAACCCACATGATTCATCATTTATCTATTAACACAGCAATAGAATACATTTTAGAGCCCCTAGCTGATACTGTCAGCCAAAATGGAGGATTTTTTTATACTTTTATGGACCTTTGGAATCCCAAAAATATTTGGGATTATAGGTTTAGGTTGTTGCAAAAATTGAAAAGTGTCCATATCAATACAGTAATCTAGAAGGTATTCTTCTAAATAAGAATCTATCCTCTGGTATGCTATGTTAATTTCATTAATCGAAATGAGGGAATATGTGACATTGTTATGTAATAAGTTGATCATCACATTTCTATAGTCCTCCACTTTAAATATAACCACCCCTCCCCCTTTGTCTGGTTTCATTACTCTTAAATCATTGTTCCTTCTTAAAATATTCAACAGGGCAAAGAGTAAAAATAAAATGAAAATTTAAAATATTTCCCCATAATCTTGAAAAGAAGGAAAGGCAAAAGTTTTAGAGTGCCTTCAGTAAATATGAACAGTTTGATTAGCAATGTAAGAAGGATAGAGATACTGGAATTGTGTGCTAAATGTGATATGTATGTTATTCTGTTTGATGCTGTAAGATTCCTGACAAGTGAAGAAAGACTGCAAATAGAACAGTTATGGGGTAGAAATATATGGAACTTAGGAAGGGTGAGTTGCTCTATAGTGCCTGTGTTCTGTAAAAATAGTGAAAATACTAGATGCAACATTGGTAAGGATGTGAAAGTTAACTGTTGTGAATGTGAGGTGGAGAGAACATGTTTATAGAATTATGGCATTATATGCATATAACACTAGCATGGAAAGAGAGAATCAGTTTCATAAAATATTAAACTATGGTGGTTAGCATGGAAATCATAATTGCATGGGACTTTCTGATTTAAGAGGGAGACATAAAAAAGAATGGGGAAGACATAAAAATGCAGAAAGTGATAAAATGTGGTAAATTAGCTGTGTGGAACAATAGTCAGTGGACTTGTACAAAGGGGGCACTTTAATCTGAAATTTAATATTTTGTATTATTGGATGGCTGGAGGTAGCAGATGGGGATACAGTTGTGATGCTTTTTTTCAGACTTTTTAGCAATACAGATGGAGGTGATGGAAGAAAGGGAATATATTAAAATAAGAAAGGGAATAAAAAGAATAAATGAGAAATCAAGAGATAAAATTGGGGAGTGAGAAATATTGCAGTTATGGATGGTTCATATAATCAGAAGAACGTCTAAAAAGCTGGTCTGGTTGGTGTTTGATTAAGTGGCAGGATGATGTAAGAAAGGAAGAAATGTTGAATTATGTGAAGTTTCATAAAAAATGTATTAGAAAATTTAGAGGATAATACAAGAGAATATTGTGATATGGAAAAGACACATAAAAGAAATCAACAAAGAACAAGGCATTACTCTTTAGGCAGTGGTATTATTTACAAGGGAGGAGGAGGAGGTATCTGTATATTTGGGTAAAACAGTAAAGGAGGATATTAGTATAATGAAAGAAATTAAAAATGTAAAAGGAGAGATTATAAACAAACACAAGATCAAATTACAAGTATTGTAGTACAGCGTATGGAAAATAACAGATAATGAAAAGTAAAGAAATTTTCAGAACACGTTAAGGAAGATTTTGAAAAAGAAATTAATATTAGTGAATTGGATGAAGTACTCATGAAAGCAGATATTGATTCAGTGTCAGGTCCAGATGATATGGTGTAGGGAATGTACAAAAAAAATAATGGATTGGCAAATAAAGTATTTTGTAAATTTACTGAAGATGATTGAAGGGGTCTGTTTATGAAAAGCTATGTAGTAGGATATTATAATTAACATGAAAAAAATGAGAAGAATGAAATAAAATAATGATGACCCATCACACTAAATAACACGGATTATAAAAGTTTTATAGGACTAATACAGAAGAATGGAAGGGGGATGAAGAATATTATAGAAGAAAGTATTTATGTTATCAAAAGGAAGGGATATGAAGAATTGCTGTTGATTGCAAGAAAAATTGTAGATGATGTTATAAGTAAAAGGGAGGATATGAAACATTTGTCAGGTGATACTAGCAAGGCATTTGATATTTGACAACCCTGGAGTAGGAATAAATAGTTAGGGGGGTGTGGGAGGCACAATCATAAATTTTAAACATACATATGGATACTTTTAATGGAATTAACTATATTCATGTAAATAATGTAAGGGGGGCTATGCCTCCCACACCCCCTAACTGTTTATTCTTACTCCAGGGTTGCGCTGCAGTGGGGAAAGGGCATAATGCTTTGGATTTCATGTGTCAATGTTATGAGTGTTGATCATATGAGCTTTAGGTGTTTTGAGCTTTCAGTGTTTTGGTGTCAGTGTTATGGTTGTTGATCATATGAAGTAGACCTATATATATATATCTATACCTATATATATATATATATATATATATATATATATATATATATATATATATATATGTTTATGTATGGCTATTACAAGATTAATAGAGAATATGTAAGAAGAGTAGATAAGAACGTATTGTCTGTAATACGGGGGATTTGGAATTTTATTTATTTTTATTTGTATTTGTTTTCCAGGGTAGACTATTGATCTCTATAAACCTTTTTTAGACTCAGGCCAGGAGTGGTGTCTGGTTAAGTGACTTCCTCAAAGTCACACTGAATGAAATTTTGTTTAATGGGAAATGGATTTTGGTAGACATATTGTGAAAAATCAGATTACGGTTGTTGAAGGAGTGGGGATTAGTTATGGAAAAATAACAATGATGATGTTATAAGAAAAATGAAATAGTAAGAAACAGAATTATGTATATATGCAAATATTTTTAATGTCATATTAAATAAGACTTCTATCTTTTCAATAAGTGCCATGGGATCTTTTACATCCACCTGAGGTACCACCAATACAAACAGATGGGACCTTGGTTTAATGTCTCATCCAGAAGATTACACACTCAGGATAACATCACCCCACAAGCTACACTGTCAGTAATCTATCTACTTGGTGAAGGAATAGAACGTGTACAGCCTTCTGCAACAAAGGTGAGTATGCTACCTGTTGTGCCATTGACACTGCAGTGATTACATCTTTACTTATACAGGTCTTGACTGCTTTCTCATGGCCAGGTTTGGAGCATATACACAATGTGCCTTCTTAATAAATCTTGCTGTGGAACTCCAGTCCAGTTTCTTATTCTTACTTTCATAAAAGTAATAGTCTGCTCCTTCCAGTTTCTCTGGTACAGCATAAAATCTCGTTTTGTTTTCTCTCTCTCTCTCTATCTGTCTATTTTCTGTCTTCTAACTCTATTATTTTTATTTATTTTTTAGTTAACTACCTCTTCTTGAGAAGCCACTTGCTCAGTCAAGCTTTATTTATTTTAATTTCTGATTTTTTTTAGTTTTATCAGCTCATCTGAGTAGCTAATTAAAGCTTCTATTTTTCTAGCCTTTTATTATTTGAGTTTAATGCTCCATTCATTTTAAACACCTACAAGTGTATTTGATTTAGTTATTCCTCTAATTTGTTGGAACCATCATGACACAAAGCTGTGATGTCACAGTAATGTTGAAGTTTAAACCCTTAAATCTCTTCAGAAAATGAAGAAACCCTCTTTGTTGAATCAAAAACAGCCATATAGTGTCTAGAGTCTACAGTAAATCCTTAGCTAAGCCCAATAAAATACTCCTGTCCAATGTAACCGAGACAGGGGAACACATATGTTTTCGCTTCTTTTTGACAGGAGAAACCTAAAGAAACAGACTCACTTTTGGTGGCAAAAACCTCACAAGAGATGAACACAGCTTTCTAGCTAAGCAGAATAGCTTTCTCTGCCACTTCTCCCAGCACTGGCTTTTGTGGCTGGTAGAAAGTAGAACCAAGGAACTGATAGATTGTTCCATGGTTAAGCTGACAATTGTCAGATTCCCAGAAAAACCTTGCAGTAATAGATGGTAAAATAGGTAAGTAGTAAAAAAAAAAATAATGATTTCCCTGTACAAACAGTAGAAAGCACTTTAAACACTTACCCAAGCCACAAAAAGCAAATTAACACTAGTTTTACCACAGAAAAAATAGTATAAATTGAGTTTTAATAAGTTCTTGCTATAAAATTAAAAGAAACTATCCCATTTAAAAGTGTGCAAAGATCATTACAAAACCCCCCACTTTTTCCTAACTTAAATATTTACGTTTCACAGAAAGTTTTCTGTCATAAATAGTAAAGTGGAAGTTTTTTTTTTTTCTCCAAACAGAACTTATCTGCTCAGCAATAGAATAGCAGTAGATGGCCATTGATCTTTGAAAGCCTGCAAAGAAGTGCTGTCATCAGAAACAGGAAAACTCTAAAGGGCTTTGATACCAAACCTGACTTTTGGTTAGCTAGCTCAAGCTAACAGTTTGGGTCCATTTATGAAAATATACATGCTGTTTTTCACATCTTGGAGGGCAAGAGAGATGAGAAAGAACAGATAGAAATTGGGAACACAAACTATAATATGTGCTTTAGAATGGATAACCTTAATTTTAGGTTAGGTAATGCCTGTGGTTGCAGCTGTCAGTTTGAGGCAGTTCCTATCTGAAAGGTTAAACTTCATTTATTGAATATATATCTATAATTTTGTGTGTTTGTTCTACGTTAACAGTGGATGGGAGTTTTGAAAATGTATTTAGTTTTTGTTTGAGGATTTTCATTAAAGAAAAAGTGTTGAAAATTTAACATAGATTCAAATGGAGATGAGAAAAAACTGTATAAAAGTTCAGTACAAACAAGAAGGCTGCAAATACACATTAAAAACTGTCATGTATAACTGGTGTGAAGAACAGCTTTTAATTATAATGGCTAGCTATGCTATCCATACTATCTTAGAATGCAAATGGCCTTACAGGTATAAAAAAGAAAAGAGCATTGAATTATATTAAGAAATACAGAGTACAAATTGTTATGCTGCAGGAGCTACATTTGGAAAGAAATGAGCATCTGCATTTGACAAAAAAATGAATGTCAGGATGGATATTCAGCAGAATACCAGATACAAAGAAAGGGGAGTAATTATGCTAATTGTTAGAGAGGCTGAAGTAGTGATAGAAGAGAAAAAATAATAATGGTACATCTGTGGTAGTAAGGGGCTACTGACGGGGGGAGAATTATGCTGACATGTACTTATGTTTCACCAAAACTGTTATGATGGAGGGTAAGAAAATTTTGGGAGAAATTTTGATTTGCAATAGTGAGGATTTATCAGAGGGACCTAGAAACAACAGAGGGTCCAGTCCCCCTCTACAAGTAATATTCTCCACTGAAAGCTGATTACTTGATTTCATGATGGAATACTAGCCCAGATATTTATTTGTGACTTCCTAAAATTAATATAGTCTGTTCCTTCCAGTTTCTCTTGTACAGCAGAAAATCTCAGCTTTTCCCTATGTCTTCTGTCCTCTACTTTTACCATTTTTTAAAACATCTCTTCTTGAGCAATTTCATACTCAGCCAGCCTTTTCTTCATTTTGGCCTCTGATTTTTACAGTTATATCACCTCATCTAAATATATGTTTACAGCTTCTTCCATTTTTCTAGACTTTTGTTATTTAAGTTGATATACTCCTTCAGTGTTTCATTCATTTTAATCAGCTCTAAGCCCATTTGACTTATTTTGTCCTCTAGAGTACTGGAAGCCATGTCTTGCTCCAAATCTTGCATGAAAGCTGGAACTTGAACATCTTTTAGTGGAATAGCTACAGGATTCTTCCCAGTTAGGGTTTTCTCTTCACCTTTTCTAGTTGATTGTCTTTCAGGGTCCTTTTCTTTCTTTTTTGCTGGCATGCAGGCTATGTACTTAATAGCCAGTAACAAAATTTACTAAAAGTGTCAGAGTTCCTCACCCATAGGTAAAAGCTGATTATGTAACATCATGATCAATACAGGCTAGTTGACTGGTGTGCATGGTAGATATGTACAGCACAATTCACATTGTCATGAATGTAACCCATGTCATCAATGTTGTCAAACAGCTATGTATGTACTGTGTGCATCACCAGAACAGGTATCACACATGCATCTGGCATAACACCTTGCTGGGGGTTCTGCACCATCAGACAGTAATGTTTATGCAACAAAAAGAATACCTAGGTATGGCCAATAATAATATGTGTGACAGCTCACTGTGGAAAAGGTAGTACACTTCAGTTACACATCACTGGGAGATGTGTAGGTAGGTACATGAAGAAGAATGCACTGCAGCCAGTTGATACTTATTGGTGTGATGAAGGCTGTGACCTACAGTGGTATTATGGCCTTTGATCTGGATGTCTTGCACATACTCAGTAGTTGCATTACATACAAGGGTATAGTCACCACTTGGACCACATGCAGGTTGATGTTCCACATACCAGGACATAGGTCACATACCAAACGGTCTGCTTATAAATTGTGATGTCCACATTGTTTGTTTTCATAACATAACAAATCCCATGTTTTGTTTCATCTCATGTGTTGTCATGGCGGTAGCAACAATCTTTGGTGTGTATTGATAGTGTCTGTATTGTACTAATATCACAGTTGGAGTCAATGATTACCCACAATCTGTAGTCCTCCAGAAAGCTGTTTGGACACAGGATGTGTTTGTTATTCTTGATGTATGTGGCTTTCATAATGGACAGGAAAGAGTCTAGCAGACAGCACTGATGTACGTACCTGATCAGTGGACCCAATATATAGGTTACTTCACACATTTCATCATATTTATATACCATGCATGTGATCCAGTGGTCTACCCACTTGAGTGATACAGGTGTTTATGGCTGCATCTGACAGTGTTGAGTGAATACCTCAGTGTGGATTTGTGTCAAATGCATTAGCCTGGTCAAGTTCCACAGGATGATAGTATTGTCGTCATGCATGCCCTTGATGACCTCTTTGAGGACATGTAAATGATGAAACAGACATGGATGTAGCATTAACAACTCACACGTCTGTTGCACACAGCCAGGATATTACTAGTGTCCATTTCGGAAAAGTCCATGATGACATGTTGCTCTACATCACAGATAAGAGTTAGGATGTGTCTATATATGCATGCATTGGGTGCTGTTCCCTCCACTCAGATGGATGCATGTTGATGTATACCCTTCTACCGGAACATAGTCCATCTGGAGGGTGTGTTGAAGTGTGTATCCAACCGTGTCAAGTAGGTGTATGTTCTGAGTCACGCTATAGGCAATCTGTGATGTTGTCACAACCATTGATTCTGTGTGATAGGCATGGATGAAGGTAAGGCAGTGTATACTACCTATCTTAATTTAGCCTAGGGTTTGGACCCAATCACCCACTCCGGTATCATTGAGAAATTCTACAAGCCAGGGATTAACCCTTTCCTCACTAGATGGTGAAACCAGTTGGCTCATCGACAAAACACATACTGAAAGTTGGTGAATCAACCTCTACCAGTAGATCTGTCACCACTAGTGTACCCCAAGCATCTGTGCTGGGCCCTTTACTGTTTGGAATCTATTTCTCGACAGTCCAGCTTAAATTATATGGCCTTTGACTTACCACCTTTGCTCTGATTCTTGCATATTGGATGCAATCACTGAGTCCACCAATGATGTTAACATACTGTATGAGGGGCTAATACAGACAAATGACTGGTGCCAAGGCCACAGGGTCTACAGGTAAACACAAAACATGTCATTATTTTGGCCTTCTGCAAAGTGGAATTCCCCGCTAATTACAGCATTGAGAACACTCCCCTTGTGCTGAAACCTAGTGGTGCAAGACCTGGGAACACACATAGATATCAATCTGAACTGTGACCACCAAGTGTCTACAGCAGTATGGAAAGGCTACGCTGTGCACCTCATAAGTCGTGCCATCATATCCAGATCTGAAGATGATATAACAGCACTGTACTCAAACCTCATCAAAACACTACTAGAGTATAATGTTCCCTTTTGCATGTACCTTACCAAGCACTTGCAGCAGCTGGAGAGACCACAGGGGTTTCTCACCAAGAAAATACAGGGCCTACAAACCATGTCATGATGTATGTGGATAGACTGAAAGCCCTGTCACTGTAGTCTGTATCATATAAGGTGAGGTGACTTGCGCCTGGCCTACAAGAGAGTCTCTGACCCTGCCCTGATGGGACTACTGCACATCCACAAATCAGTTATAGCTGATGATAACAGATGTGTCTAGTGAGGAGAAAATGGTAATAGCAGTGTCCCACATGCTGGTGTAAAATGCTCTCTGTAATGTCAAGCAAGTGCACAAACCCCACCCCCAGTTGACTGCATTGAGAGCAGAACCCCTACTTAAGTACATCAACTATAAAACTTTATTTTTAAGGAAAGTGCCACAGCTAAAGTCTGACTTGAAGAGTATCGGACAACGCTTTATAGGTGATGACATAAGCAGTGTCTGGTGGGGATAAAATGGTAACAACAGTGTTCCACATGCTGGTGTACAATACTCTCTCTAATGTCAAGTGCATATCTAAACAATCCAACCTTGGTTTGTGATTTACTGTGTAGTTGACTGGTAAGAGAAGTTTTATTTGAATTTATATTTTATTTGTTATCACTGTTTTTCACTGTTTGTAGTTAGGAAGGGGACAAGCTTTACTTTGATTCATATTTTGTTGTTTTACCTTTAATTTTACTGCTGGTTGTTAGAAAGGGATAGCTTGTAGATGGGCAAGCTCTAGCCATCCCAAGGGGCATAGACAGCTATAAATTCACACAGACTGCAGAGAGGAAAATCTAGAGCATATCTAAACAATCCTACCTTTGTTTGTGATTTACTGTGGAGTTGACTGGTAAGAGAAGTTTTATTTAAATTTATATTTTATTTGTTATCATGGTTTTTCACTGTCTGTAGATTCAGAATTGGTCTCCAGTCCCTGTTTTCTTTGGAACTAAAAATAACTTTGAATAAGTTCTGAATCCTGTTTGGTTGGGGGGAACCTCTTGGAAGACTTTTTTCCAGCAGTTTCTGAATTTGAATAACTGTCTGATCCCTTTGACAGGGTGGAATGTTTAGGATTTTTCTGTTGGGAGGGGGATCTTGGGAGAATGGAATTTGATATCCTCTGGTAATTATCCTCTGCACCCATAAATCAT
Organism: Protopterus annectens; assembly: GCF_019279795.1. Lineage (NCBI taxonomy): Eukaryota > Metazoa > Chordata > Ceratodontiformes > Protopteridae > Protopterus > Protopterus annectens. The sequence continues at coordinate 1,896,552,082 of NC_056735.1, forward strand.
TTGTTATTTTTAGCCAGGCTGTCAAGTGCAGGATAGTCGACCCCTGATTGCCTCCCAAGGTGGGCAATTGAGCCTCCATTTAGGAGCGCTGGAACAGTTTCCCAAAGAATGGTTCTCTAGACCCTTGGTTCTGCAGGTCTCATCTGCCATGCAGATGGTGTCTTCCTGAATTGTTTCCCCCTCTACCTCTGGGGGAACTGTCTCCACACGTGTCTTGTTAAGAGTCCTGTGACTTTTTGAACCACATTTTACCACCCCTTCTCTGACCCTTAGGGTATGGTCCCTGGAGAGTGGGCAGAAAAACATATGCCCATGGCAGAAAGGGTCTTACCCTCTGTCTCAAAGCTGGGTAGGGTGTCCTTAACATTCAGGCCAAAAAGGGACATTCTGTCAAATGGAGCATTGATGAAAGAGGACTTAATAGGTGACACAAGGTTGCAGAGGTGCATCCAGGCATGCCTTCTCATCAGTATGCTGGAACCCACCACTATACTGGTTCCTTCAGCTGTATGAGCAATAAGCCTTATGGAAGAGTTAGCTATAGAATGTAGGGTTGCCACCTGGGAAGCTAATTTCTCCCAAACATAAAACACAGAAATCCTCTACCAACTAATAAAACAGCTGGTATAAAATAAATATAGTTGAAGTAGCAAACAAACACCAACTGTACCACAGCTAGGAAGTTTATTATAAAACAGGTAAGCACTTTCTGGGATGTGCCCCTTCATCAGACAACTCACAAAAACAATTCATTCCTTATACAGTAGAAGCACCTGCTATCAATTAAGTCTTAAAAATACAATGTTAAATACAAATGCTTTAACCTGGTCCACTCTAGTATATCTTGAATATTTATATATCTGGTTCAGAAATTCATAAATATTAGAACACATATTATGTATATGAGTCATGGTTAATAATGGCATAATGGTTAAGGTGTTTACCTCGCAGACCCAACATGCAGGATTCAACCCTCACATGGGGCAACCGGCTAGGCTCAAAATGGCCCACAAGGGCACCCAGCCCAGCAACAATCTATGAACCTATATTAAAATTGTTAAAACCATGTCCTACTATGCACAAATTTTTTAAAAATATAAACTATAACATGCAACATAGATATAAATATATATAGCACTAACACCATGTAAAATATAATATGTATGTGTATGAAAAAGCATGTTGAAATATAACAGTATCTATGTAAGTATAAATATGTATGCATGTGTGAATAAAAATATATAGAAAAGTATAGTATATATATATATAGAAAAGCATAGTAGGACCAGGTTAAAGCATTTGTATTTAACATTGTATCTTTAAGACTTAATTGATAGCAGGTGCTTCTACTATATAAGGAATTAATTGTTTTTGTGAGTTGTCTGATGAAGGGGCACATCCCTGAAAGCGCTTACCTGTTTTATAATAAACTTCCTAGCTGTGGTACAGTTGGTGTTTGTTTGCTACTTCTCCCAAACACCCTCAGCTATGGCTCCTTCTAGGGTATCTGATAACTCCTTGACCAGATCCCTTTGTAATCTAGTAAAGTGGGAAAGGTAATTCAGCGATCGCAAGGCAAAGGTTGCTGAAGAAAAGACTCTCTTCCCATATATATTAACCATTCTAGAATCCTTATTTGCATGCTGGATAGTGGAACTTCCTTCTGATAGTTCTTTATTTGTAGCTGCTGCCACCACCATGGCATCTACTGCAACCTCTTTTGTCCAAAAAGCTTTGTCAGCTAGAGCTGTAATCATTTTGTTTGGTCTCTGGGAGGTGGTTCAATGGAGTCTGGGCTCTCCAGTGCCTGCTGAGAGATCAATTCTATGAGCTCATCTGTCGGTGGAGTGACCCAGGAGGTAGATGGTCAGGAACCAAAGGTCGACAGGTACATGACTCCTCAGGAGAAGGATTGACCTCTCTGTTTTAAAATTGCCAACATGTCTCCAATGGAGACATCTTCAGGAGGTGACCCTAGCACTGATCACTGATATTGCTACACCCACTGACTACAGTGTCTTTCATACAGAGAGAAACAAAGTCATAAAATACCAGGATTTGCAGGCAGAAATGAGGACAATGTGGAAGAAAGATACCCAGACAGTTCCAGAAGTAGTATGAACAAAGGAGCAATGGATCTTATAAAAATTAATTTACAATCATACTTAGATGTGTTACCAATACATGTAACTCCATACAAATTACAGAAAGAGTTATTACTGAGCACATTGCAGGTGGTATGAAGAGCACTTCTGGCTACTATCAAAGACTGAAAGAATACTAATTTCATGAACATTAATCATACCTTGATTTAGGAATGGGGTCCTTTCCCATCATGGTATTAGAAACCCAAAAGATTTGGAAAAATTAAAAAAGATGACAACATTATATTCATAAAGCAGCAGAAAGTATGCTAAGAACTAAGCCAACATGAGAATGGAGAAAGGTGATTCTGCCAATAGGGATGACTGCAATTAGTGGTACAGGGAATAGACAGGAGGAGGATGAAATTTACTGGGCAAAGAATGGCACAGGTACCAAGGTACTGGGACCAAATAATTAGAGAAGTAAAAGTAATAGAATGGGAAGAGGCCAAGAAGACATTTGAATTGCAGGCTACTGATTGCATTCCTATCAGGGATTGATATCAGAGTGTAGACAAAGAGAAAGGGATTGGGGAATCCTAAATCAAAGACCTGCACTGGTTGAGTTATTAACTGAATGTAAAACAGAAGTTGTTGATAAAAAGGGTAATTAGTGGGACATATAAAATATTGCATGATAACTATAAAAATCAGTCAGAAGATGTCATCAAAGATTTGGAAGAGAGGTTAGATATTAATTCACAAAGAAACAATGGGAGGACATACATATGGTTCCCAAATATGCAATAAAGTCTAGAAGATTTAGGAATTTTGCCTGGAAGTGTTTGCATAGATACTTTTTTCCCAAGCAGAATCAAAATGATTTTTTTCTCAGAGAAATGGCAAATTTTGGAGGTGTGATGGGTACAAACAGGTAACTGGGAACATATTTTTGGGTGTGTAATGAATTGGCAGACTTTAAAATTTCCTACAGAGTACTCTATCAGGAATAATAGGTGAACAAATGAGTCTAAGGAAATTCTTTTGAGATGGGACACATGATCTGAATTGCCTAGACATAGTAAGGCCTTACTAAGTTTAATTCAGTTAGCTGCCAAAAAAAGCAATTACTAGAAAATAGAAATCCAAGTCTAAGCCAACTGTATTTGAAGTGCTGATTACTATACACAAGATAAAAGAACTGGAAGAGGGATGTTTAGAAAAGGGAATATGTAAATTACTTAGAAATAAATGGAAATTTATGGAACAATACATGCAGAATAATGTTCAGAAGCAGGAGGAGTGGGGTTTAAGGGGAGGCAGGAATTCAGCAATGTATGTAATGTTGCACGGAAGATAGTTACAAAGAAAGAAAATGTGTGTGACATATAATGTCTGCAAATGAAAATAATGGTAATACACTTTTTTTTCTTTTCTGTTAATATGTTTATCTGTGTCTTAAGTGATTATTTAATAAAGATGCTTAAAATAAATACTTTAATATTCCAAAAAGACTGCACAGGATGTTTCTTATGGCAGTTCAAGACTCCTGGAGATGGAAGGTTAGAAATGATTAGGAAGAATGATTGCATAAGCAATACCAAAAGAAACAATAGGAGTTATATGTATGTCTCCCAAATATGCAACAAAATCTAAAAGATTTAGGATCTTTCTTTGGAAGTGTTTAGATTATGTTTATACCCAAAGTAGACTCCAAAATTTTTTTCTTCAGGTAGATTTCAAATGTTGGAGGTGTGATTAATAGGTGGAATTGCTCTAAATTGATGGCTGCACCTGTGAGTATTATCTAATCTAAAAGTAAGGTTATCCATGCTAACTTGCATGCTACAACCTGTGTTCCCACTTGTGCTGATTGCCATCTGTACTTTTCTTATCTCTATTCCATTCCCAGATGTGGAAAACATCTTGCATGCTTTCAGAAAACATTAACTTTTAGCTGTAAGAAAAGGTGCACTGACTGCCTTTAAATAAAACCAAATTGTGCACTGTTAATGCATTAAAGTAATATGGCTTGCTGGACAGGCTATTGTTTCATATTCACTTCCCCCAATTTTCCCAAACTGCTTGCCAGTGTACCTTTAAATTATACATTTCTCTCAACAAAGAGTACTCAGAGCTCACAAGATACTTGCTTACACCTGCAAACAACTCATCTCCAAGTAAAAGTAGTCAGTGTTGAGAAAAAAACAGTTACCAAATGTGCAGATGCTTTAGGAATCCTTGTACATTTCACTCAGAGCACAATGTACAGATGTATCCTGGCTAACTGCTTTCAGGTGCAGACTTCATGTCTCCCACTGAGAGCATATGTTAAAGGAAAAAAAGCTAAACTTTGCAGATTCAAGAAACTTAGCGTTTTTCATTGTTTTTTTTCTTATTTTTCAAGCTATTTGCTTAAAACAAAAACTGACCATAGCTCTAGCTAAAGACATTCAGCATTGGAAAAACAAGGGAAATTATTTTCTTAATGTTACAAATAATACAATCAATACACCTTTACAACCCATCCCCTACTCCAACCATCAAAAATCACATTATGTTAACTTAAACTTATTTTTGTCCAGCCTACCTTATCTTGTTGCAGTGTAAAGACTTATTTACTTTAATCTTTAACATATACAGCTGCCACTGAACATACAACCCCCATGTTTAAAATACTTCAACTGCACATTGTACAAAACTGGGTTACAATATAACATGCAATTTTTATGATGAAATGTTTTATACAAATATGGAAGAACAGCTGTGGCAAGGCTAGCCACCCAGTGGTATGAACTTTGGCTCTAGATGATTGTCACTGTTGACGTAACACCCCAAACATACATGCAAAAATGGGAAAGGGGGTTGTGGATGAATAAAAATTGTTTTACTTGCAGCTTTCCCTTTAGTGTTCTTCTAAACATTAATGACATAAAGTGGGGTATATGCTTAACAGTCTGTGTCTATATTATATGTTCGAATTTTGAAAACTTTGAATGTTAAATTGAATTTAAATGTTCGAAGTTTCAAATATCGAACATATAATAAAAAAAACAAATGGAACTTACCTGACTAGTGTAGGCAGGAGGGTAAGCCCCCCTACATCCCCCACACTCCCCGCTCTTTAAATATACCAACTCTGAGACAGCACTATAGTGTGTTAAAGGGAAGATTTCCCTTACTGCACTGTAGTGCATTCTCGGAGTTGGCCCCCCTGCCTACAGCCATTAGTTTTGGGTTTTTTTTTTTTTTTTTACATATGTTCAAAGTTTTATAACTTTGAACATTTAAATTCGATATTTTAATGTTCAAAGTTATAAAACTTTGAACATATGATATAGACCCTTACAGTCTACCCAAAAGTTTAACAAAGTCAAAAAAGTCCAGTCTTTCTTAGCCACTTTTTACTTGCAAAGCCCTAATGTGAATGATGCTTTATAGACCCCATTTATTCACTAATTTCAGCATTTCTAATCATTCTGAACAGTTTTATCTCCCATAACTAGATTCGGGTTTAATTCCAAGGTACACCTGATTCTTCTAGTCAACTATTGTGCTTTATTCGGTCTTGCAAGCAATTTCTTTTGGAACACTGGAAAAGGTTTCACTGGCAAAGTATGTGTAAGAGCTTTTTTGTAAGAAGAATGAGAAGCTGTGTCCCCTTCCAATTGCAAGCCCACTGTTTGTTGGATACTCTGTTATTTCCTCCTTAGTCTGTTCTACATCAAAAACTTTTTGAATACTTCAGAAAAATATTCTGAAGACAGCTGGATAGAACAGCTTGAATATCACACATGCCTCTCAACATTCCCTGATTGCTGGGATATGTTTGCTTTTCTTCTGCCTAGTATATAATAAATAATCATATTTCCACAAACACTCTGTTGTTTCCATTTCTTAATACTTTTATTTCTGCCATGAGTTTGTCAGGATCAACTCTTTCTGATAGCATTTTATTTTTATCATTTGTTGACTGGATTAGACACATTAGGCTAGTAGCCTCTTTTCAGGGGAATTCTAATGTGGTAAAATGTGGCCAGTGCATTGGGGAACTTCCTTACTCTTTGGAGCTGTAGACAACAGTGGAGGGCTCCTACATCAGCTAGGAAGATCCCAAAGGGAAGGGCCAGCAAGGAGGAGGAGAGAGAAAACCTGTGGAGAATTTGGATGTGGAAAATGAGAATTTGAAGAAAAAGTTCTTCAATATTAAGTATCAAAATACAGATAAAGATTCCTGTGTGCTAGATTACACAAGTGGACAGCATTTAGCTGCCTTGATGGAGAATGAAGTAAGCAAGTCTGTTGGAGTGGTGGAGATAACAGAACTGGCATCAGAAGGGTTTGATATTCTGTTGAAAATAAATGACCAGGATAATCCAGATGACAGTTCTGTTGTTTCATAGAATAAGATGGGAGATAACAGTTTTAGAAGTGCTGAGGATGATAATGTGGAGAAGGAACCAGGTGATGCGGTAGTAGAAAATGCAGCAGTTAACATATGCAGCAATGACAGAAAGTAAAACAGGAAAGCAGCAACAAACTGAGGAGTCTGGTTTTGTGGCAGCAGAGAATGAAGTAATTAAAATGTATGCTGCAGTGACAGCAGGCAAAATGGACAGCATCAACAAACTAAAAATGAAACTGTTTTTTAAAAAAAGAGAAGACCAACTAACAGAATAAGAACAAACATGTCACTGTAATAGACAACTGTCTATGCAACAATTTGATAACTGTTCTGGGTTTTAAATCTCAAGAAATGTGTTCTTTTGGACTTCCAAAATGGCTGCACACTGAGTAACAGCTTAATTTCAGCACTCCCAGTGTGAAAAAAGAAACTCAGACAAGAGAGCCAGTAAATTTGTCTTTTGGGGTAAATTTCAGTTGCTGGCAAGTAAATGTACTTCCTGGATGGCAACAAAGAAGACATTCAGAGAACCTAAAAAAAAAAAAACAATCACAAAAGGTGAGACGAAAACACTGGGTGGAAAGAATCCTGCAGCTGTGCAGCAAAAAACAGTTCAAGTTCCATCTTTGGTGCAAGACATAACTTTGAGTAAACTAGAGGAAAACCATGTCAAATGTGCTCAGAGATGATTAAATTAAATAAGCACTGAAGGAGTATATCAACAAAAGGCTGGAAAAATGGAAGAATCCTTAAACAGATATTCAGATGAGCTGACAAATCTGCCAGAATCAAAGGCTATAATGAAGAAAATGCTGAGTATGAGACTGCTCAAGAAGAGATGTTTCAGAAAATGGTAGAATTAGAGGACAGACCACATAGGAAAAATTTGAGATTTTCTGCTGTACCAGAAAAACTGGATGGAACAGACTGTATTAATTTTATGAAAGTACAAATAAACAACTAGGCTGGTATTCAACAGCATGAGTTGTTAACTGGAAGGGCACATCATGTGTGTGCTCCAAACCTGGCTATGAGAAGGCAGACAAGACCTTTAATAGTAAAGATGCAATTCTACCAGCAGAAATAGTTGATACTGACAAAATTGTGGCAGATGGACAAAGTACTAAACAAATGGAGAGTAGAGTGTTTGTGGAAATAATTACTCACTGTACACCAGGCAGAAGAGGAGTACATTTATTCCTGCAATCAGGGAATGTCGAGAAGCAGGTGGGAAATTCAAATTGCTGTATCCATCTATCTTCAGAATATTTTCTTCCTGGAGGGTCAAAGTCATTTGTTGATGTAGAATATGCTTAAGAGAAAATACAAAAGTTTTTCCAACAAAAAGTGAGCTGTCAAACAGAAGGCGGTTCTGCTTCTTATTCTTCTGATAATAAAGCTTATAGAAAGAATGTGCCAGTGAACTTTTTCCAATGTTCCAAAGGAAAATGATTGAGAGACAGAAAAAAGAGTGGGAGTTGACTAGAACTGTGAGTACATTGGGAGCCACAGACTGGATTTGGGAGGTAAAGATCAACAGGAAGAAAATCAGCAACTCAGAAAATAATGAATAAATGTGGGATTTCAAAGCATCAATTTGTGAAATATGGTGGAATAAGAAAACATGGAAATATCTGACTTTTTTGACTTTGTTAAATTTGTAGGGGACTCCAAAGCATATACCCTACTTCATGTCATTAATGTTGAGAAGAACATTAAGGAGAGAGGAAAAGGAAGGAAAGGGGTAACTGTAAGTAAAACAATGTATGTCCTTAATAGTATTTTTATAAAACACAATATAAACTGCATGTTATGTAGTAAAGCTTTTTTTAGTTTTGTGTGTGTGTGTGTGTGTGTGTGTGTGTGTGTGTGTACTAGTGGTACTAAAGTAAATGGGTACCCATTTTTTCCTCCTTCTTTCTTTCTTCTTTAGGATTAAGAAATGTAGGCACTGAAATGTAAAGAGAGAAACAAGACTGCTGAAAAAGTATGTTTTAAATAAAATTATGTTTTTCTTACTTTTGCTTAGGTGAATGACTAAAGTAAGGCCCTTGGCTTGATCTAATAACAAGTTTTATGGGGAAGCAAGTAAAGAAAAAAAGCTAAATGTAATGAAAAGTTTTTCTCTGATAAATAAATGTTCACAGTGCAACATGAGAAACTTGTAGCGGAAGGCAACTGTGTATCTGGTTCTCATGTTTTTTATGGAAACATGCTGATAAGGGCAATAAAAAACAGAATAATTCTTTCTTTCACTGGCTTGGAGATATTTCTCAAAGCATTTAAGTTGTTTGAGATAGGAATAAAGATAAAACAAAAACAGACCGTGTAAGTAGAAGCACAGGCAGTATCATGCATCTTAGCTAGGATAACCTTCATTATAGGTCAGTTCAAGCCTGTGAGTATGGCTGTCAATCTGGGACAACTTTTCTAATTAGGATGGCTAAACTTCATTATTTGAAGATGTACATAGTTTTGTGTGTTTGTATAAAGTTAATAGATTAAGGGGGGTCTTCTGTGTGTGTTTTTTGAGGGTTTTCATTAAAACAAAAATTATTGTAAGAGATGACATAGGTTTAAATGGTACGACAAATAAAACATATAAAAGAACAACCTGCCAAACATTAGTATATGTTTGTACTACAAAGGCTGACAATAGACATTAAAAAGTTATTATACAGTGGGAATAATAACTTTTTTCTTATCATAATGACAACACTTTCCACATTATCTTTAAATGTTAATGGTCTCACAGAAATATACAAAAATAAAGAGTAGTGAACTACAGTAAAAAATGCATAGTGCAAATAGCTATGTTAGAGGAGACACATTTGGAAATAACTGAGCATGTAAATTTGATAAAGAAAGGATTTCAGGATGGTTATTCAGTGGAATATCTGAAGCAAAGTATAAGAGCAGTGTTTGTATTAATTGCGAGAGGAGCACCAACAGTAAAAGAAGCAGAGGAAAAAAGAGATAATAATGGTAGATTTGTAAAAGTAGTAAGGGGCTACTAGCAAGGAAGGAGGATTACACTGGCATGTATTTATATTCCATCTACAACTGCTACAGTAGAGCTTAAGAAAATTCTAGGAGAAATAATTAGTTTCAGCAGGAAATATTACTTGTAGGTGGGGACTGGAATTTGATTTGCATCAGTGAGAATGCATCTGGGGAGCCTAGAAGAGGGTAGATTTTTGAAGAAATTTATGAAAATATTTGGCCTGGAAGATGTGAATTTAGTAATAGGAGTTCAGATAGAATTTGCATATTATTTCCCAAGGTACAAAAATTGGACTAAGCTAGACAGAAATTATATTTCAAAGGAACACCTGCATTTAGTTGAATGCTTTGATATGCATCCAATAACTATTTCAGATCACACACTAATAACTAAAATAAAAATGCAAGGTAATGAAATAAAAATGAGATACTGGATCTTCCCTACCTGCCTGTTCAGTACAAAGGAATTTAACAAATGAGTAGTGGAAATTATTTAACAGGTATTAGGGAAGATATACATTTATTTAGAAAATATAGCTAGGGAGTGGGATAAAATTAGAACAGAGTTTAGATATAAGGTGGAAAAATACGATATATGGTTAAGAAGTAACAAGAATTATTTAGAGGGACTGACAAAGATTAAAGTATTGTAGACTAGAGAGACTCTCACAATACAAAAAGAGGCATGATTGCAGAGTGCTAATGAAAAAATAAGGGACTACCTCAATAATATGTATGAGTTTAGAAAGATTGCTGTTAAGCAACTGTTTTTGATAACTCCAGAGCAGCAAGAGTAGCAAGCCTAAAACAAGGAAAATAACCAGAGATCCTATTAGAAATATTTAAGAAATTTTACAAAAATCTGTATAAAGCAGAGAAATGTGAAAATCAAGAAAAAGTACAAATAGAAACATTTATAGAATAATTAAATACGCTAAAGTTAGAGTCAGATGTGGTTCAATTACTAACAGGAGGAGATGAGATAAAAATGATGATATATAACAATCTGTAGGAAAGTTTCCAGGAATAGATGGTTATCCTGTGGAAATTTGGAAGCTAGAAGGGAAGAAACTGATAGAGATCTTTAAGGTTTTGCAGAAGAACAAGAATGTGGTATACATAATTGGTTCAACCAACAACTGAACAAGAATAAACCAAAAACAAAAGAGGATGAACCAAACCACAGCAGGCAGCAGATAAAAATAAATTCCATTTAATGGTAAGTGCTTTTGCAGCACATCAAGCTGCTTCATCAGACACACAAGAAATGCAATACCTTACTTTTTAAACTAAAAACAACCAGTAAAATCATTTGTTCAATTACATGGAGTAATAAATGCAATCATTGCTTAAAGACATATACAAAAGCATATCTATTATCAGTTTAAAAATGGTCATCTAGGCTGTAAACATTTAGAAACATAAACATGTTACAGATCTATAAGGTTTTGTTTAACAGTATTATGAAACAGGAAAAGCACTGACATCCTGGAAGAAACCTGTGGTGGCTGTAATACATAACAATGGTAAAGACCCATCAGAGATGGCTTCATATAGGCTGATTTTGATTCTAAACCATAATTATATGGTGTTTGTCTATAATGGCTAAGACAATGGCAAAGATGATTCCAAAATTGATAGATATGGCTCAATGTGTTTTGTGAAAGGGTAACATTAATAGAACATTGATGATCCAGAGGGAAGCAGAATGTAAGAAAATGCCACTGTTATTGGTGGGTCTTTATGGGGAGAAAGCATCTGACAGAGGAAGCTAGTATTTTATGATCAGGATGATCAGGGCAATGGCAGTATTTGCATTCCCTGATAAAATTATACTAATGATTAGGAGGATATATGCGGGATCACAGGCGAATATTAAAGTGGAGGACATCCTATCTGATAAGTTATGTTTGAGAAGAGGAACCAGGCAGGAGTGTCTGCTTTCCAATTTGTTTTTTTGGGTTATATTTAAAATCACTGGCAAAGAAAATAAGGTACTCAGAAATTCAACAATATAATTGGTATGGTAATCAAGAAAAGTTGGCTTTGTTTGAAGATGATATTACTTTGCACCCAATAAAACCACAAAAGGACATTTCAGTGCTGTGGAACATTTTGAGACAGTTTCAGATCTTTTTGGGATACAAAATGAATGAAGATAAAACAAAGGTAATAGCTGTAAACTATGTACCCACACATGAATTGGTTCAGCAATACCCATATTTACAGGAATATTATAAAATGAAGTACTCAGGAGTACGGATTAAAAGGATTCTGTTATGGCAGCTAAGGTTATGTGGGAAGAGACTAAAAAAGATAATATAAAAACTGAGAAACTGGAAGCACTGTTTTATGGATATGGCTAGCAAGATGCAAGCTGTGAAAATGCTTTTAGTCCCTTTAATTTTATACACAGGTCAGGCATATTTTTATCAACCAAAGGAGTAGTTGTGGATAGCAATTAAAGAGATGAAGGATTTTATCTTCGAGAGGAAGATGGCAAGAGTCAAGTGGGATAAGTTGATCCTTCCAAAAGAACAAGGTGGTTTGGGATTACCCAATTTGAAGAGGTATTTCAGAGCTACACAGTTAAGGCTCCTATAAATAGCACAAGCAGAAAGCAATAATTCAAAGTGGAAAGGATAATGATGAAATGGGTGAAGCTCAAGAAACATTGAGGGAGAGATTGCATTTTAGATACAAATCCTTAAGAAGAATAGCAGTAACCATAATTAGCAAAAAGTATGCTAAGAACTAAACCAACAAAGAAATGGGGAAAGGAGTTTCTGCAAGTATGAATAACTGTAATTAGGGGCACAGAGAACAAGGAAGAATGGGCTGGAATTTACTGGAGGAAACTAACAAATGAACCAAGGAATTGGGAACAAATAATTAGAAAGGGGAAAAGTAGACTGGGAAGAGACCAAGAATTCATTTGGACTGCAGGCTAGAGACTACATTCCCTGTCAAGGATAGCTATCAGAGTATAGACAAAGAGAAAAGAATGGTGGGATCCTAAGTGAAAAACCAGCACTGGTAGAATGTTTAGTAGCATCTAGAACAGAAACTTCTGTTAAAAAAAGGTACAATTACTAGAGTATATAAAATACTGTATGACAACTATAGGAATCAATCAGAGGACGTTAGAAAGGATTGGGAAGAGAGACTGGATAAGCAGTTCATAAAGAAACAATGGGAGGGACATATGCATGGCCCCAAATATGCAACAAAGTTTAGAAGATTTAGGATCTTTGCTTGGAAGTGTTTGTATAGGTATTGTTATATCCCCAAGTAGACTCCAAAGAAATTTTCAAGTAGATTGCAAATGTTGGAGGTGTGATGGGGAAGAAAGAGGTGAGTGCAATGAACTGGCAGACTTTAAAAATCCCCTGCAGACTACTCTGTCAGAAATACTGAGTGTGCAAATTTAGTATAACTAAGGCAATTATTTTTTGAGCTGTGATACATAATTAAAATTGCCTGCCAAAAAAGCAATTGTTAGAAAATGGAAATCAAAGTCTAAACCAACTGTACTAAAAGAAGTGAATATAACAACAGAGACAAAAAGAATTTGAAGTGGGTTCTTTAGAAAAACAAGGAGCAAATGTCATAGAAAAGTGCATTGTGGGAACAATAATATTTTAGAGGATGAATGAGGTTTAATGGAAGGCAGGAATTGAATGAGCTATGTAATGTTTGACTGACAGTGACTATATAAATTATATCAGATGTATACTATTTGCAACTGCAAATATGTCAATATGGTTTGATTTCATGTATATAAACATATGAGTGCCTGTGTTGTAAATGATAATTCAATAAAGATGTTTCTTGTTAAGAAAAAAAGAAATGTGGTCTTTTATACAAATAGGGATAGAAATCTTTTGTGACTCAACACTTGAAACTGTTGGATTAATGATGATGTTTCTGGAACTGGGTAACAAAAAGGACATTTATTCATGAAAAATGTATTTGTTTTTAGTAGGAACGTAACTGTTAAAATATTACATTGTAGTTCAGAACTGATGAAATGGAAGAAGAGGATGTTGAAAATGCACTGTGTGAAACTGTTGATAAATAACACTGTAAAATTTGGTGATGAGGAAAAGTTATGGAATGGAGGGTGGAAGTTAGAAGCTGTTTTGAAATGTGAAAACAAATGGTGAAACACTTGCCAAGTGTTAATTTTGTGGTTGGTCATAGAGGGACATTCGGAAATGTTGGCCAGCTTAAATCATGTTTCTTTTTAATGAATGATTGTGACAATTAAACATCAAAATAGTTGTGGCTAAAAGTAATCCCAATGAAAGTAAAAACAACAATAAAGTTCCAAACCAGCAGGATAATGGAATTAAATTATTTATTAAAAGTACAAACCCACATGATTCATCATTTATCTATTAACACAGCAATAGAATACATTTTAGAGCCCCTAGCTGATACTGTCAGCCAAAATGGAGGATTTTTTTATACTTTTATGGACCTTTGGAATCCCAAAAATATTTGGGATTATAGGTTTAGGTTGTTGCAAAAATTGAAAAGTGTCCATATCAATACAGTAATCTAGAAGGTATTCTTCTAAATAAGAATCTATCCTCTGGTATGCTATGTTAATTTCATTAATCGAAATGAGGGAATATGTGACATTGTTATGTAATAAGTTGATCATCACATTTCTATAGTCCTCCACTTTAAATATAACCACCCCTCCCCCTTTGTCTGGTTTCATTACTCTTAAATCATTGTTCCTTCTTAAAATATTCAACAGGGCAAAGAGTAAAAATAAAATGAAAATTTAAAATATTTCCCCATAATCTTAAAAAGAAGGAAAGGCAAAAGTTTTAGAGTGCCTTCAGTAAATATGAACAGTTTGATTAGCAATGTAAGAAGGATAGAGATACTGGAATTGTGTGCTAAATGTGATATGTATGTTATTCTGTTTGATGCTGTAAGATTCCTGACAAGTGAAGAAAGACTGCAAATAGAACAGTTATGGGGTAGAAATATATGGAACTTAGGAAGGGTGAGTTGCTCTATAGTGCCTGTGTTCTGTAAAAATAGTGAAAATACTAGATGCAACATTGGTAAGGATGTGAAAGTTAACTGTTGTGAATGTGAGGTGGAGAGAACATGTTTATAGAATTATGGCATTATATGCATATAACACTAGCATGGAAAGAGAGAATCAGTTTCATAAAATATTAAACTATGGTGGTTAGCATGGAAATCATAATTGCATGGGACTTTCTGATTTAAGAGGGAGACATAAAAAAGAATGGGAAGACATAAAAATGCAGAAAGTGATAAAATGTGGTAAATTAGCTGTGTGGAACAATAGTCAGTGGACTTGTACAAAGGGGGCACTTTAATCTGAAATTTAATATTTTGTATTATTGGATGGCTGGAGGTAGCAGATGGGGATACAGTTGTGATGCTTTTTTTCAGACTTTTAGCAATACAGATGGAGGTGATGGAAGAAAGGGAATATATTAAAATAAGAAAGGGAATAAAAAGAATAAATGAGAAATCAAGAGATAAAATTGGGGAGTGAGAAATATTGCAGTTATGGATGGTTCATATAATCAGAAGAACGTCTAAAAAGCTGGTCTGGTTGGTGTTTGATTAAGTGGCAGGATGATGTAAGAAAGGAAGAAATGTTGAATTATGTGAAATTTCATAAAAAATGTATTAGAAAATTTAGAGGATAATACAAGAGAATATTGTGATATGGAAAAGACACATAAAAGAAATCAACAAAGAACAAGGCATTACTCTTTAGGCAGTGGTATTATTTACAAGGGAGGAGGAGGAGGTATCTGTATATTTGGGTAAAACAGTAAAGGAGGATATTAGTATAATGAAAGAAATTAAAAATGTAAAAGGAGAGATTATAAACAAACACAAGATCAAATTACAAGTATTGTAGTACAGCGTATGGAAAATAACAGATAATGAAAAGTAAAGAAATTTTCAGAACACGTTAAGGAAGATTTTGAAAAAGAAATTAATATTAGTGAATTGGATGAAGTACTCATGAAAGCAGATATTGATTCAGTGTCAGGTCCAGATGATATGGTGTAGGGAATGTACAAAAAAAATAATGGATTGGCAAATAAAGTATTTTGTAAATTTACTGAAGATGATTGAAGGGGTCTGTTTATGAAAAGCTATGTAGTAGGATATTATAATTAACATGAAAAAAATGAGAAGAATGAAATAAAATAATGATGACCCATCACACTAAATAACACGGATTATAAAAGTTTTATAGGACTAATACAGAAGAATGGAAGGGGGATGAAGAATATTATAGAAGAAAGTATTTATGTTATCAAAAGGAAGGGATATGAAGAATTGCTGTTGATTGCAAGAAAAATTGTAGATGATGTTATAAGTAAAAGGGAGGATATGAAACATTTGTCAGGTGATACTAGCAAGGCATTTGATATTTGACAACCCTGGAGTAGGAATAAATAGTTAGGGGGGTGTGGGAGGCACAATCATAAATTTTAAACATACATATGGATACTTTTAATGGAATTAACTATATTCATGTAAATAATGTAAGGGGGGCTATGCCTCCCACCCCCCCTAACTGTTTATTCTTACTCCAGGGTTGCGCTGCAGTGGGGAAAGGGCATAATGCTTTGGATTTCATGTGTCAATGTTATGAGTGTTGATCATATGAGCTTTAGGTGTTTTGAGCTTTCAGTGTTTTGGTGTCAGTGTTATGGTTGTTGATCATATGAAGTAGACCTATATATATATATCTATATCTATATATATATATATATATATATATATATATATATATATATATATATATGTTTATGTATGGCTATTACAAGATTAATAGAGAATATGTAAGAAGAGTAGATAAGAACGTATTGTCTGTAATACGGGGGATTTGGAATTTTATTTATTTTTATTTGTATTTGTTTTCCAGGGTAGACTATTGATCTCTATAAACCTTTTTTAGACTCAGGCCAGGAGTGGTGTCTGGTTAAGTGACTTCCTCAAAGTCACACTGAATGAAATTTTGTTTAATGGGAAATGGATTTTGGTAGACATATTGTGAAAAATCAGATTACGGTTGTTGAAGGAGTGGGGATTAGTTATGGAAAAATAACAATGATGATGTTATAAGAAAAATGAAATAGTAAGAAACAGAATTATGTATATATGCAAATATTTTTAATGTCATATTAAATAAGACTCCTATCTTTTCAATAAGTGCCATGGGATCTTTTACATCCACCTGAGGTACCACCAATACAAACAGATGGGACCTTGGTTTAATGTCTCATCCAGAAGATTACACACTCAGGATAACATCACCCCCACAAGCTACACTGTCAGTAATCTATCTACTTGGTGAAGGAATAGAACGTGTACAGCCTTCTGCAACAAAGGTGAGTATGCTACCTGTTGTGCCATTGACACTGCAGTGATTACATCTTTACTTATACAGGTCTTGACTGCTTTCTCCTGGCCAGGTTTGGAGCATATACACAATGTGCCTTCTTAATAAATCTTGCTGTGGAACTCCAGTCCAGTTTCTTATTCTTACTTTCATAAAAGTAATAGTCTGCTCCTTCCAGTTTCTCTGGTACAGCATAAAATCTCGTTTTGTTTTCTCTCTCTCTCTCTATCTGTCTATTTTCTGTCTTCTAACTCTATTATTTTTATTTATTTTTTAGTTAACTACCTCTTCTTGAGAAGCCACTTGCTCAGTCAAGCTTTATTTATTTTAATTTCTGATTTTTTTTAGTTTTATCAGCTCATCTGAGTAGCTAATTAAAGCTTCTATTTTTCCAGCCTTTTATTATTTGAGTTTAATGCTCCATTCATTTTAAACACCTACAAGTGTATTTGATTTAGTTATTCCTCTAATTTGTTGGAACCATCATGACATGACACAAAGCTGTGATGTCACAGTAATGTTGAAGTTTAAACCCTTAAATCTCTTCAGAAAATGAAGAAACCCTCTTTGTTGAATCAAAAACAGCCATATAGTGTCTAGAGTCTACAGTAAATCCTTAGCTAAGCCCAATAAAATACTCCTGTCCAATGTAACCGAGACAGGGGAACACATATGTTTTCGCTTCTTTTTGACAGGAGAAACCTAAAGAAACAGACTCACTTTTGGTGGCAAAAACCTCACAAGAGATGAACACAGCTTTCTAGCTAAGCAGAATAGCTTTCTCTGCCACTTCTCCCAGCACTGGCTTTTGTGGCTGGTAGAAAGTAGAACCAAGGAACTGATAGATTGTTCCATGGTTAAGCTGACAATTGTCAGATTCCCAGAAAAGCCTTGCAGTAATAGATGGTAAAATAGGTAAGTAGTAAAAAAAAAATAATGATTTCCCTGTACAAACAGTAGAAAGCACTTTAAACACTTACCCAAGCCACAAAAAGCAAATTAACACTAGTTTTACCACAGAAAAAAATAGTATAAATTGAGTTTTAATAAGTTCTTGCTATAAAATTAAAAGAAACTATCCCATTTAAAAGTGTGCAAAGATCATTACAAAAACCCCCACTTTTTCCTAACTTAAATATTTACATTTCACAGAAAGTTTTCTGTCATAAATAGTAAAGTGGAAGTTTTTTTTTTCTCCAAACAGAACTTATCTGCTCAGCAATAGAATAGCAGTAGATGGCCATTGATCTTTGAAAGCCTGCAAAGAAGTGCTGTCATCAGAAACAGGAAAACTCTAAAGGGCTTTGATACCAAACCTGACTTTTGGTTAGCTAGCTCAAGCTAACAGTTTGGGTCCATTTATGAAAATATACATGCTGTTTTTCACATCTTGGAGGGCAAGAGAGATGAGAAAGAACAGATAGAAATTGGGAACAC
The DNA here is from genome assembly GCF_019279795.1 of Protopterus annectens. Taxonomy (NCBI): domain Eukaryota; kingdom Metazoa; phylum Chordata; order Ceratodontiformes; family Protopteridae; genus Protopterus; species Protopterus annectens. The sequence goes on from NC_056735.1 coordinate 1,896,570,434, forward strand.
AAACTATAATATGTGCTTTAGAATGGATAACCTTAATTTTAGGTTAGGTAATGCCTGTGGTTGCAGCTGTCAGTTTGAGGCAGTTCCTATCTGAAAGGTTAAACTTCATTTATTGAATATATATCTATAATTTTGTGTGTTTGTTCTACGTTAACAGTGGATGGGAGTTTTTGAAAATGTATTTAGTTTTTGTTTGAGGATTTTCATTAAAGAAAAAGTGTTGAAAATTTAACATAGATTCAAATGGAGATGAGAAAAAACTGTATAAAAGTTCAGTACAAACAAGAAGGCTGCAAATACACATTAAAAACTGTCATGTATAACTGGTGTGAAGAACAGCTTTTAATTATAATGGCTAGCTATGCTATCCATACTATCTTAGAATGCAAATGGCCTTACAGGTATAAAAAAGAAAAGAGCATTGAATTATATTAAGAAATACAGAGTACAAATTGTTATGCTGCAGGAGCTACATTTGGAAAGAAATGAGCATCTGCATTTGACAAAAAAATGAATGTCAGGATGGATATTCAGCAGAATACCAGATACAAAGAAAGGGGAGTAATTATGCTAATTGTTAGAGAGGCTGAAGTAGTGATAGAAGAGAAAAAATAATAATGGTACATCTGTGGTAGTAAGGGGCTACTGACGGGGGGAGAATTATGCTGACATGTACTTATGTTTCACCAAAACTGTTATGATGGAGGGTAAGAAAATTTTGGGAGAAATTTTGATTTGCAATAGTGAGGATTTATCAGAGGGACCTAGAAACAACAGAGGGTCCAGTCCCCCTCTACAAGTAATATTCTCCACTGAAAGCTGATTACTTGATTTCATGATGGAATACTAGCCCAGATACTTATTTGTGACTTCCTAAAATTAATATAGTCTGTTCCTTCCAGTTTCTCTTGTACAGCAGAAAATCTCAGCTTTTCCCTATGTCTTCTGTCCTCTACTTTTACCATTTTTTAAAACATCTCTTCTTGAGCAATTTCATACTCAGCCAGCCTTTTCTTCATTTTGGCCTCTGATTTTTACAGTTATATCACCTCATCTAAATATATGTTTACAGCTTCTTCCATTTTTCTAGACTTTTGTTATTTAAGTTGATATACTCCTTCAGTGTTTCATTCATTTTAATCAGCTCTAAGCCCATTTGACTTATTTTGTCCTCTAGAGTACTGGAAGCCATGTCTTGCTCCAAATCTTGCATGAAAGCTGGAACTTGAACATCTTTTAGTGGAATAGCTACAGGATTCTTCCCAGTTAGGGTTTTCTCTTCACCTTTTCTAGTTGATTGTCTTTCAGGGTCCTTTTCTTTCTTTTTTGCTGGCATGCAGGCTATGTACTTAATAGCCAGTAACAAAATTTACTAAAAGTGTCAGAGTTCCTCACCCATAGGGAAAAGCTGATTATGTAACATCATGATCAATACAGGCTAGTTGACTGGTGTGCATGGTAGATATGTACAGCACAATTCACATTGTCATGAATGTAACCCATGTCATCAATGTTGTCAAACAGCTATGTATGTACTGTGTGCATCACCAGAACAGGTATCACACATGCATCTGGCATAACACCTTGCTGGGGGTTCTGCACCATCAGACAGTAATGTTTATGCAACAAAAAGAATACCTAGGTATGGCCAATAATAATATGTGTGACAGCTCACTGTGGAAAAGGTAGTACACTTCAGTTACACATCACTGGGAGATGTGTAGGTAGGTACATGAAGAAGAATGCACTGCAGCCAGTTGATACTTATTGGTGTGATGAAGGCTGTGACCTACAGTGGTATTATGGCCTTTGATCTGGATGTCTTGCACATACTCAGTAGTTGCATTACATACAAGGGTATAGTCACCACTTGGACCACATGCAGGTTGATGTTCCACATACCAGGACATAGGTCACATACCAAACGGTCTGCTTATAAATTGTGATGTCCACATTGTTTGTTTTCATAACATAACAAATCCCATGTTTTTGTTTCATCTCATGTGTTGTCATGGCGGTAGCAACAATCTTTGGTGTGTATTGATAGTGTCTGTATTGTACTAATATCACAGTTGGAGTCAATGATTACCCACAATCTGTAGTCCTCCAGAAAGCTGTTTGGACACAGGATGTGTTTGTTATTCTTGATGTATGTGGCTTTCATAATGGACAGGAAAGGGTCTAGCAGACAGCACTGATGTACGTACCTGATCAGTGGACCCAATATATAGGTTACTTCACACATTTCATCATATTTATATACCATGCATGTGATCCAGTGGTCTACCCACTTGAGTGATACAGGTGTTTATGGCTGCATCTGACAGTGTTGAGTGAATACCTCAGTGTGGATTTGTGTCAAATGCATTAGCCTGGTCAAGTTCCACAGGATGATAGTATTGTCATCATGCATGCCCTTGATGACCTCTTTGAGGACATGTAAATGATGAAACAGACATGGATGTAGCATTAACAACTCACACGTCTGTTGCACACAGCCAGGATATTACTAGTGTCCATTTAGGAAAAGTCCATGATGACATGTTGCTCTACATCACAGATAAGAGTTAGGATGTGTCTATATATGCATGCATTGGGTGCTGTTCCCTCCACTCAGATGGATGCATGTTGATGTATACCCTTCTACCGGAACATAGTCCATCTGGAGGGTGTGTTGAAGTGTGTATCCAACCGTGTCAAGTAGGTGTATGTTCTGAGTCACGCTATAGGCAATCTGTGATGTTGTCACAACCATTGATTCTGTGTGATAGGCATGGATGAAGGTAAGGCAGTGTATACTACCTATCTTAATTTAGCCTAGGGTTTGGACCCAATCACCCACTCCGGTATCATTGAGAAATTCTACAAGCCAGGGATTAACCCTTTCCTCACTAGATGGTGAAACCAGTTGGCTCATCGACAAAACACATACTGAAAGTTGGTGAATCAACCTCTACCAGTAGATCTGTCACCACTAGTGTACCCCAAGCATCTGTGCTGGGCCCTTTACTGTTTGGAATCTATTTCTCGACAGTCCAGCTTAAATTATATGGCCTTTGACTTACCACCTTTGCTCTGATTCTTGCATATTGGATGCAATCACTGAGTCCACCAATGATGTTAACATACTGTATGAGGGGCTAATACAGACAAATGACTGGTGCCAAGGCCACAGGGTCTACAGGTAAACACAAAACATGTCATTATTTTGGCCTTCTGCAAAGTGGAATTCCCCGCTAATTACAGCATTGAGAACACTCCTTGTGCTGAAACCTAGTGGTGCAAGACCTGGGAACACACATAGATATCAATCTGAACTGTGACCACCAAGTGTCTACAGCAGTATGGAAAGGCTACGCTGTGCACCTCATAAGTCGTGCCATCATATCCAGATCTGAAGATGATATAACAGCACTGTACTCAAACCTCATCAAAACACTACTAGAGTATAATGTTCCCTTTTGCATGTACCTTACCAAGCACTTGCAGCAGCTGGAGAGACCACAGGGGTTTCTCACCAAGAAAATACAGGGCCTACAAACCATGTCATGATGTATGTGGATAGACTGAAAGCCCTGTCACTGTAGTCTGTATCATATAAGGTGAGGTGACTTGCGCCTGGCCTACAAGAGAGTCTCTGACCCTGCCCTGATGGGACTACTGCACATCCACAAATCAGTTATAGCTGATGACAACAGATGTGTCTAGTGAGGAGAAAATGGTAATAGCAGTGTCCCACATGCTGGTGTAAAATGCTCTCTGTAATGTCAAGCAAGTGCACAAACCCCACCCCCAGTTGACTGCATTGAGAGCAGAACCCCTACTTAAGTACATCAACTATAAAACTTTATTTTTAAGGAAAGTGCCACAGCTAAAGTCTGACTTGAAGAGTATCGGACAACGCTTTATAGGTGATGACATAAGCAGTGTCTGGTGGGGATAAAATGGTAACAACAGTGTTCCACATGCTGGTGTACAATACTCTCTCTAATGTCAAGTGCATATCTAAACAATCCAACCTTGGTTTGTGATTTACTGTGTAGTTGACTGGTAAGAGAAGTTTTATTTGAATTTATATTTTATTTGTTATCACTGTTTTTCACTGTTTGTAGTTAGGAAGGGGACAAGCTTTACTTTGATTCATATTTTGTTGTTTTACCTTTAATTTTACTGCTGGTTGTTAGAAAGGGATAGCTTGTAGATGGGCAAGCTCTAGCCATCCCAAGGGGCATAGACAGCTATAAATTCACACAGACTGCAGAGAGGAAAATCTAGAGCATATCTAAACAATCCTACCTTTGTTTGTGATTTACTGTGGAGTTGACTGGTAAGAGAAGTTTTATTTAAATTTATATTTTATTTGTTATCATGGTTTTTCACTGTCTGTAGGCATGAAGGGATAGTTTAAGCTTGTCAACAAGATTTACTTTGATTCAAATGTTGTTCTATCTTTAATTTCATTGTTGATAGAAAGGGTCAGCTTTTAGACAGGAAAGCTCTAGCCATCCCAAGGGGCCTAGACAGCTGTAAATTCACCCAAACTGTTTGTGATTTATTGATCTTTACCATTAAAAAGAAGCACAACTGCAAATGATAGTGAGCAGAAGCTACACACACCATAAAGGAATTACAGCTTTTATCTGGCTTGCAGAACTTGTAAGGTCAGAACAGCTTTACAGTATTTACTTGTATATTGCTTGTGTGATTTTTTTGTCATAGAAGTTGATTTAAGTTCTCTCTGAATTCTGTGGTTACTGCTTTTGATTATTGTTTTCTTTTACAATATTTTATTTTTTTTAAGCTGAATATGGATTCCTTAAGGAAGTATGCAGTTAATGATTTGCTCATGCATAAACATCTTGTACAGTGTAATAAATGCTATGCATATTTAAAGGTAACAGCTGATAACACTGGTGATCTGTGTTTCTCATGTCAAAAGTTAAATGATTTGCTTACCACTGTTAGAAGTAAATCTAGACTTAATGATGACTGCACTCGTGCAACTTACACAGCTTGGAGAACTGTTGTTTCATATATTAATGACTGGACTGGTGAGATAAATAATGTTAGGCAAAGAACAAATATTTGAACACATTTAGAAAATGATGCATCTATTGTCTTTTAAGATCATTTAACCCCTATGAAACAAGATGATACCCCTGACAACTTTGGAATTCTGGATGCAAGTATTCAGCAGCCTGAAGATCTGGATTGTTTAGAAGGAAATAAAAAAAAAAAGAAAAGGAAGAAGTTCTCAACAAATAACAAGGAAGAAAAATAAACTGATTTATGTCTGTAAAGAGAATACTTACTAAAAATGATAGACTGCTTTGCTATGTAACACACAGGTTACAGGGAATGATGACATTTTTCTATCAGAAAACCTTCAGTCTACAGAAAAAGACATACTTTTTCCAAAAGAGAAGGTAGAAAAAAGAGGCAAGGGACAGGTGAAAAGAAAGAAATCAAAATTGAATGTGGAAAGATTGAAGAACATTACTGTAAGAAAAAAGAGAAAACAGATGTTGACTACATGGTTCAAGGTGTGGATTTACAATGCCAGCTAGATGAGAATTTAATACACAATGAAAACAGTGGGATTAAGAAGACTAATGGTGATGAAGATATATCCTTTGTAACAACTCAGATATTGATAGAGCAGATGTTACTGTATTAGAAGTTGAAGATTCTTCAGAGCTGGTCAGCAAAGATATTCTTGTAATTGGAGATTCAGTTATTAGAGGAACTGATACTTATATTTGCAGAGAAGATAATGAACATCAAATAGTATTATGCTTGCCAGGAGCAAAAACAGATGATGTGAGACAAGCCTCCTTAATGTAAGGAAGTACAGATCTGTTTTTATTCATGTTGGTACAGATGATCTCATCTGCGAGGATTCTCTAACTGTTAATAGGGAACTGCCAGCCCTCTTAGATAGTATAGCTTGAACTAGTGTTAGGACGTATTTTTTCACAAATCACCTATAGAAAGGATAGTCAGTTCACCATGAATTAAATATTTTATGGGTAAATACCGACATGGAAAAATGTCTTGTTTTAAAAAATGGAAATGTGTAGAGCATCTAAGTCTAGTTTTGGGCACACATGTTCAGACAGGATGGCATGCATTTGTCAAGATCAGGGAAGAGAATGTTTGCAGCAGATATTTTGCAATATTTGACAAACACTAGGCAGGATTTTTGCCAGGTCAAAAATAGATAGCAACATTTGATGCATCACTGATGGATGTTAATGCTAGAACATTAATAATAAAGTTTTTTTTTATTGGAAAATTTGCTACATTCCCACAAGATTTGTATTATTGTTTGTGAAACATGGTTATAGAACAATGACAGGAAACCAGTTCTGTGAGGGTATACATGTTTTTACTGTAACAAACATTCTAACAAAAAATCAGGTGGAGGTGTTAGGACAGGGATTAAAGATAGTTATGATACCTGTGATTATTACATGTTCAATGATAACACCAATACTATACACTGTGTAACTGTGACAACAAAGACAACCCTGGAACATATAATAATTGTTGGAGTGTATAGACCACCAAAGTCAAGTGCAGATGACCTAGAGGAATTCATACATTTCTTGCATGAAACATAGGAGTAAATAATATTAACTGGGGACTTAAATTTTTAAAAAACAGACTAGAATAATATTAATTATTCACAATGTATATTCAGGAACAACAATTGTTTCAGATTGTAAAAAACCTACTAGGGGATGTAACATACTAGACATTGCTTCTGTTCCTAAAGAAATTACTGTTACTTTACATCAAGCTTTACCACCATTTATGTGCAGTGATCATGGTGTTATACAGGTTAATTTGCTGATAGATAATTCTGCCAAGCTTAAATCTAAACCAGTGCACAGAATGTTAATTACAGATTATATGGAAGCAAAACAGTCACTATGTAAAACTAACTGGAGAGAGGTATTTAGTGGAAAAAACTGCAGACGGAATGTGGAAGGTGGAAAGCTGTGAAAGGAATTGTTTGAGTGCAAAAAAAAAAAACAAAAAAATATTTAACATCAGGACCAAGGTATACAATGCCAGGGGGGATATATTTCCATAAGAACAAGATATCTGATTAAGGTGAGAGTCAAAAAAATATATAAGAAATGGAAGAGAGGTCAAATTACAGCTTTGAAAACTGAAATAAAGAAGCTGGACAAACAGATTAAGCATAGTGTGAGACAAGATCAAGAATAATTTGAAGAAAATTTATATAAAGATATTGAGGCTAATAGGAAATCTTTTTATAGATACATAAGATATGAAAGGAGTAAAGACATACAAATTGATAAACAGTGTGCAGATTCTAAAATTTATTCTCAGACACAACAGATTATAAATATGTTTACAAAATCTTATGCAAAACAGTTTGGCTCCACAAAAGGGTTGATAAGTTGTCCTAGTGATATCCAAATAACCTCAGATATTAGAATCAAATTAGATTATATTGAAAAATATCTTTGCAAAGTGGCTCTAAACAAAGCACAGGGAGGAGACAGAATTAGTAACAATGACCTGAGAACACCTCAGCAAGAACTTACGGTACCATTATATCAATTATTCACTAGGTCATATAAATATGGGTAGATTCCTAAAGATTGGAGACGTGGTTATTAAACCTGTCTTTAAGGGAAAGGGGACTAGGGCACACCCAGAGTCATATAGACCCTTAAGTCTAGTTTCATGTTGTAAAAAATAATGAAGAAGGTAATATTGGATAAGTTATTGTCAGAATTAGATAGGTTGGGACTTGAAACCATATATCAGCATGCATATGTTGAAATTAGGTTTATTACCACCTGTAATATGATGTTCTATAACAATATAATGACACCTATGAATAATAAATTGCGCTGTGATAAAATTTACATAGATTTAACTTCAGCATTTGACAGGGTCATACACAAAACACCGATCAGTAAATTAGAACTAGGTATTGGTGTACTCTTGGTAAGATGGATAGCTGCATGACTTACAAATAGGACATGGCATGTGAGGCAGTACAACATGAACAAAGCCACAATAGGGCACCAGGAAGCACCAGAGTAACAGTAAAATGTGTAATAAATCCAAAGCTTCATGATCAACACAGCATCTAAGACTTTATTATAAACGCTTAACAGTTATCACCGCATTTTCGTCCCTGCAAAATGACTTCATCAGATATACATACTTCACAAACATTCCTCTTTAAATATCCTGTTTTCCCCTTTAATTAATTGTTTAATTAACAATATAAGAAATGGAAGAGAGGTTAAACTACAACTTTGAAAACTGAAATAAACAAGCTGATCAAACAGATTAAGCATAGTATGAGACAAGATCAAGAAAAATGTGAAGAAAATTTATATAAAGATATTGAGCATAATAGGAAACCTTTTTATAGATGCATATGATGTGGAAGGAGTAAAGACACACAAATTGATAAACTGTGTGCAGATTCTAAAATTTATTCTCAGACACAACAGATTATAGATATATTTACAAAATCTTATGCAAAACAGTTTGGCTTCACAAAAGGGGTGATATGTTGTCCTAGTGAAATCCTGGTAACCCCAGATACTGGATTATATTGAAAAACAATTGTGGAAACTGAATCCAACCAAAACACAGGAAGGAGACAAAATTAGTAACGACCTGAAAACATCTCAGCAAGAAGTTACAGTACCATTACATCTATTATTCACTAGGTCAAATAAATGGCTCCCTATTACGCTGTCGCAGATGCAGGTTGTTGAATGCATCTTTGTCAAACTGAAAACAGCAAAAAGGCAAAATAGCGAAATGGCTATTCAGTGAATTCTTTCCCCTGGGAAAGAATTTGTTTGGCTGCTTTCACTACTTTGCCTTTTAGGCACTGTATTGTGATCTCGGCGTTGGTATATTTAAGTAGGGGGTGTGGGGGGCACAGCCCCCCACATTATGTAATGTTTTACAGTTTTTTTGTTTGTTGTTTTTTGTTTCAGAACAGTGATTTTTTTCCCTTGGAAAGTGTCAGAAAGAATATAAGGTGAGGGACCAGATGAGAAGGCAAGAAATGTGGAAAATGATATAAATGATATAAATAGAGCTGGAAGTATAGAATACTTCTGGAAGAACCTCATGTTGATCAGGAATGAATGCAGGAATGGTTAAGGAGAGGTGAATTCAGGCCTATAGATGAAAGGTTAATATTGATGACACAAGATAGTGAGCTAAGTACAAATTGGTTTACAAAGTCCATTCAACATATGGAGAAACAGACAAATATAGGTTTTGTAAAACAGAATTGGAAACAGTTGCACACCTTATTGCTGGTTGCAACATACTAATGGCAGAAGGACTATATAGTGAAAGGCATAATAATGTGGCAAGACTGTTACACTTGGGATTGCACACACATTATGGAATTGAAGTGGCTGTTCAAAATACAGATGCTAGAAAACAAGTTATAGTGGTCCATGAAAAGAAGACAAAAGTAGTACTGATCATTGAAATCAGCACACCCGGTGACTACAGTGTCTTGCATACAGAGATACATAAAGTCATAAAATATCAGGATTTGCAGGCAAAAATGAGAACAATTTGGACTAAAGACACCCAGATAGTTCCAATAGTAGTAGGAGCAAAGGGGCTTATAAAAAAACAATCTACAATCATATTTAGATATGTTACCAATACATGTAACTCCTTTCAAATTGCAGAAGAGATTGAAATAATACTAATTTCATGAAATTTAATCATACTTTGACTTAGGAATAGGGTCCATTACCGTCATGGTATTAGAAACCCAAAAGATTTGGAGAAATAAAAAAAAGTGATTCCATAGGAATGAGAAGTCTACTAATTGGTTCACTGACAGTAGCTGATGTAAGGAACAGACTACCAAATTACATTAAAGCAAGTACTAGTTTAGATATTTTAAGAACAAACTGGACACTTATTATGGGAACAAGTGTTTTGGTATGTTGGCAAACTATAATGGCATTAATGTCCATGCTTGAAATATTTGTATGTATGTATGTAAAGACACACACACAGACACACCTCAGTTGACTGCAATGAGAACAGAACCCCTACCTAAGTACACAGACTTTCTTTCTCCATTCTCTCTTTCTTATCATTCACTTTTAAGAAATGTGGGCACTGCAATGTAAAAAAAGACTCCAGTTAAAAGAACATGACGAAAGAAAATTAATGAGCTTTTTCTCATTCTTGCATGGGGGAGGGGAATGACTGTAGGAAGGATCTTAGATTAATTTAGTAACAAGTCTTGAGAGAAAGCGTGAAAAAGAATATTGAATATTATGGGGCTTTTTTCTAGCAAATGAATGCATGCTTAGTAGCAATTCTGTATCTGGCCCATGTCACCATGGAATCAATCTAAGACAATCTGATTAAGAAAAATTGGTTACAGCCTGGTGGAGAGTGATTGGCTGGGGAAAAAAAACAAGAAAAGAGATACTGGCTAGGCGATAATGTTCTCTGAAAGCATTCAGGGGTTTTCCCAGCTGGGAGAGTTATAAAGATAAGACAAAACCAGTTAGCACTTAGTAGAAGCACAGGCTGCACCAAGCTACTTAGCATGGATAACCTTTCTTTTAGGTTAACTCAAGTAAGTGTGGCTGTCAGTTTGGGGCTTTTGGTCCTAACAGGAGGGTACAACTTCAATATTTGAATATGTATATAGTGTTGTGTGTTAGTATTAAATTAATAGGTTTTAGAGGGTATTTTTGAAGGCTTTCAATAAAATGAAAAGTTGTGTAAGATATGACATCGACTCAAATGTATATGCCAAGAAACAACCATGTAAAAGTTCAACCTGCCAAACAGGGTATGCATGTAACACAAAAGCTGGAACTAGACATTTAACAAAAATATATTATATGTAAAATGTGGGAATAATAACATTTTAATACAGTGATGCTTTCTGTAATGTCCTTAAATGTCAATGGTCTCACAGATAAATACAAAAAAGAATGAATAGTGAATTATATTAAAACATGCAGAGTGCAAATAGTTATGTTACAGGAGACACACTTGGAAAGAACTGAACTTGTGAATTTGATAAAGAAAGATTTTTAGGATAGTTACTCAGTGGAATATCTGGGACAAATGAAAAGAGGAGTACTTATATTAGTTGAAAGAGGGGCTACAATAGTGACAGAAAAGGATAGAAAAGAATATAATGGCAGATTTGTAGTGCTAAGCAGCTACTGGCAAGGGAGGAGGATTACACTGGCATGCATTTATATTCCACTTAAAACTGCTATAATGGAGCTTAAAAAAATTCTAGTGCAAATAATCAGTTTTCAGCACGGAATATTACCTATAGATGTTGAATGGAGTTTAATTTCCAGCACTGAAGATGTGTCTGTGGGGCCCAGAAGGGTAATTATAACAAAGAAGGGTAGATTTCTGAAGAAATTTATGAAAATATTGGCATGGAAGTTGTGAATTAAGTACCAGGAATTCAGAGTGAATTTACATATTATTCCCCAAGATACAAAAACTGGACTAGGCTAGATATAATTCACATTTCATAGGAACATGTACATGTCATTGAAGGTCTTGATATGCACCCAGTAACTATTTCAGATCATGCACCAATAAAAAATTAAAATAAAAACACAGGATACTGAAATAAAAATGAGACACTGGCTCTTTCCCACCAATCTATTTAAGAAATGGGTAGTGGAGATTATATGGGAGCTATTTGAGATTATAGAAATTATTTCTGAAAATATAGCTAGGGAGTAGGATACAATTTAATGTGGAGTTTAAAAATAGGGTGGAAATAAAAGAAAGGGAGCTATAGTTAAGAAGTAGCAAGAATTATTTAGAGGGACTGACACATTTTAAAGTATTGTAGAATAGGGAAATTTCACAGAACAAGAAGATCACCTGCAGAATGTTAATCAGAAAGTAAGGGATTACCATGAAAATATACTCATGTTAAGAAAGATTGCTGTTAAGGAACTGTTTTTTAATGATAACACTAGAGCACAACATTTTTAGCACAACAACTCAGGCAACAGAAAGTAGAAAGGGCTGTCACCAAGCTTAGGGAGCCTATAACAAAGAAGGTGATGAGATCTTGCAGAGGTATTAGAAATATTTCAGAAATTCTATGAAAATCTGTATAAAGCAGATATATATGGAAATAAAGAAAATATAAAAATGGAAATGTTTATGGAAGAATTAAATATGCCAAGGTTAGATAAATGAGGCTCAATTACTAATGGTTCGGACAGGAGGAGATGAGATAAAAATTGTGATGTATAACAAATCTATAGGAAAGTCCCCAGGAATAGATGGTATTCCTGTGGAAGTTTGGAAGCTAGGAGGGAAAAAACTGATAAAGATCTGGAAGGTTTTGTTTAACAGTATTTTAAAAAGAGGAGAAGTGCCAATATCCTGGAAGAAGGCAGTAGTAGCTGTAATACCCAAAGAGGGTAACGATCCATCAGATCCAGCTTCTTACAGGCCCATTTCAACACTAAACCATGATTATAAAGTGTCCATGTCTATAATGGCTAAAAAAATGGAAAATTAATGCCAAAATTGATAGCTATGGATCAATATGGTTTTGTGGAGTGGAGGCAAACATTTGACAACATTAACAGAACATTGATGATCCACAAGGAATCAAAATATAAGAAAATGCCATTGCTGTTGGTGGATCTTGATGCACAGAAAGCATTTGACAGAGTAGGTTGGGACTTTATGAGCAGGGCAATGGAAAGATTTGCATCTCCTGAAAAAAAATATAAGGTTGATTCGGAGGATATATGAGGGATCGGAGGTGAAAAATAAAGTGGGTGGGGTCCTCTCTGATAATTTATGCTTGAGCAAAGGAACCAGAAATGGGTGTCTTCTTTCCCCTTTGTTATTTGCATTATATTTAGAACCACTGGCACAGAAAATAAGAGACTCAGAAATTCAAGGATATAATTTGTATGGTAGTCAAGAAAAGCTGGCTCCATTTACAGATGATATTATTTTATACCTGACAAAACTAGAAAGAGAAATTACAGTGTTGTGAAACATTTAGAGAGAGTTTCAAATATTTTTGGGATACAAAATTAAAGAAGTTAAAACAAAGGCAATAGCGGTAAATTATGTACCCACTCATGAATTGGTTCAGCAATATCCATACTTATGGAGACATAAAATTAAGTATTAGGAGTAGGCTTAAAAATTATTCTGGAGTGGCAACTAAGAAAATGTGGGAATAGATTAAACAAAAGATAATACAAAAACTGAGAAAATGGAAGCTTTGTTAATATGGATATGGATAGTAAGACACAAGCAGTTAAAATGTTTTTAGTCCCATTAGTCTTATACACAGGTGAGGCATATTTTTATCAACCAGAGGAGAAGTTGTTGACAGCAATTAATAAAAAACTGAAGGCCTTTATCTGGGAGAGGAAGGTGGCAAGAGTCAAGTGGGATAAGCTGATTCTTCCAGTAGAACAGAGCAGATCGGGATTGCCCAATTTGAAGGGGTATTTCAGAGCTACACAGTTATAGGTTCAGAGGTGTGTACTAGGCTAATGGCCCTGGAGCCTTTACAAGCCTAGCCCATATGATTACCCTGGCATCTTGCCACTCAACCTTAGTTCCTAGTGCCTCTGTTGAGTAGAGCCACTGGAGTGATCCCCGGGGTGAATTTTCTATTTCTCATCTACCCATCAAGATTTCTCTTGAAGAGGGCCAGTGTGGTGCTCTGCTTGATATGTATGGGAAGTCTATTCCAAATCGTGGGCAGTCTCTGGGTTATGAACCTGTCCCTGCAGCATGTTCTGTTGATAATGGTAATGAGGTTGAGGTCTCTGGAGTGTGTGGTGTGGAGGGATTGGGATTTCTTTAGATGTAGCATTTCTAACAGAGCTGGGTCAGACATGGCTTTGTAAGTCAAGCAGACATTGCCTATAAGTAGGCAATGTGACACAGAGAATAGCTGGAGTTTTTTAGGTCTGTCCATATAGGATAAGTGTTTAAGGCCTAGGATCCTCTTTGTGAGGTACTTTTGCGGCCTCTCCAGTTGTTGCAGGTGTCTAATGAGATACATGCCAAATGGGGCATTGTACTCATTGATTCGCCTAATGAGGGAATAGTATAGGGAGACAATGACCTCTTTCTTCCTGGATGCAAAACCCTTAGTAATGAGATGTGCCACATAGAAGGACTTTCTGACCACAGTGGCAATGTGGTGGTCAAAAGAGAGGCTTCTGATCTCTTATAATGCCTTCAGTGTTCAGTGGACTACCATTGATGTGGTAATTCAAGGGAATCGGGTTTTTTCCAAGGGGGATGATGACACATTTTTTGGCATTGAGCTTAAGGCCATGGTTCTGACACCAGCCATTGGTCTCATTGAGGCCTTTCTGTAGGATGTCAACATGACTTGGGGAGTTAATAATAGCTCCCAACTTGCAATTGTTTGAGAAATTTGTCAGCCAGAGTTCCTTCATGTTGGCCTGGACTTCAGAGAAGTAGATACCAAACAGGAGAGGACCCAGGACCGAACCTTGTGGGACTCCACTCATGACTGGTCGACAGTCTGACTTGGAGTCAGCTACTTTCTTACTGTGGGTTCTACCTGTGAGCCAATTTGCAACCCACCTAGTGATATAGGGATTGATGCCTAGCTTACTGAGTTTTTCTATGATTCCTGAGTGGGGAATGGTATCAAAGGCCTTGGCCAGATCAAGGTAGGCTGTATGAACCATCTTGCCTTCATCCACAGCTCTGGTGACTAACTCAAAGAAGTCGACCAAGTTGAGGAGGCATGACCTACCCTTCACAAAACCAAACTGTGTAGGATCCAGAGTTTGGAGATTCCCTATATCCTTGTTTATTAGGTCCATGATGATGCATTCCATAGCTTTGCATATCAGACTCATCAGGCTAATGGGGTAATAGTTCCTCGGTTCTGTAGTTGCTCCTCCCTTGTGGAGAGGGATGACTGTAGCAGTGCGCCATTTGGTAGGGACAAAGCCTGAGGTGAGGCTGTGATTGAACAGGGCACACAGGTGAGATGCCAGTTCACTCTGTAGTTCATGTAGAACATAGCCAGGGATATTGTCAGGTCCCATAGAAGCTGTATTCTTAGCCTTGGGCAGTGCTGTTTTAACCTGTGCAGTAGGCAGGTCCCATAGAAGCTGTATTTTTGGCCTTGGACAGTGCTGTTTTAACCTGTGCAGTAGTAATACTGGGTGCCTGGCATTGTGATTGGTCATTTGGGGGGAGAGGGGTAAAGTTGGCACTGAATCTGTCGGTCAGTATATTGGCAATATCTGTTGGCTTGGTATAGGAGGTACCATTGTGCAGTAGCTCAGAGCAAATCTGGGTATTGCCATGGAGATTCTTTAAATAACTACAGAAGGCTTTGTGGTTGTCTTTAGTATCTGCTACAATTCTGTTTTCATAGCTAACTTTAGAGGATTTGATGAGGAATCTCAACCTTTTGTTGAGGGTGATAAGGGAGTTTTTTCCAGTCTTGGGACTTCACCTTATTCTGCATCAGTTTTCTCTTTCTATTGTAGTGCTTGTTTATGGCAGGGAACCACCAGATTGGCTTCCTTTTTTTTGAGGAGAGTGTCTTGATTCTATTGGGTATGATGAGATCCATGCATTTGTGTACGTGTTCGTACAGTGCATTGGTGTCTTATTCGGTAGTCATGCAACTATTCTCCATTTGCATGGGTGCCATGAAGTTAGCCACCTCTGTTTTAAGAAGCCCAAAGTTAGCTTTGGAGACATTTTTCAAGGTGGTTACCTTTGTGGAGGGGTGGGAGGGATGTGGATTTCCAAGGTGATTAGTTTGTGATCAGATCTAACCAGGGAGGAGTTAACTATTGGTGTAGAGCAATGGTCATCCATGTTAGTAATGACCAGGTCAAGGATGTTGCTACCTCTAGTGGGGGTAAGAATGAGCTGGTCCAGGGCACTGGAATTGATGAATTCCAGAAAGCTTTGGGCAAGTGTATTGGTACATGAGTAGTTTTCCCAGTTAATGGAGGAGTAGTTGAAATCGCCCAGTATGAGTGTGTTAGGTTGGACCCTAATATTCTCCATGGTGCTTAGGAACGTGGAGTGTGAGTCTTGGGACATGGGTGGAGACCTATAGCAGGCTACAACCTGAATCACTGTCTTACCCAATGTTAGCTGCACCTGAAGTATCTCGGATGCTTTATGTTGGGCTACCAGTCTGGAGATGTGTGCATCCTTCATGAATATGAAAACACCACCACCTTTGTAGCTTCGGTCCAAGTTCTGGGCCCGAAAGGTGTGGAATGAGTTATAGCCTGGTAATGCAGGGGTGCTTTCTGCTGCCTTGAACCAGGTCTCTATTACAGCACAAATGTCGACGTTCTCCATTTTAAGGAGTGCTGTGAGTGAGTGCATTTTGAGATTTAGACTTTTAGGGATGAGCAGCATGACCCTCAGATTGCATTTGTTTGTAGCTGTTATGGTGGTAATTTGGTCTTTGGAACACCATCTAAAAAATGCACTATAGGGTTGGCAAGAGCCTTGGCCAGTGTCCAGAAGAAGCCCAGGGGTGACAGATGCAGGCCATCTCTGGCAAAGCATCGAGGTCTGTCAGTCATGTCATCCCCAGCAGACAGATACTGGATCCTCTTAGAATGACACCAGAAACTTAGCCAATTGTTGAAATCAATCATTTTCTGCTTGTACTGTGGTGTCATTCTGGGTGATGGTAGGATGCTGCTCAGGGCTAGGGTCATACCCACCTGGGGTACATAATCTGAGAGTTTCTCCATGTCTCTTTTCATGTAGTCCAGGGAGGTATGTCTTAGGTCATTCACACCCACATGTACAATGTCATTCACACCCACATGTACAATGACAGAGTCATATTTGTACCTGTTGTTGAGTGACCTGAGTGCATGCATTATGTGGTGGATCCTGGCACCTGACAGGCAGCTAACTGTTACTTTCTCCTTATTCAACCTATAGCAGGCTACAACCTGAATCACTGTCTTACCCAATGTTAGCTGCACCTGAAGTATCTCAGATGCTTTATGTTGGGCTACCAGTCTGGAGATGTGTGCATCCTTCATGAATATGAAAACACCACCACCTTTGTAGCTTCAGTACAAGTTCTGGGCCCGAAAGGTGTGGAATGCGCTCTATAGACACACTCAGGAGTGTGATGGCGCTGTTTTTAAGTTCTGGGTAATTGAACAGGTCCAACCCTCAGATATGGGGGGGGGGGGATGACTGGGAAACTCTTTTAGAGTTTCGTGAATTAATGTGGCAGATGCAGTTGGATGCCTGCATTAGACCTGGTCTGAATGACCATTTATCTATTGTACCAGCTTTAAAAATGAGAACTAAAGTATAAAGCCTATTCATTATAGATAGTATGTTTCATGCTTTATAACTTTTTTCATGTAATATAATTATCCTGTGGGTAGTGCAATATATGAAATGTCATTTAAAACTTGCTAAGATGTTCATTGTATTATATATGTGATGGCCTTTTAAGATGTGGTGTTTTTAATTAGATGTATGATGTAATAGTATTTTTAGTATTTTTTAAAAATGTAAACCAATGAATGTTGTGTTGACCACTATAAATGAAGGAGTTCTTTTAAATGTATTTATTCTGAAGACGTTTCATGGAATGAAACGAAAGCGCTAAATCTGTGAAGTTTGGAATAAACCTGTGTTTCTATATACTGGCTTGTGGAAGTGACATTTTTCACAAATTGTTTGTGGTGAGGACAGACCTTTACTGACCGTGTTGCTGCCTACTGCTGTTTGGTTCTTAGTAACTGTTGTGGAAGGGTATTCAGCTGATTCATCCTGCTGTGGTGGTTAGTTCTTAGAATGCATTCTACTACTTTTTGAATATAATATTTTGTATGGCTGCTGTTATTCTCTTAAGGATATGCATCTATCACCCCTCTCTCTCCAGATTTTCTCCTTGCTTTGTCATAATCCTTTTCCACTTTGAAATTTAGTTTTCTGCTTGTGTTATATATATGGGCATTAACTGTATAGCTCTAACATGTCCCCTCAAATTAGTGGATCCTCCTCCACCTTGTTCTATTGGAAGGATCAACTTATCGCACTTGCCCCTTTCCCCTCCCAGATAAAATTGTTTAACTCTATTACTGTCCACAACTTCTCCTCTGGTTGATAAAAATATGTATCATCTGTATATAAAACTAAAGGAACCAAAAACATTTTCACTGCTTGCATTTTGCAATCCATATCCATAAACAAGGCCTTCTAGTTTTTTTAATTTTTAAATGACCCTTTGTTTAGTCTCTTCCTACATATTCTGAACTGCTATAACAGAATCCTTTTATTCCATACTCCTACTTTTAAATACTTCAGTTTATAGTGTCCCCATAAATACTGATATTGCTAAACCAAGTCATGAGTGGGTACATAGTTTACAGATAAAGCCTTTGTCTTCATTAATTGTACATCCTGAAGACCCAAAACTGTCTCAAGATGTTTCACAACACTCAGATGTCCTTTTCTGGTATTAAAAGGTACAACATAATAGCATCTGCAAATAGAGCCAACATTGTTAATTAACATACCAACTGTATCCTTAACTTTTGGAGTCCCTTATTTTCTTAGCCAGTGGCTCTAAATATAAATCAAATAACAAAGGGGGAAGACAACACCCTTGCCTGGTTCATCTATTCAGACATTCAGAAAGGAACCCTCTCACTATAATTTTTGCCACCAATCCCTCATAAATCCTGCTAACTAACCTTAATATTTTATCAGGGAATTCAAATGCTTCCATTGACCTACTCATAAAATTCCAGACTCTCCAACAACAGTATTTTCTTACACTGTTTCCCTCTGTTGTTCTCCTAATGTCAAATGTTTGCCTTTCCAAAACTACATTTTATTTATTTATTTACTGACATTTGATTACTGGGAAAGTCTGACTGGGTAGAAGCCCGTTTTCAGTGAAGGCCCAGGGAGGAAAGCTCCAAATTATTACAAAACATTTTAAGAAGAATTTGACACCCCAACTCTGGCCCAGTAATCAAGGAGCCTCTATCCTCACCACTGGCAATAGTGGGGGATGTATGCACTGGGAGGATGACAAGTACACACACAGTAAAGTGCAATTTCCCTTAACAGCACACAGAGACCACAGTCAGTCTGGTGCTGGTCTCTCCCTCTTTCCCCAGATCCCAACTAAGACTTCCCACTGGCATCAGCTATAGGGTTGAGATCTCAGCTGAGTGGCCAAGCCAAGACCTCCAGCACCCTCTCTGTCCAACCAGTGCTTCGTGTCCCTGCCTAAGTAGCTGACACACACACACACTTTGAGATTTGATTTATATATATATATATATATATATATATATACACACACACACACACACACACACACACACACACACACACACACTTGGGAACTTGGGAAATGCTGGCACAGGACTATTAGCTATGCCCAGACTATAAGGTAGTTTTCACTGCCACCAGCCACTACTTATCAGCTACTTTAAGGCCCTTAGCAAAGGGTGTCCATTTTTACTGTGTAATGTTATTATTAATCCAAATGGTAGTTTGACCAAGAGCAAGGCTATTAAGAGTGGCCTGCACAGTGTCACCAAATAGATATGCAAGTACTGTAAGAGCTTAAATATGTCTCACAAATATCAGCCACAAAGGTAGATTTAAATATATTTAACAATAAATAAAACAAGAACAAGACAATACTAAATATGTATTCACAGTGACATCAGAGTTCAAAATCACAGAAAATCTTTAAAACAACATTGTAGAACAGTCTCAAATAAATACATGTAAACAAATTTTTACAATATTCCTTACTGAATCTACTTAACTTACAGAGCAAGGCAAGACAGATGTGGTGAGTGAGTTTTTCCAGATGATGCTGTCAGGTTAAAGGCAAAATACAAAATCCACAGTTTCTCTTTCAGAGGCCTCTTAAATTAATATGAAATATTACTGCTGGGTTAGCTTGCAGGATGACATCACGTTTTGTCACCTGACTTTAGTTCCCAAGCTAAACCCCCATGGCTAGAAACTGCCAGCATTTAACATCTTTCTGTGAAAAATACATAACCCTCAGATCTTTGTAGCTGCTGGAAGACATAAAACACTTACAAGACAATGCAGAAGACTCCCTAGCTTTAGACATTCTGTCTCCTTGCTACATTGAAACTGAGAGATAACATATTTTGTTTATGGCCCAGCTATAAAGTAACTTAACCTCAACCATTCTTCTGAAGTTTTGCAAGTTAATCTCCTGTGTTTCAGTCTCCGCTATTAAACAGTTACAATAGTGTATAAATATATCTCTTTAGCACACAAATCTATACAATATGACATACAGTTCTAATGCATTTGTAACACAGGCATATGAATCATGTTGATATTCACAAATGACACACAAACACTTACTGCCAGTCCAGCTATCTGGAATTTTGTATCTCCTTTTGTTACAAAGAATAATGATACAATCTTCAAAAATAAAACAAAATCATCTGCATTTTAAATAATTATAACAAATTCGACATAATATAAAAACATTGGTTAAGAATCGATACAAGGTGTATGACAATCATTTAATATTTAGAGACATTTTAGAAAGTTTGTAGAGAAGTTAAAGGTATGTTAGTCTAATACAAACAGGAATTACAACATGAAGTGAAGGAAAACAGGCTTATATATTTACAGAGAAAGCCAGGGAAGAGAATTATATAGCAGTAAGGAAGTAAGTGAAAAAGGGAGAGTAAGGAGGTATAAGGAGTGAAAAGATACTTGTTCACATTTAGGAGTATATTTATCCTGGTTTTGAGGAAGAACACAGTCAGATTTTAGCTAGGAAGTCTTTCAGAGTAGTTTTGAAAGACAGGAGAGAGGGTGTAGACCTGATGGATACAAGTAAGTGGTTCCAGACCTTATTAACCTTCTATGAGTACAGACAATGCCCAGCAGATTTGCTACGTTTGTAAACAGGCAGAGGTTTTTGGTCACTGGATTGCAGTGAATAACTGGGAACATAGTTGTGTAGATTATTTTTGTGCTTAACAGACAGATGGATGCTGGATAATTTTATAGGTGGTAAGACGTTGTGTATATGTTACTTCATGTGACATTGATCCATATCTATCAATTTTGGCAACACCTTTGTCATTCCTTTAGATATTATAGATATATAAACACTTTATAATCATGGTTTAAAACTGAAATGTGCCTATACGAAAGTCTGATGAGTCTTTACCATCTTTAGGTATTATAGCCACTACAGCTTTCTTCCAGGATGTTGGTTTATCCCCTCCTTTTAAAATACTGTTAAATAAAACCTTTGAGATCTTTATCATTTGTTCCCCTCCTAGCTTCCAAACTTCCACAAGATGCCACATCTTCCTGGGGACTTTTCCAGGAATCTGATCTGTATGTCACTGTTTTTATCTCATCTCCTCCTAGCTTAACTGTTATTTGTTAAGCCTCATCTACCTCTGACCTTGGCATACTTAAGGCTTCCTTAAATATTTCCATTTCTACTCTTTCTTGAGTTCCACATTTCTCTGCTTTAAACAAATTTTCATAACATTTCTGAAATATCTCTACTACTTGTACAGGAGCTTTGGTTAGTTTTTTTTTTTGTTATATGCTCCTTAAGTCTGGCAGCATCCATTTTCACTTTCTGTTGCTTGAGCTGTTATACTAATTTGTGTGCTCTGGAGATATCAAAGTAATAAAAAAGTTGCTTAACAATAATCTTTCTAAACTCATGCATATTATCAAAATACTCTCTTATTTTCTGTTTAGCATTCTGCAATTGCACCATTTCTTGCTCTCTGAGATTCCCCTTATTCTGCAATACTTTAACCTTTGTCCAGCCCGCTAAATAATTCCTGTTACTTCTTAACTATATTTCTTTTTCTTTTGTTTCTACCCTATTCTTAATCTCCATGTTCATGTTACCCCACTGATTAGCTGTAACCTCTCTTCCCTAATAACTACTGAATAATTTCCACAATCTATTCCTTAAATTCCCCTCTTTTTACCAGGTAGGTGGGTAAGCACCATTGTCTCATTTTTTACTTCATTACCCTGCATTTTATCTGTGGTGTTATTGGCACATGATCTGAAACAGTTACTGGATGTGTGTTGAAGTTTTCAATTAAATGACCATTACTGTGAAATATAATTTCTGTCTAGTCTAGCCCACTTATTTTATCTTAGGGGATAATATGTAATTCTTCTACTGAATTCACATCTTCCATACCAAATATTTTCATAAATTTCTTCAGAAATCTGCCATCATTTGTTATATGCTCCCTTCTAAGTCTCACAAATACATTCTCACTGTTGCAAATCAAATTCCAGTCCCCACCAATAAATAACATTCTTTGTGGAAAGTTGAATATTCTCTCAAATTTTTTTTTAAGATCAATAATAGCAGTTTTAGGTGAAATATAAATGCATGCCAGCTTAATCCTCCTACCTTGCCACTACCACCTTACTACCACAAAATCTACCATTATCTTTTTTCTCCTCTTCTATCGCTATTGGAGGTTTGCTAGCAATTAGTATGAGTATTCCTCTTTTCTTTTGTCCCTGAACCTCCACTGGCTATTCCTCCTGAAACCCCTTCTTTATCAAATTCACATGCTCATTGCTTTCCAGGTGTGTCTCCTGTAGCATTCCTATTTGCACTCTGCATTTCTTAATATAATTCAGTACTTTTACTTTTCTGTCTGCACATTTGAGGCCATCCACATTATAGCAATAACCCATGTCTGGGTGTGGGTAATGCGGGATTTACCCACGGTTGGCGTGGTTTGGTCCCGAGGGTGAAGCCCGAGGGACCAAACAAAGACAACCGTGGGTAAATCCCGATTACCCAGAAGTGGGTTATTGCTATTATACTATGACATTATTTAAGAAAAGAAATAATTACTGTTCTTAAATAATGTCATTGTATAATGCCTCTTTGCTGCCCTTCTGCAGCTGACTGGTATCCGCGGCAGTTCTGATGTACTGCGCATGCCTATGCAGTACATCAGAGCTGTGGCCAAAAGCAACGGAGAAAGCAAGATCTCCGTTGCTTTTTACTGTTTCACTATGTTAAATGGGTTTAACATAGCGAGACAGCTTTAAAATAAGCAATGGAGATGTCCGTTGCTTATTTTAAAGCTGTCTCGCCATGTTAAACCCATTTAACATAGCGAACATAAAAGCAATGGAGATGTTGCTTTCTCCGTTACTTTAAACCTGTCTCGCTATGTTAAATGGGTTTAACATAGCGAGACAGCTTTAAAATAAGCAACAGAAATCTCTGTTGCTTATTTTAAAGCTGTCTCATTTGTTAAACCCATTTAACATAGCGAGACAGGTTTAAAAAAAAAAGCAACGGAGAAAGCAAGATCTCCGTTGCTTTTTACACACTGGTCGCTATGTTAAAGGAGTTTAACATAGCGAGACAGCTTTAAAAAAAGCAACGGAGATCTCCGTTGCTTTTTTTAAACCTGTGTCGCTATGTTAAACTCTTTTAACATAGCGAGACAGTGTTTTAAAAGAGACTTATACTAATGGAAAAAGTCCGGGTGACCGGACCTTTTTCCATTAGTATAAGTCGATTTACAACGTGCACACTGGCCAATCAGCGTGCACGTTTTGGAATATTAATGGGGGGTCATGGTATAACCTAAAATAATATGTTTACTGTAGGCATTACTAAGTTATTTCCAGCTATTATACATGACAGCTTTTTTAATTGTCTATTTCCAGCTTTAGTGTTACATGCGCTCACTAACATTTGGCAGGCTGATCTTTTTTTTTACAGTTGTTTCTTGTCATCTCCATGAAAACCCTCAAAAAAAAAAACACTCCCATAACCTATTAACTTAAACACACAAAATGAATTACATCTTCAAATAATGAAGTTTAGCAGTTACAACATAATTCCATCTGCAAATAGAGCCAACATTCTGGACTAGCATACCAATTGTATCCTTGAATTATGGGGGCCCTTATTTTTCTTGCCAGTGGCTCTAAATATAAATCAAATAACAAAGGGGAAGAAAACACCCTTACCCAGTTCCTCTATTCATACTTGTCAGAAAGAAACCCTCCCACTTTAATTTTTGCCACAAATCCCTCATAAATCCTGCTAACTTTAATATTTTATCAGGGAATGCATGTTGATCTTTTTTCTCATTGTTTCTTTTCATCTCCATGTGAACTTATGTCACATTTTGCAAGACTTTTTGTTTTAATGAAAACTCTCAAAAGAGTAAAAAAAAACACATTCCACTAACCTATTAACTTAAACACACAAAATAAATTACATAGAAACCAAATAAAATGTACATCTGTCTTTAGCAACAGACTTCTCAAACTGAACATTTATTGACTAAAGGAAAAGTTTTCATTACATTCAGCGTTCTCTTATATACTTGATTACACATAAAAATTAATTTGATTAAGCCATGGCCTTAATAGAAATTCACACATGCAAAAGTAAGAGGAAACACATCAGCTCTACATATAGTATAATCTGTGCATTTTTATACCCCATCACCCTTCTCAACAACTCAAGATTACAAAGTATGAACTTAAACATGCTTTTGTCCAACCTTTCTTTTTTATATTGTAATGCCTATATTTCTTTAAACTAGAACAGGAAAAAAAACACTTGCTTACTTTAGTATCTTTATCACATACGGCAATAACTGAAAGTGTTTTACTATACAACAGGCAATTATTTTTTTAAAAACTTTCATTAAATATATGCTTTGTAAACAATTATATGAGAGCAGATACATTAATATAAAAGAAAACAATTTGCTTCTGTTTTGAGATAATGTCTTTTTGTGTGAGACAACTGTTGAAGCTTCTTAACTGTGAGGTTCTTACATATGAACCTCTCTATAACAAACCTGCTATGTGGGGAGTCTTATGTAAGAACATTTGTGTTACTCATTTTAACACCTCTTTTGAATTATAATGTTAAACATGGACAAATATACATTTAAATAAAAAACATGTTAATATATTCTCATTTGCAACCATTATATATATTTAACAATTCAACATTACATAAGTTGATCAATTCCTGCCTTCCCATAAAACTTCATTCCTCCTCCAAAACATGATTTTGCATTTATTGTTCCCACAATTTCCAGTTTTTCTATGTAATTTGCTCCTACCCTTTTCTACAGATCCCACTTTCAGTTCTTTCTGTTACAATATTCAATACTTCAAATACAGTTGGTTTAAACTTTAATTTCCAATTTGTTGTTTTTTGTCAGCCTCTAGACTTAAACTTAACAAGGCCTTAAAATATATAGGCAATTTAGACCCCATATCCCAGGTTAAAAAATCAATTCCACAGTTACACCTGTGTGCTCACTTAATATTTCTGATATAGCACTCTGTAGGGAATTTTTAAAGTCTGCCAACTATTACAATCCCAAAACATATGCTCCCAGTTATCTCCTTCTTCCTCATCACATCTCCATTATTTGCCATCTACCCAAGGAAACGTTCTATACCAATGCCAACACTTGCAAGCAAAAATCCTAAATCATTTTGACTTTGTTGCATATTTGTGAGCCATATATCTGTTCAATGATTATTTCCTTTTGAATTCCAATCCTCTCTTTCTCTAATTCCTATAGTTATTGTGCAGTATTTTATATGTTCTACTAAGTATCCCTTTTTTTAACAGTAGCTTCTGTTTTAGATTCAATTAAACATTCTATCAGAGCAGGTATTTCACTAAGGATTACCCTATCCCTGTTTTTGCTTATACTCTGATAGCAATCCCTGTTTGCAGAGGATGTCTCTGGCTTGCAGTCAAAATGTCTTCTTAGATTCTTCCCATTTATATCATGGAATGTTTTATACAAATATTAAGTCAAAGGTTTTACAGCTACTTTTTTCCCTTTCTCCTGGTGTCCTTCCAAACATTACTGACATGAAGTGGGGTATATGCTTTTCAGTCCCCCACAAATTTAACAAAGTCAACAAAAGTTCGGTCTTTACCCTTTTTCTTGCAAAGCCATATTTCGCAAATGTGATTAATGCTTTATAATCTCACATTTATTCAGTAGTTTCAGTGTGTTGGTCTTCTTCTTGTTTTTCTCCACCCCCCCCCCAAAACACACACACTCAGGTTCAAGTCCAAGGAAATCCTGATTCCTCTAGTCAACTCTTGTGCTTTTTTGTCTGTCTCTCAAGCATTTCCTCTGAAACACTGGAAAAGGTTTCACTGGTAGAGTGTATGAGCTTTACCATCAGAAGAATGAGAAGCAGATACCCTTCTGTTTGTTGGCTCACTTTTTGCAGGACAAAAATTTGTATTTGTATTTCCTCTTGAGCTTGTTCTGCATCAGAAAAAAAATATTCTGAAGACAGATGGATACAACAGCTTGAATCTTACACCTTCCTCTCAACACTCCCTGATTGCTGAAATAAATTTGTTTCTCTTGTGCCTGGTTTACAGTGAATAATCATTTTCCACAAACTCTACTGACTCCAATTTTTTGTACTTTTTTCTTTTGCCACAAGTCTGTCAGGATCAACTCTTTCTCCTGTTATGATTGCATTTTTACTAATACAGGTCGGGTTGCTTTCTCATACAAGGTTTGGAGCATATACTTGGGCACTTTTCATAAAAAAAATCCTGCTGTAGAATAGCAGCCCAGTTGCTTATTTGCTTTCATAAAATTAATACAGTCTGTTCCTTCTAATTTCTTTCTTACAGCAGAAAATCTCATATTTTCCCTGTGTGCTTTGTCCTCCAACTCTACCATTTTTTTTGAAAAAGCATTTTTTGAGCAGTATCACACTCAGTGAGCCTTTTCTTCATTTTGACCTCTGACTTTCACAGTTTTATCAGTTCATCTGAATAGATATCTAACACTTCTTCCATTTTTCCAGCCTTTTGTTACATGATTTGATATACACTTTCAATATTTCATTTATCTTAATCAGCTCTGAGCACATCTTATTTATTTTCTTCTATATTACTGGAAGCCATGTCTTGCAACAAAACTGGATCTTAAACTGCTTTTTGCTGAACACCTGCAGGATTTTTCCTAGTGTTCTCTTTCTTCCTTTTCTATTCGATTTTCTTTCAGGCTCTCCAAGTATCTTCTCTGCTGGCATCCAGATAGTGTACTTACTATTCAGTAACTGAATTTACTAAATCTGGCAGAATTACTGCCCCTTCTCTCTCAGTTACTTTCTTTCACACAAAGCTGAAATTAAGCTGCTGATCAGTGTGCAGCCATCTTGGAAGTACCAGTCAAACCTAATTTCTTATCCTGAAAAGAAACAAAAAAAATGCTCACATTTTCTAATATCTTTAGTCTTATCTAGGTAGTATCAGAGCTATGTAAATCCAAAAAATGGAGAGTACTCCACTTTTATTTTGAGAAGGAAAGAAGGACAGAAATAGGCTGATTCAAAGACAAATCATAAACAACCTTAGGTATAACTGTAGAATTCATTTTAATAGACACCTTGTCTCTGAGGAAAAGTTAAAATGAAAACTTAAAATGGAAGAATTGCCATAAGAGCTTGAAATTTCAGACTATTTTGGTTTGATATCGGAGCCAGCAACAAGACAGTTTTCCAGGTATACAATTTCAAAATGTAAGAGGCTTGCTGTGTCAGCTTGTCAGGAATATAGTTTAGGTCCCAAGGAGGAGGAATAGGTTTTCTTAGAGGCCTAATATGAAGGACACCTTTTAGAAATGGGTTGAGCTCAGATTTAGAAGTTGGTGGATCCAATGGCAGGCAGGCAGAGATTGCTGACAAATGAGACTTAACAGAAGAATATGCAAGAACAGAACTCAGCAACTCAGGAAAGAACAGTAGGAATCCCAAATATAAAGAGGTTCATGTTTATTGTTGTGACATCAAATAGAAAATCTCTTCCATTTAGCTGCATAAAGGTGGATGTGTCTTGATTTACATAAAAAAATAAATATAAAAAATTATAAGCACACTTTACAGAGCCTAAGAAACGATGTATCAAAAAACACTGCTTTATTGAACACTTAGAATATTAACGGGGAACAGTGTATAAAGTGTGTTTTTGTCCTGCAAAGCATGGACTTCATCAGATAAACAACAAATGAAATCCATCCACTAATATATACTCATTTAAATCTCTCGTAGGCAATGAAAAAGAATACATCATAAATCAATTAGTAAAACCAATTACAAAAAATTAGTAAACATGTTTAAAATCCATAAAATGTAATAATACAGTACTATAATATTAAGGTTCAAGACAGAAAATAATACTTTAAAATTACTAATTTTTAAAAATGCTCAGTACATCAAAACTTGTCCAGAATAATTTTAAAATGAATAAATGGAACGAATTTGTCAATAGTGACATCTAATGGTCAATCATATGTATAGCATAAAAACTGAAATTCAGTCTAACCCGAAATTTGTTTTCATTCAAACACCTAAGAAACCTCATCTTAACTTGTACTCAAGGGAGCCCGCATGATTTTTTGCAAGGGGGTGCAAACCCAGAGCCTTGCCCACACAGGCCCCCCACCTATGCAGCCATTCCAGTTTCCCATTACTTGGATATTTTTCACCATTTGTCATAGACACTGTTCAAATCTCTTAGTGTGCATATTGTTTTATGCTTTACTTCTACAATGATTACAGATATTTGAATTTAATTTACAACTTTTATTTCAAATTATATAGCACAAACACTGATAGACATTTACTAAATCTAAACAAAGCAATAGTCTTACAACGAAAACAGACTTAGCATTAAAACTTCTCTACCTTTGAAACTCACATTTACTGAAACAACATTGAAACTCACATTCAAAGAAAATGCATCTGGCCAGTGGCAGGTTAAGTTTACCTTTGGGCTGTTTTCAAACCATAGGCCCTTGTACACATTTTTAGGGCCATGCAAACATTCTTTGATTCACCTTACTGATTGTATTAATTATAATATAGAAATTGAATTATATCCCTTGTGTAATACAACGCTACTTGTTAGAGTATGTTTTAGATTTATAGTTTTGAATATTTTTCCACTAAGCAATGAAACAAAACATATGAACCAATAGTGACAAACTGCCCAATTCAGAACATTTCAACCATAAAAGGCCACTCAAACGTCTGTCATTACAATCCACCAATATCAGTCAATATACATAATCTCAGCAGAAGTAAAAGTCATCTGAATAAATCCACATTAAAGATATCTGAAACTAATGAAGAGGTTGTTGCTAGAAAACAACTTTATATTTTAGTGTTCCATCTACAAATTCAGTGCCTGCTGCCCTCAAAGAATAAATTGCCTATGTTACATTAAAAAAATGATAAGCTAGTAGTATTGCAATAGGGAATGGATGGCAAACTAATAACAGCTTCATAGTTACAAGGTAATTTGTCCAAAGGAGGACATTCACAGGACTGCAGCATCCACACCCTTTAAAGTACAACATAGTACAGTATCAGCAATCCACAGCCTTCTGCATCAAAAGTAAGGCTACTACCTGTTGTGCTACTAACAATGCAAACAGACTTGGAATAAGCAGCACTAAACTTCATTTCACCTGAAGCTCTCAGGAAAATTTTTCATTTATTTAACATTTGTTTACCAGGAAAGTCCAGCTTGGAACAAAATCAATTTTCAGCAGAGGCCCAGGGAAAAGTGCTGCATGTCTTTGTAATATGGGAGGAAACCAGAGCACCCAGAGGAAACCCACACAAATACAGGGAGGACATACAGACTCCACACAGAAGACACCCCAGCTAAGAATCAAACCAAAAACCTCTTGCTGTGAGATGACAACACTACCACTGCACCATCTACTTGACACAACTAAATCTCTCAATTTCATAGATGAAGACATCTGGAAAAAGCCAAAATTTATTGGGGGGGGGGACAAAGGCCCAAAACCAAGGACACATTTTAAATATTGCTTGTATAATCTTAGAACATTGCTAAAATGGTGTTTTGTGTTACCATGTGTTTCCAAAAAAGATAGGAAGACAAACTTAAAAGGCTATCATTATTTAATGAATTCCATTCTCACTGATTTGCCAGAACACCACCATTTTAAGAGTAACAGATCAAACTCCCTGGATCATAAGTGGTGGTGTCAGTAGAGAATGCAGGCTCCTGCACCTAAGGCTCAGGGTTTGTGCCTGAGTAATCCTTAACCAACAGCCATAAGTAACTGGGGCATTACACAGACACCTCAGCTGTGCCCACTTTTAGTTCAAAATGTAGCTCAATCCCTCCGAAAACTGACCATCTTGGTGAAAATATAATGGATTACAATTGACAATTCTATTTAGACTTTTCTGCTGAAAATGCATGTTAAGATTATTTTGAGGCATTGACATAATGTGAGTTAAGTGTACCCCGACTGCCCATGTTGGTTCTGTAGGTAAGTGATTGAAAGCTATGGTTATGCTGTCCAAATCTCAGCTTCAAAATTTTGTATCACAAGCATAAAGCACTTAAGGTTCTGGAACAAAAGAGATTCTGTGCACTTGTTTATGCTTTTACAAAAAGCTGCTTAGTCTATTTTTAATGACCAAACCACTCCTCCTTTCTTCTTGAGTAAATCAAAACTAAGATAGTCCAGAGACAGTGGTAGCAGATCATAATGGTATATCCTTTTGCATTTTACTTGTATTGGTTTACCAGCGTAGTGCACTGATCAATATTGACCAGTCCAGGCTCAGTACTGAAAAGCATAATCTCAAACATATCCATTTGTTCACCAGGTTGGTGCACATGCTAAAAGACCCTTTTTATGCACAACCCAGGTCATCAAGGCACTATACAGAGCATCAGAAGTTTAAAGTATTTTAGTTATTTCCTACCAATGTTTCTTTACTATTCATTAAAAAGAGCCTTTTATCTTAAGAAGTTACTGTCTCAAAGTTTCATACAGCCCATTATGCTACATAAAAGCTTTGCTTTGTCTTGATTCTTGTGAAATAGCTGTTGTTGTTGTTGTCGTTCAGCTTTTCCCGGTTAGGGGTCGCCACAGTGGAACTCCGGTCCGCTAATGATTGGCAGTAGATTTTCACGAACGCCGAGGTGCCAGCTCAATGTTCAACCTTCAGTGAAGGCACGCCCATTTACAGATGTCTTTTGATTGCCCACCCAACCGCGGGGAGGACATGCAAACTCCACACAGAAGGCACTCCCCGCACTCCAGCCGAGAATCGAACGGGAGAACCTCTTGCTGTGAGGCATTGTTGTTCTTGTGGAGCTTTACATCACCAGAGTGTTATGCCATACAAACTTATTAACAACTGATTTTACAAGTTACCGAACAGCTAGACACCACTAGTGTTTAATGAACTAGCAAAAAAATCTTGATAATTAAGAGCATGGCAGCAACATAATACCAAGTACTTCAAAGTCTAGCTCTGCCAGTTCTATACCAGCAGGCACTGGTTTTCACTATAACCACCCATTAAACAATACCCCAGTGCTGCCCCAAACAGACAGCAGCACACAGCATGAACACAGAAGATATTCTGAGACAAGAGAAAACAAAATGTCAGCCAGTTTGGAAAATTCAAAATCACATTACAATAACCACTTTCACTACAGTTTTTCCCTCTTACTCGGTAGAGTCAGTTAATAAGCATAGCTCCAACCTTTTATCTCCAAAATGTGGAAACATTCCTTCTAATGTGGAACACTTGGAGTACTAGCAACTTAAATAGAAAAGTCACAAAATGATTAAAATGTACCTTTATACACAAATGTTATTTTGAATGATTCAGCATTTACTATAGATATTGGTTAATTCTTGACAATGAATCTGCAACAATCCCTTTCAAACAGAATGTAGAACAGCGAGGTACATGGAGTTAAGACTCCAAATGAGTAACGTTCCTCATAATAAGGTACATTTTAGAAGTATTTTCTTATTAGTAAGCAGAAAGGCCAGTAAAAAGCAACTTCTACTACCTTTTTCACAGGACACCTTCCTATACCAAACACATTCTCTCCACTACATGCAGCATACGCAGGCCAAGATCTACACTTGTTTTAAGCTTACAAACTAAGTCGTTATCCTCTGTTTGTGGTCAAATATGGAAATATTAAGAATACCTAACTAGTGCGGAGAGAATAAGGCATACAAGTGCGCACTGCTACAGATTACACGCCTCCATGCTTGGCCGGACAAAATAAAAGCTTTAGCTTTCTCAAAAATATTGAGATAACCGCACAAATCTCTTCATGTACGCACAAACATACTAAAGTATTCTTTAGTCAAACTATATTACTTTACTCCTCAATTAAGAGGAAACCATGTTAAATAATCCTTGTGTCATGTCAAAAGTAAAACGGACCTCTCAGCAGCTTAAAAGTAAAACGGACCTCTCACCTTCCAGCACATAAATGGAGCCTTGGGGGGAAAATCTCTCCTTACCGTGACTCTGGCAGCAGGCTTGATGTGGAATCCATTTCCGCGCACTTTGTGTTTGACTTTAATGTTAGTGTGCAATACACGCATGGGTCTGCCTATTAGGTCTTGCAGCTGTAAAAGTGGGGGGCGCTCCCTCACCTCCTCGCTCTATGGTTCCGGCGCCTATGGGGACCAGCAAGCTATGGGACCATTCTTAAAGAAGAACACCCTTCATTTTTTTTTTTTTTGGTTATTAAAAGAAAATTAATCTCCTGCCCACCCATTCCATGGGGGTGAAAGTGCACCCCCTTGCACCTGCCTGTGGGTGTCCATGCTTGTACTAATGGTACAGCTTGGCTGCTCTTAATTTTAAAAGGGGGGCTATACTAATATTCTCATTTAACTCTGAGAATCTTCCTGCATCCAAGGTAACTTGCCAAAACAGTTCCCTGTATTCCTGTTTTGATTTATGAGGTATTCTTTTTCATTGGTTACTTGTGATTTAAATGAGTATATATTGGTGGATGGATTTTATTTGTTGTTTATCTGATGAAGTCTATGCTTTGCAGGACGAAAATACACTTTATACGCTGTTCAGCATTAATATTCTAAGTGTTCAATAAAGCAGTGGTTTTTGATACATTGTTTCTTGGGCTCCGTGAAGTGTGCTTATACTTTTTGGTGTTCTTGGACTTTTTGGCACACAGTCTCCTTGTTTTTGTGTTAATGGTACTTGGTTTGGAGACATAGAGTGTGTAGATTCCTCACCTCGGCTGTCGGAAGAGAGGAATGACTATGTTCGTGAAACCAGGAAGCTGATCAGCCAGCTTACCCAGCTAATGGAGTTCTTGACTCTAATTGAAGACTCTCTAGCTGGTTTGCTTGCTTCAGGCTCCCTACACGGAAATCAAGAGGCTTTACAGAATAGGACTATTCGCAAGGGTACTGGTGCTGGTGAAAATGGGCGAAATGAACAAAACGAGGGCTCTAGAGGATTTAATTGGCACAATAATGCTACCAGCAATACTTTTTCTTTGGCTAACCAGGAGATTGGACTTCCAAACATACTTTCTTAATTTGCAGATTTTGGCGAAATTGATGGGCAAGCAGAAAACCGTGAAACAGGAGCAGAAAGCAGACAAGGTGACTGTTTTGTTTCTAACTCCCAAATGGGGCCTTATAGGGACTTTAAAAGTTGGCTAATAGAAAAACATGTTTTTAGTTCCAATGAAACACTGAATGATTGTCCTGCGGAGACAAACACTTACAGTGTGTGTTTAAACAAGTTGTTTGATTAATTAAGTTTAAATCATTGAGCCTTGATAATGATTATTTAAAAGAATGCCTCAATAGGGGCATTGTACCTAAGGGGTTACGTGTGTTTAAATACCCCAATAATATTGACACAGGGTCCGAGCTATTTAATGAGCTTTTGGAAGTTTTCAACAGGTGTGGCTTGGACATAGTTACAATTATTATCAGGCAGAATGAGATTAACATGAATAACTTACAGGAATGAATTGAACAACTGAATAAACATATTACTAGTGACCTAATGTTTACTATTGACTTAGAAAAGCAAAGGTAACATACTACCTTGGAACATGTAGATAAAAAATGTTCCCTGATTATTAAGAGGAAGATTAAAAAGTTAGAGAGAGATGTTTTAGAATATAAGGAAAAAAGACATTACCTGAAACCTAAAAAGTTTGTTAATACAGTTAATAATACTGAGGGTTCATTTTATTGAGAATACACCTATGGAAGATCAAAACAGTGACCCTATGGACACTACAGATCCCACAGAATATCCAGTTCTGTGTAGATCTAAGAGGTTTTTGAAATGGAACCCCACATATTACAATCAGAATTACTTTTTCGAGGTGGCAAGTGAGGGGGAGGGGAAAGTACTGACCCCACTTTGATTAAGAAGGATGATTTTAAGTATACCTGTGGTGATTACAATATTTTTAACTACAGTAATGTAGAACTGACTGTTGACCATTTTAACCTTTTTTTTCTAAAGAGTTTGTTTATTCCTTACAAAAAGTGTGATTTGACGATAGTGATTGAAAAATGATTATTAGAAAGGTAAATTTGGAATTGATGTTTGATGGGAATGATGAGTTATGAATAATGAAAAATTTAGGAGGAAAAGTGAATTTAACCCACAGCTCCACCCACAATTAAAAAACTTTGAACTAGTAGTAGAAAAGGTACTAAGAAGGAACCTTCCCAAACACAAATGTGGATTTAATCTTAATTCTAGAGAATGGGCCATTATGCAAGATCTAAGGGCAGATGGGCACATCAGGGTGATGAAGCCAGATAAAGGTGGAGGTACGATTATTATGGATACCCTCACATATGATGGCAAAATGTTGGATATTCTAGGTGATATAAACACATATACAAGAGTTTCAAAAATGAAATTAACATTGTGTACCAGAAAATTTATATGGCCCTTAGTGATTTATTATTGGATGGACTCAATGATATTGACACACACAATTATTTGAAGACTGTTAGACCTAGGCTTCCCACTATTTTTGGGATCCATAAAGTTCATAAAGATCAGGGGGATCCCCCACTAAGACCCATCATGGCAGCTGATGGATCCAAGACTGCCCCTTAGCCATGTTCATAGGTTAATAGGTGTGTACTAGGCTAATGGCCTTGGAGCCTTTACAAGCCTAGCCCATAGAAGTGCCCTGGCATCATGTCACCTGATGTCATTTCCCAGTACCTCTATCAATTAGAGCCACTGGAGTGATCCCCAGGGTGAACTTTCTATTTCCCATCCACTCATCAAGATTTCTCTTGAAGATGGTCAACGAGATGCTCTGCTTGACATGTATGGGAAGTCTATTCCTTAGCATGGGCAGTCTCTGGGTTATGAACCTGTCCCTCCAGTATGTTCTGTTGATTGTGGTAATGAGGTTGAGGTCTCTGGAGCGTGTGGTGCGGAGGGATTGAGATTTCTTTAGATGTAGTATTTCTAACAGAGCTGGGTCAGACATGGCTTTGTAAGTCAAGCAGAAATTGCCTCTAAGTAGGTGATATGAGACAGAGAATAGCTGGAGTCTTTTGAGTCTGTCCATGTAGGATATGTTTAATGCATAGGATCCTCTTCATGAGGTCCTTCTGTGGCCTCTTCAGCTGTTGCAGGCATTATACTCGATGACTGGCCTAATGAGGGAAGAGTAGAGAGAGAGATGATGACCTCTTTCTTCCTGGATGCAAAACCCTTGGTAATGAGATGTGCCACATTGAAGGTCTTTCTGACCACAGTGGCAGTGTGGTGGTTGACGGAGAGGTTGCTGTCAACCTGCATCCCCAGATCTCTTATAATGCCTTCAATGTTCAGTGGGCTCCCATCAATGTGGTAATTAGTGAGAACTGAGTTTTTACCAAAGGGGATGGCAATGCATTTTTTGGCATTAAGCTTAAGGCCATGGTTTCGACACCAGTCATTGGTCTCAGTGAGGCCTTTCTGTAGGATGTCTGCATCACTTGGGGAGTTAATAATGGCTCTCATCTTGCAGTCATTTGCAAACTTGGTCAGCCAAAGTCCCTTTGTGTTGGCCTGAACTTCTGAGAAGTAGATGCTGAACAGGAGAGGACCCAGGACCAATCCCTGTGGGACTTCACTTGTAACTGGTTGACAGTCTGACTTGGAGTCAGCTACTTTCACACTGTGTGTTCTATCTATGAGCCAATTCACAACCCACCTAGTGATATAGGGGTTAATGCCTAGTTTGGTGAAGTTTAGCGATAATTCCCAAGTAAGGAATGGTATCAAAGGCCTTGGCAAGATCGAGGTAGGCTGTATGCACTGCCTTACCTTCATCCACAGCCCTGGTGACTGACTCAAAGAAGTCAACCAGGTTGAGCAGGCATGATCTCCCTTTTAACAAAGCCAAATTGCATGGGGGTCTAGAGTTTGGAGATTTCCTAAATCTTTGTAAATTGGAGATTTCCTATATCTTTGTTAATCAGGTCCATGATGATGTGCTCCATAGCTTTACATATCAGACTCATCAGGCTAATATGGCAATAATTCCCAGGGTCTGTAGTCACTCCCCCATTATGGAGAGGGATGACTGTATCAGTGTGTCATTCAGTAGGGACAAAGCCTGAGGTGAGGCTGTGACTGAACAGGGCACACAGATGTGGTGCCAGTTCACTTTGTAGTTCATGTAGAACACAGCCAGAGATATTATCGGGTCCCATGGAAGCTGTATTCTTGGCCTTGGAGAATGCAGCTTTAACCTGTGCTGTAGTAATGCTAGGTATCTGGCATTCTTCCCATATTATGACTGGTCCTTTAGGGGGGGAGAGGGGTAAAGCTGGCATTGAATCTGTCAGCCAGTATGTTGGCAATATCTGTTGGCTGAGTATAGGAGGTACCATTGTGCAGTATCTCTGAGCAAATCTGGGTATTGCCATGGAGGTTCTTGATATAGCTATAGAAGGCGTTGTAATTGTTTTTAGTGTCTACCGCAAGTCTGCCTTCATAGCTGGCTTTAGAGGATTTGATGAGGGATCTCAACTTTTTGTTGAGGCTAATAAGGGAGTTTTTCCAGTCTTGTGACTTCATCTTTTTCTGCAACAGTTTCTTCCTTCTGTTGTAGAGTTTATTAATGGCAGGGGACCACCAGATTGGCTTCTTTTTTTGGAAGAGAGCATCTTGGTTCTATTGTGTATGGCTAGTTCCATGCATTTGTGTGCATGTTTGTACAGTGCATTGGTGTATGATTTGGCAGTCATGCAACTATTTTCCATTGGCATGGGTGCCGTTAAGTGAGCCACCTCTGTTTTTAGGTGTCCAAAGTCAGCTTTGGAGAAGTTTTTCAAGGTGGTTACCTTTGCGGTGGTGTGGGTGAGATGTGGATTTCCATGGTGATTAGTTTATGGTCGAATTTGACTGGGGAGGGATTGACTATTGGTGTAGAGCAGAAGTCACCCATGTTAGTAATAACCAGGTTAAGGATGTTGCTTCCTATAGTGAGGGTAAGAATGAGCTGGTGAATTCCAGGAAAGCATTGGGCCAGTGTATTGGTGCTTGAGTAGTTTTCCGAGTTGATGGAGGGGCAGTTGAAGTCTCTTAGTAAGTGTTGGCCTGGATCTTGCTAGATTCCAGGGTGCTTAGGAACATGGAGTGAGAGTCTAGGGACATAGTTGGGGACCTATAGCAGGCTATGTCCTGGATCGCCATCTTACCCAATGTTAGTTGTACCTGAAGTATCTCAGATGTGCTATGCTGGGTTACTAGTCTGCAGGTGTGCATATCCTTTATGAATATGGAGACACCACCGCCTTTGGAGCTTCGGTCCATGTTTCGGGGCCAAAAGGTGTGGAATGAATTATAGCCTGGTAACACAAGGGTGCTTTCTGCTGCTTTAAACCAGGTCTCCATTACAACACGAATGCTGATGTTCTCCATTTTGAGGAGTGCTTTGAGCGAGTGCATCTTGAGATTTTGACTTCTAGCATTGAGCATCATGACCCTCAGATTGCATTTATTTATAGCTGTTACGGTGGTAATTTGGTCTTTGGAACACCCCCTAAAAAAGACACTATAGGGGTACCCAGAAACCCAGGGGTGACAGATGCAGGCCATCTCTGGCAAGGCATCGAGGTCTATCAATCATGTCATCCCAAGCAGACAGATACTGGATCCCCTTAGAAAGACACCAGAAACTTAGCCAATTGTAGAAGTCAATCATTTTTTGTTTGTACTGCGGTATCATTCTTGGTGATGGTAGGATACTGCTTAGGGCTAGTGTCATACCTGCCTGGGCCATATAATCTGAGAGCTCCACCATGTCTCTTTTCATGTAGTCCAGGGAGGTACGTCTCATGTCATTGAAACCCACATGGACAATGACAGAGTCAAACTTGTTGTGGAGTGACCTGAGTGTGTGTGTTATGTGTCAGATTCTGGCACTTGATAGACAGCTGGCTGTTACCTACTCCTTATTCAACCTAGTGAGTGGGACATCTGTGTGCCTCACTATTGAGTCACTTATGATTAGTGTATTGGGCAAGGTGTTAAGCCTTTGTGCTGTGTTGTGGTGGTCAAGTTTGTTTCTGCCTTGGAAGTCTCTGCTATTTGGCTAAATTTCTATTGAGAGCCTCCGTGAAGTTGGGTGTGTGGTTTGTGTTTTTATGTGAGCTGTAATAGTGGGTGTTCTGGAGGGCTATGTGTTCCCTGTGGTGTGGAGCATGTGTTAACCTTCTCCTCTTGACCAGCTAGTCCAGTCTGGGCTGGAGAGTGCATAGTTTCCACTGTATGTGGACAAAAAACTAAAAATCCATGTGGGGAACTGAGAATGAGATTCTTAAAGACTCCTGGAATTTCCTACAGAGTATTGACACTGAACAAAGTAGTGAAAACATTTTATTTGTGACAGTGGACATTAAAGATCTCTTTTCCGTTATTCCCATAATATTGGCTTAGAATGGTTGGAAGAGGCTCTTGTGGAAAAAGGATGTGTCAACTCCCATGATTTGCAGGTAGTGCTGCAATTGTTAGAAATTGTATTGAAGAACAACTTTATATTTTTTGGCGGTTAATTTTTTCACCAGGCCAGGGGAGTAACAATGGGGGCCAGTTGTGCCCCTATGTATGTGAACATTGTTTTGGCCTGGTGGGAGAAAAAGTTTGTGCCATGTTGGTCCTTTTACGAAAGATTTTTGGATGACATCTGTTTATTTTGGATAGACATAGAGGACGAACTGGTGAAATTTCTAGAATTTTTAGATAGTACCACCCACTTTTTGAAATTCACCCACAATGTCACTTATGATAAAATGGACTATCTTGATGTAAGCATTCATAAAACAAATCCTGGTTTCAAGTCTATGGTGTTTCGGAAGGAAACCTTCTCAAATTCTTATTTGCACTTTCACAGGGCACATCCCATTAAATAAAAAATAAGTATTGTGAGGGGCCAATTCATTAGGGTGAGTAGGATGACCTCCAACAACGATGACTTCGAGATTGAATGTGATACATTAAAGAAACTATTCAAGGAGAGAGGCTACCCGAAGGCCCTAATTAAAAATTCTAGAAGGGAGATTACATAACAGAGAATGTAAAAATACTTCCCTTTGTTGGGAAGAGGCTCCCAGTTGAGTGGTAGAGAACAGCTGGTTGATGAGACTGGGCAGTATAATAGGGCCCTGACAATGGAATTTTGTGGAGATGCCTTTTTGGTAAAGAGTGTTATTAAGAAGGAAGGGGAAAGATTTATTGAGCTAACTGATTTAACCACACTCTCTAAGGAACCATTGAGTTTTGT
The DNA here is from genome assembly GCF_019279795.1 of Protopterus annectens. Taxonomy (NCBI): domain Eukaryota; kingdom Metazoa; phylum Chordata; order Ceratodontiformes; family Protopteridae; genus Protopterus; species Protopterus annectens. Next base: position 1,896,610,188 of record NC_056735.1, read on the forward strand.
ATATAGAAAGGGGAAGAATTTAAAAGAACTCTTTGAGTGTAGTAGTAGGTCCAATTTTGGGTCTAACAAAAGGAGAAAAGGCACTTTTAAGTGTGGGGTATGCTCACAATGTTCATATAGTCTAAATATTGACAAGGTCTGACAAGGTCTGCCTTGAAAGTAGGGGTAGAGAAATTGTGGTTGCATCTTTTTATAATTGTAACATAGTTGGTGTGGTCTACCTGGCTATCTGTGACCCATGTGGAGCCTTCTACATTGGAAAAACAGAGTGTAAATTGAAAAAGTGGATATACAAACATTATTATGACATTAGGACCCTCAGTGAGAGGAATGCCTTATATAAACACATTTTGATGTGTAAGGAAGCTAGATTTTTGTTTTTTGCGATTGAACAGGTACAGTCCAACATTAGGGGGGGACCTGGGAAACGAGATTGGAATACAGGGAACTTTTTTGGCAAGTTACCCTGGATGCAGGAGGATTCCCAGGGTTAAATGAGAATATTAGTATAGCCCCCCTTTTAAAATTAAGAGCAGCCAAGCTGTAATTGATTACCAGCTTTTTACTGATTTTTAGTGTCAACATGATAGAGGTCAGAGTTACTTTACCGTTAGTACAAGTTAAGGTGAGGTTTCTTAGGTGTTTGAGTGAAAACAAATTTTGGGTTAGACTGAATTTCAGCTTTTATGTTACACATTTGATTGAGCATTAGATGTCACTATTGACCAATTTGTTCCATTTATTCATTTTAAAACTACTCTGGACAAGTATTGATGTATGCTTTTTATTGAGGGTTTTTAAAAATAAGTAATTTTTAAAGTATTATTTTATATATTGAACCTTAATATAGTATTGTATTATTATATATTTTATGGATTTTAAAAATGTTTACTAAATTTTTGTAAGTGGTTTTACTAATTGATTTATGAGGTATTCTTTTTCATTGGTTACATGTGATTTAAATGAGTATATATTGGTGGATGGATTTCATTTGTTGTTTATCTGATAAAGTCTATGCTTTGCAGGACAAAAACGCACTTTATACAGTGTTCAGTGTTAATATTCTAAGTGTTCAATAAAGCAGTGGTTTTTGACACATCATTTCTTGTGCTCCATGAAGTGTGCTTATACTTTTTGGTGTTCTTGGACTTTTGTAGCACACAATCTCCTTGTTTTTGTATCAAAAATAAATATACCTCAAGGCTGGTCAAACAGGATGATACACTTGAACTTCTCCACATTCAAATCAACATACGCAAAATCCCATACCACTTTTTTGCAAGCTAGACATCCCCCTCTATGTCCCAGGAAACTCATTGCATATTTAAGTTTACTGGAAGCACTCATCCATCCAACCCAATACCATATGGGTGACTTTAATTACTCCACTATTAACTCGGAATCAAGTACAACACCAAATGTGCAGAGATTTCTGGAGTTTGTAAACACAGACTCCTTGGACCAGACTATCGATATGCTGACCAGGGATGCAAACATACTGGATCTGGTCCTCACTAATATGGGAAAGCACCATACTGCCCCCTAGTGTAATGTCCTCCCTGATAAGCCCAGACCACATAAGTGGCTTGTTTGGATAATAGTAAAACTTGGAACCCCAGGTAACCCAGGAATGTTCATGAACTACTCTTGTTAATGCAGCCAACTATACTGAGCCAGAAGATATGGCAAACCTACTGGCAGACAAATTCAGCTCTAATTTCATCCCTCCCTCTCTCCACCTCAGAAAATACTAGCAGATATACCCCCCATTATCAACAGGGAAAAAGTCCTCCATATTCTCTTTAAGGCCAAGAACACTGCATCAATCAGCTCAGACAATATCCCAGGATGTTTTCTACATGGTATAAAACATGAACAATTAAGCCCTTTGGAATCACTATTCAACTATAGCCTCCAAATGGGCTTTATGCCTCACAAATGGAGAAGAGCAACAGTCATCCCTCTGCACACAGTTGGGGAAAGTACAAATCCATAAGTCTTACTAGTCCCATATGCAAAGTTTTAGTATCATGGAAATGATCAATAATGACACACGAAACCTCCAGACACTAGGACCCAATGCAATTTGGTTTTGTCAAGGGCAGGTTATGCCTGCTCAATCTGGTGGACTTCTCTGAGAAGGCCACCAAAGCAATGAATAAGGGCAAAATGGCTCACATTGTCTACCTTGACCTGGCTAAGGCATTTGACAATACTCCACATGGGAATTTTTTTAAACACCTTTATTAAGTTATCACTTGTGACACAGGTGTCACAACACTACACATATATGTAAAAGTAATCTAACCATATTAACAAGTTCTTATTTACAAAACATTATACATCACATGCATTGTTATATATTCTGTATTCTAAGGAACATAAGTTATTTAGTTCCTACCTTCTCTTAAACCTCTTTCCTCCATCAAAGCATGTTTTCTGCATATATATTACCAGAATTTCCTTTTTTTTTTCTATGTAATTTATGCCTACCCTTTCAATGTAATGATCCCACTTCCTATTCTTCTATTTTTGTTACAATATTCACTACTTCAAGTATGGCTGGTTTAGATTTTGATTTCCATTTTTTAGTAATTACTTTATTTGCAGCCTGTGATGCCCCAGCACTGGCCCAGTAATCAAGGGGCCTCAATCCTCAGCACTAACACCTGCGGGGGACATACATTGGGAGGATGACAAGTTACATACACAATAAAGTATAATTTTCCTTAAGAGCACACAGAGACCACAGTCAGTCTTGGTCTGGTTTCTCCCTCTTCCTCCAGATCCCCAATAAGGCTCCCCATTGTCACAGCTTTACAGTTGAGATCTCAGCTGAGTGGCCAGGCCAAGACCTCCAGCACTCTCTCTGTTCAACCAGTGCTTTGTGTCCCTGCCCAAGTAGATGACACACACACTCTTTGAGATTAGATTTACACACACACACACACACACACACACACACACACACACACACACACACACACACCTGGGAACGGCTGGCACAGGTTTACAAGCTATGCCCCCTTCTGTCCATACTATAAAGGTAGTTTTTATTGCCACCAGCCAATCCTTGCCAGCTTCTTTAAGGCCCTTAACAAAGGGTGTCCAATCTTATTGTGTAATGTTACTATTAATACAAATGGTAATTTGACCAAGAGCAAGGCTATTAGGAATGGCCTACACAGTGTCACCAAATAAATATGCAAGTACTCTCAGAACTTAAATATGTCTCACAAATATCAGCCGCAATGAAAGGTTTGAATATATTTAATAATAAATAATAAAAGAACAAGACAATACTTAGTAAATAATCACAGTAACATCAGAGTTCTGAATAACATGAAATATTTAAAACAACATTGCAGGACAGTCTCAAATAAATAAAGAAAACATCTAAGCTATACTTCACTATATTCCTGACTGGATCTAAGAAAAAATACTGGACCTTAGTTAACTTACTTGCAGAGCAAGCAGTCAGATGTGTTGAGTGGGTTTTCCAGCTGATGTCAGGTCAAAGACAAATTCAGAATGCTCAGTCTTTCAGAGAGTTCTTAAATTAATATCCAAAATATTACTGCTGGGATGCTTGCAGAATTACTACACTTCTTGCCATCTGACTATCGTAGGTGAAAACCATTGCTGCAACTGTAGCATTCAGCATCTACCTGTGAAAATACATAGACCTTAGATCTTTTGGCAAATGGTGGAAGTTGTAAAATAATTTACATTCCTCCACATTTAAAGACAATACAAAAATGTCTAGTTCTAAGAATTATGTCTTCTGTTACACTGAAACTGAAAGATAACATCTCTTTTGTTTATGGCCCAGCCATAAAGTACTTAATTCTCAACTGTTTTTTCTGAAGTTAACTTCTTGTGTTGTAGTTTCCATTGTTGTTAAAATATATACATTTAAACAGTCATAATAGTGCCTGTACATTCCCATTCTATTCCAATAGGGCATGCTGTGGTTACATTTTAGCTCAGTAGCTTACAAAATATCTCTTCCGTACCAACAGTTTGATATACACATAACATAGAGTTCTAATACATCTGTAACACAAGCATCTTACATGAATCATATTCACATTCACAAATGACATATAATTATTTACAAAACTCCAGATAGCTGGGCTGGCAGTATCTCCTTTCATGACACAGCCAACAGAATTAAACTCAGCAAGGCCTTACTATGTCTAGGCAATTCAGAACCTGTATCTCAGCTCAAACATAATTTCCTTAGTTACATTAATTTGCTCACCCAGTATTCCTGACAGAATATTCTGCAGGGAATATTTAAAGGCTGCCGACTCATTACAATCCCAGAACATATGCTCCCATTTACCTCTTTCTTTCCCATCATACCCTCCAACATTTGCCATCTACTTGAAAAAATTTTTGGAGTCTGCTTGGGGTATAAAAGTATCTATGCAAATACTTCAGGCAAAAATCCTAAATCTTCTAGACTTTGTTGCATATTTGGGAGCCATACATATGTCATTCAATTTCTTTATGAATTGTATACCAAATTTCTCTTCCCAATCTTTTCTGACCTATTCTAATTGATTCCTATAGTTATAATGCAACATTTTGTATGCCCTACTAATTATCTATTTTTGACAGTAGCTTCTGTTCTGGGTTCAAATAAAAACTCAAACAGTGCAGGTCTTTCTCCTATCCCTTTTTCTTTGTCTATACTCTGATATCAATCTGTGATAGGGAAAGCAACCACTAGCCTGCGAGCTAAATATCTTCTTGGCCTCTCCCCATTCTATTATCTTTCCTTCTCTATTTTTCCAAAGATCTCTGTTCCTTTGCCAGCTTCCTTCAGTAAATGCCAACCCCCTCTTGTCTATTCTCTGTACCACTAAGTGCACTCATCCCTATTGGCAGAATCTCTTTTCTGCTTTTCCATGTTAACTTAGTTCTTAGTATACTTTATAAATATAATATATATGACTGATGTTATTCTCCTCAAGGATATGCATCCAAAATCCCATTATTTCTTTATTTACTGAATTACCCCCTGCTTCATCACCATACCTTTCCACTTTGACTTGTAGCTTTCTGCTTGCATTATGTATATATGCCTTAATTGTGTAGCTTTAAAATATCCATTCAAATTAGATAATCATAAACCTCCTTGTTCTGATAGAAGGAGTAATGTATTCCAGTTGATTTGTGCCCTCTTCTCTTCCCAAATAAAATCCGTCAACTCTTTATTACTTAGTGTCTACAACTTCTCCTCTAGCTGATAAAAATATTCCTGAATTGCATATAAAACAAAAGGGAATAAAAACATTTTGCTGCATGTATCTTGCCATCCATAGCCGCAGGCATGCACTTCCAGTTTCAGTATTATCTTTTGTTTAGTCTCTTTACATATATCCTTAAACTGCCATAACCAAATCCTTTCTAATCTGTGCTTCTAAATACTTCATTTTATCGTGTCTCCATAAATATGGATATTGTTGGACCAGTTCGTGTGTGGGTACATAGTTTATAGCTATAGCCTTTGTTTTATCTTTATTAATTTTACATCCTGAAAAAATGTGAAGCTGTCTCAGAATATTCCACAACACTAAGATGTCCTTTTCTTTTTCTATCAGGTACAAATCAATATCTGTAAATAAAGCCAATTTTTTTGGACACCATACCAATTATATTTTTGAATTTCTGAGTTCCTTGTTTTATGTGCCATTGTTCTAAATATAGGACACCCCTGTCTGGTTCCCCAGTTCAAACACAACTTATCAGAGAGGAACCCTCCCACTTTGATTTCTGCCTCTGACCCCTAATATATCTTTCTAATTAACCATATTATTGTATCAAGAAATGCCCCACTCAGCTTTTGTTGATACTCAATAAGTTAGGTTGTAATCTTCATGTCACCCAATGGATAGCCAGCTGGCTCACAGAGAGGACCCAGGAAGTTACAACTGGAGAGTCCACCTTTACAGAGAGGTCAGTCAAAAGCAGGGTCCCTCAGGGTTTGTTCCTGGGACTGGTCCTTTTTGGCATTTACTTCTCTGAAGTAAAGGCCAATGTCAAGGCCCTTTGACTGACCAGATCTGCAGATAATTGCAAATTAGGAGCAGTCAGAATCTCTCACTGACACTAATGTTCTCCAAGAAGGGCTGACACAGACTATTAACTTATGTTAGAATAATGGACTAAAACTAAATGTGAAGAAATGTATAATAGTATCCTTCAAGAAGTCATCCACCTCTGGTAACTATCACATTAGAGCATATCTAAACAATCCTATCTTGGTTTGTGATTTATTGTAGAGGTGACTGGTAAGAAAAGTTTTATTGGAATTTATATTGTGTTTGTTATCACTGTTTTTCTCTGTTTGTAGGTAGGAAGGGACTGCTTGTTAACAAAATTCACTTTGATTCATATTTTATTGTTTTACCTTTAATTTCAATGTTGATTGTTAGAAAGGGCTAGGGTTTAGACAAGCAAGCTCTAGCCACCCCAAGGGGCCTAGACAGCTATAAATTTACCTAGACTGCAGAGAGAAAAGTCCTGAGCATTTCTAAACAATCCTATCTTGGTTTGTGATTTATGGTTGAGTTGATTGGTAGGAGAAGTTTTATTTGAATTTATATTGTATTTGTTATCACTGTTTTTCACTGTTTGCAGGTAGAAAGGGACTGCTTGTTAACAAGATTTACTTTGATTCATATTTTGTTGTTTTACCTTTAAGTTCACTGTTGGTTGTTAGAAAGGGGTAGGTTTTAGACAGACAAGCTCTAGCTTCCCCAAGGGGGCTAGACAGCTATAAATTTATACAGACTGCAGAGATGAAAATCCTGAACATTTCTAAACAATTCTGTCTTGGTTTGTGATTTATTTATCTGTACTGTTAAAAAGAAGTGTGACTGCGAGTGATAGTGACGTAAAGAAATTACAACTTTTGTCTGGCTTGTAGAACTTGTATGGTCAGAGCAACTTCACTGTACTTTATTATTTAGTTGTACATTGCTGATGTGATTTTTTTGTCATAGCAGTTGATTTAAGTTCTCTTTGAATTCTGTGGTAACTGATTTTGATTATTCTTTTCTTTTGCAATATTTTGTTCATTTGAAACTGAATATGGGTTCCTTAAATGAGTATGCAATTAACGATTTGCTAATGCACAAATATCTTGTACAGTATAATAATTGCTATGCATATTTAAAGGTAACAGCTGATAACACTGGTGATCTGTGTTCTTTGTGTCAAAAGTTGGATGATTTGCTTACCCTTGTTAGAAGTACATCTAGACTTGATTGCACTTATGCAATTGGCATGGCTTGGAAAATTGTTTTATATACTAATGACTGGACTGATGAACTAAATAATGTTAGGCATAGAACAAATAGAACACATTTAGGAAATTATGCATCTATTTTCTGCAGAGATCATTCAACCCCTATGAAACAAAATGATGCCCCTTAGAACTTTGGCATTCTGGAAGCAAGTATTCAGCAATATGAGGATCCAGTTTGTTTAGAAAGAAACAAAGAAGGAAGAAAGGAAGAAGTTCACAACAAATAAGGATGAAAAAGAAACTGATTAAGGACTGTAAAGGAAAGAGAATACATAGTAAAAAGGACACTGCTTTGTTAGGTAACAGATTTGACAGGGAATGATAATATGTTTCTATCAGAAAACCTTCAGTTTACAGAAAAAGGCAGCTTCTTAACAACAGAGAAGGTAGAAAAAAGAGGCAAGGGGCAGGTGAAAAGGAAGAAATCAACATTGAATGTGGAAGGACTGAAGAATGAATTAGTGTAACAAAAAAGGAGAAAGATGGAGGTTGACTACATGGTTCAAGCTGTGGATTTACAATATCAGCTGGATGAGAATTTAATAATATTATTTATTTATTTACATTTGTTAACTGGGAGAGTCCGACTGGACACAGGTCCGTTTTCAGTGGAGGCCCGGGGAGAAAAGCTCCACATTAACTATTATTTGCATTATACAGTTAAAAAAACATAGCATTTAAATATAGACATTAGTCCAGTTAAGGACGCAAGACAAGAAGAAAACAGATGTAAAACAGCTGTACAGCATAGTACAATTTTTAAAATATGGTGACATACTAAACATGGTTAAAATGTAGTTGAGATTCATCAATAAACAATTGATACAAACTGTTTTTGAGGTACATAACAGCCATATGTTATAATATGCAATGAAAACAGTGGGATTAATAAGACTAATAGTGATGAAGATCTATCCTTCGTAACAATTGATAGAGCAGATATTACTGTATTAGAAGATTCTTCAGACATGGCCAGGAAAGATATTCTTGTAACTGGATATTCAATTATTAGAGGAACTGATACTTATATTTGCAGAGATGATAAAGAACATAGAATAGTGTTATGCTTGCCAGAAGCATAAATAGAAGATGTGAAACAAGCCTTGGAACACCTTAATGTAAGGAAGTATGGATCTGTTTTTTTTTTTTATTGGTACAAATGATGTCTCCCACAAGGATTCTCTGACTGTTAGTAGGGAACTGTCAACCCTCTTAGATAGTATAGCTTGTACTGGTGTTAGGTTGTATTTTAATCTCCTATAGAAAGGTCACTGTGAATTAAAAGATTTTTTTGGATAAATACCTACATGGAAAAAGCCACGGTGGTGCAGCGGTAGCATTGTTGCCTCACAGATGAGGTTCTCCCGTTTGATTCTCGGCTGGAGCACCTTCTGTGTGGAGCCTGCATGTCCTCCCCATAGTCGAGTGGCGTTCAAAAGACATGTGTAGAGTGGACGTGCCTTCGCTGAAGGTTGGACATCAAGCTGGCATCTCGGCACCCGTAAAAAATCTACTGCCAATCATTAGCGGACTGGAGTTCCGCTGTGGTGACCCCTAACTGGGAAAAGCCGAAAGAAGAACAAACAAACCTACATGGAAAAATGTCCTGTTTTAAAAAATTAAAATGTGTACAGCAACCAACTCTTGTTTTGGGCACATGTGTTCAGACAGGATAGTGTGCATTTGTTGAAATCAGGGAAGAGAATTTTTGCAGCAGATATTTTGCAATATTTGACAAACACTAGGCAGGATTTTTGCCAGGTCGAAAATTAAACTGTTTACAGATAGTAACATTTGATGCATCTCTGATGGTTGTTAATGCTAGGACCATTAATAATAAAGTTTTTTTATTGGAAATTTCCTACATTCACACAAGATTGATGTTGTTATTGTTTGTGAAACATGCTTAAAGAACAATGATAGGAAACCAGTTCTGTCAGGGTATAAATGTTTTTACTGTAACAGACATTCTAACAACAAATCAGGTGGAGGTGTTATGTTAGGGATTAAAGATAGCTACTAGACCTGTGATTATTACATGTTCAATGATAAACCAATACTGTAGACTGTGTAACTGTGACAATAAAGACAACCCTGGAACATAAAACAATTGTTGGAGTGTATAGACCACCAAAGTCAAGTGCAGATGACCTAGAGGAATTCATACATTTCTTACATGAAACACAGGAAGGAAGAATAATATTAGCTGGGGACTTAAATTTACAAGAAACAGACTGGAATAACATTGATTCAACAATGTTAGTAAGGAAAGTATTCACAGAGTATACTCAGGAACAATAATTGCTTCAGATTGTAAAATGAAAAAGAACTACCAGGGGAAGGAATATACTAGACATTGTTCGTGTTCCCAAAGAAATTATTGTAGCTTCAAGTCAAGTTTTACCACCATTGATGTGCAGTGATCATGGGGTTATAAAGGTTAATTTGTTGCTAGACAATTCTGCCAAACTGAAATCTAAGTCTAAACCAGTGCACCGAAGGTTAACTACAGATTATATGGAAGCAAAACAGTTACTATGTAAAACTAACTGGAGTGAGGTGTTCAGTGGAAAAAACTGCAGATGGAATATGAAAGGTTTTGAAAGAGAAATTGAGTTCAAAAAGTAAAAAAAATATTTAACACCAGGATCTAGGCAAACAACATCAGGGGGATATATTTCCTTAAGAACAAGATACCTGATTAGGTTAGAGACAAAAAATATAAGAAATGGAAGAGAGGTTAAACTACAACTTTGAAAACTGAAATAAACATGCTGGACAAACAGATTAAGCATAATGTGAGACAAGCTCAAGAAAAATTTGAAGAAGATGTACATAAAGATATTGAGCATAATAGGAAACCATTTTGTACATAAGATGTGGAAGGAGTAAAGACACACAGATTGATAAACTCGGTGCAGATTCCAAAATTTATTCTCAGACACAACAGATTATAGATATATTTATAAAATCTTATGCAAAACAGGTGATAAATTGTCCTAGTGACATCCAGATAACCTCAGACATTGGAATCAAATTAGATTATATTGCAAAAGAACTGCACAAACTGGATCCAAACAAAGTGCAGGGAAGAGACGGAATTAGTAACAACAACCTGAGAACGCTTTGTCAAGAACTTACTTTACCCTTATATCTGTTATTCACTAGGTCATATAAATATGGGAAGATTCCTCAAGATTGGAGACATGCACTTATTAAACTTGTCTTTAAAGGAAAGGGGAGTAGGACTAACCCAGAGTCATATAGATCATTAAGTCTACTTTCATGTTGTGGAAAAATAATGGAGAAGGTAATATTGGATAAGTTATTGTCAGAACTGGATATGTTGGGACTTGAAACCATATATCAGCATGCATATGTTGAAAATAAATCTACTACCACCTGTAACATGATGTTCTATAACAATATAATAACAGCTATGAATGAAAAATTGTGCTGTGATGTCATTTATATAGATTTAATTTCAGCATTTGACAGGGTTATACACAAAACACTGATCAATAAATTAGTATAACTAAGTATTGATGCACTATTGATAAGATGGATAGCTGTATGGCTTAGAAATAGGATATGACAAGTATTATACAGCAACTGGATAGGTGAAATCCTTGGATACAGTCAGGGTGTCCCACAGGGCTCTGTCCTAGGCACTTACTTGTTTAGATTGTCTCTCTCAGACCTAACTTTTTCATCTAAGGTGTTCTACAGTCTGTATGCAGATGACCTGAAACTGGGTAAACTGACTACATGTGTTACAAATAAGGCATGTCTGCAAAATAACTTGACTAAATTTACCCTTTGGGCGCAGGAGAATAATATGCTGATAAATACATAAAAAACTGATCATATGATATTTGGGAGACATAAACTGAAATTAGAAGTTATGTCCTTACCATAACGTTCCATGTGGAGTGTTCATCTCGCCTTTGTTCTTACACCTGGGTTCGGAGCCGATCCTCGGCTCCGTGTCGGCCGCTTGCAAGCTCTGCATCGAGAAGAAGCTCGAGACTAACCTAACTCCCACAATCCCCCTCTGCCTTTACCTCAGATCTAGTTTGCAAGCAAACCAGGAGTCAGAGAGAGAGCATATTCATGCAAAAAGAAACAACATACTGTACAAGCACTTATCCATATATATATATACAAGATATACATATATATACAACCACTGCAAAGCAGAAGCCAAATAATCCAGACCAGGCACCAAACTGCACGTTCTCCCTGAGGGTGGGAGGGTGGGAATGTAAGAACAAAGGCGAGATGAACACTCCACATGGAACGTTATGGTAAGGACATAACTTCTAAATGTGAGAGTGTTCGATCTCGCCGTTTGTTCTTACACCTGGGTAGCGTCCTTAGCTCCATGTTCCTGAGGAACTCACGGGAGAACGTTCTTGAGCACAGTGGAACCAAAGGTTGCCCTGTCCCTAGAAACCCTGTCTACCTTGTAATGAGAAATGAACGTATGCGGTTTAGACCAAGTGGCAGCTGCACAAATAGTGTCTAATGGTAGGCGAGCTGCATGAGCCAGGGATGTAGAAACTGATCTTGTAGAGTGCCCTTGGGTTTGCCAGGTAAAGTTTGTTCTGAAGAATCATAAACGAATATAATGCAATCAGTTAGCCATTTGGAAAGGGTTCGTTTAGTAACTGCTACACCTTTCCTGCTATCAGAAAGCTACAAAAGTTGATCAGATTTCCTGTGATCCTTTGTTCTATCCAAGTAAAATCTAAGTTGTCTATGAACATCCAACTTGTGTAACATATACTCCAACTTATTGGAGTGATTTTTGAAAAAGGTAGGCAGTTCAATGGATTGATTAATGTTATTAATAGAGCAGACTTTGGGGAGAAAGGATGGATTAGTGCGAAGAGATACTCTGTCAGAATGAAAGATCAGATAAGGGTGTTTAATGGAAAGAGCCTGAAGCTCAGACACTTGCCTAGCGGATGTAATGGCTACCAAAAAGAGGGTCTTCCGACAAATACTTCAATGAACAAGAGGAGGCTGGCTCAAATGGAGGTAGCATCAACGTAGATAATAAGAGATTTAGATTCCAAGGAGATGTAGGAGTTCTAACTGGTGGTCTAATATGGAAAGATCCTTTCAAAAGGCCTTACAAAGTCTGTGAGCCATAACAGGTGCCCCACATTCTTCCACATGAAAGTTGGAAATGGCAGCCAATTGCACCCTTAAAGTGGCTGGAGAAGCTCCTTGGTGAAACAATTCTGTCAAAAACTCCAAGATCTTGTTTAAAGGAGCTATAACAGGGTCCAAATGCTGTGTATTTGCCCAGAACACAAAACGCTTCCATTTACTAGTGTAGGTCTTTGTAGTGGAAGCTTTATGAGAAGCTATTAGTATATTTTGAACTGCAGGTGAGAGAAGATCAGACCTGGCTAAGTAGGGAAGTGGAGCAGCCAAGCTGCTAGGTGGAGTGACAAGAGCGAGGGGTGGGGAGCCCCTGACGAGTGGGGCAGTAGATCTGGTTCCGGGTCCAGCATCCAGGGTCCCCGAATGCGATGTGCCAGAAGAAAGGGGAACCAAATTTGACGAGGCCAGAATGGGGCAATGAGGATTATCGTCCTTTGCAAGTTGTTGGCTTTCTGCAGAAACTTTGCAATCAGGGGAAAGGGAGGAAAAGCGTACAGGAGACCCGGGGGCCAATCGTGAACCAGCGCGTCCCTGGGGACTTCCCCTGGAGGGGGTAATAGGGCAAAGTAGCTCCTGCATTTGGCATTCATTGGAGACGCGAAAAGATCGCAGGAAGGCTGGCCCCACTTGCGAAAAATCTCCTTCGCAACTGACTGTTTGAGGGACCACTCGTGAGGCAACAGGATTGCTCTGCTCAGCCTGTCAGCTATGACGTTGGATGACCCCGGGATATGCGTTGCTATCAGAAAGCGACCTGTGGACTCCGCCCATTGCCAGATTCTCATGGCCTCTCTGCATAGTTGATAAGACTTGGTTCCCCCTTGCTTGTTTATGTACCAGACTACGGACATGTTGTCCGTCTGTACTGCAATAGTCCCTAGAGGAAGAAGGGGAGCAAAGTGTTGCAACAGTAGAAACACTGCCCTCAACTCTAGAACATTGATGTGCAGATTGTACTCTAACTCGGTCCATTCGCCTTGGACTGTCTGTCCCTGAAAGATGCCCCCCCACCCTATCAGGGAAGCGTCCGTGGTCACCGTAGCTGTCGGCGTGGGTAGCACAAATGGTCTTCCGCTGGAAAGGTTGCAAGTTTGAAGCCACCAGGCTAGGTGTGATTTGCATGTGTTCGTGATCAGAATTTTGTGTGTCAGAGGAAGTTGTTGGAACGACCATTGTGCAAACAGTAGCCATTGCAGAACTCTCATGTGCAGTCTTCCCAATGGTATCGCAATGAGGGAAGCTGCCATGAGACCCAAAACCTTCAGAACCAGTTTTGCTGGGGATTTCCTGGATGACAGAAGAAGAGTTATGTGGCTTTGTAGTGAGGCTATCCTTTCTGGGGGAAGTCTTAGAATTAAATGATGCGTATCCAATTCTGCTCCTATGAATAAGATATGCTGTGATGGCTATAGTGAAGATTTTTCGAAATTTACGGAAATTCCGAGGTGAATACAAAGCTGTAGTGTGTAATCCCTGGCCTGTATCAGTTGACGCTGGGTGGTGGCAGATAGGAGCCAGTCGTCCAGATACGGAAACACCTGGAATCCCAGGCGTCTCAGGTGAGACACCACCACTGCCATGCATTTGGTGAAAACCCTGGGGGCTGAGGTCAGACCAAAGGGCAGGGCTCGAAACTGAAAGTGGCTGGCTCCCAGCCGGAAGCGCAAGTGATCCCTGGATGCCCTGGCCATTTTGATGTGGTAGTACGCGTCCTTTAGATCTATTGAGCACATCCAGTCATCCTTCTGTAAAAATGGAAGGATCGATTGAAGCGTGACCATTCGGAACTTTTCTTTCTTGACGAAGGTATTGAGGTTGCTTAGGTCCAGAATCGGCCTCCAGTCCCCTGTCTTCTTTGGAACTAAAAAGAACCTTGAGTAAGTTCCGAATCCTCTTTGGTCTGCTGGGACTGGTTGGATGACTCTTTTTTTCTAGCAGCTTTGAAATTTCTATAGGTGCAGGATCTCGCAGATGGGGCGGCACATCTGGGAGTCTTTTCATTGGAATGTGGGGCAGTAGGAAGGGTATTCTGTAGCCTCTGGTAACAACGCTTTTTACCCAGTTGTCTGATGTAAGATTTTGCCAGGCCTGAGGGTATAAAGCTAGCGACCCCGACTGCCTCCAGAGCAGGACAGTCGGGCCTCCTCTCAGGAGTGCTGGAAAGGTTTTCCAGGGGTGTATCCCTGTCACCTTGGTTTTATGGACCCCTCTGCCGCCGGGCGTCTTCCACCTCTGCCCCTCCTCTGCCTCTAGAGGGGCATCACCCTGTGTGCCTGGGAAAGATCCTTGGGGTTTTCAAACCACATTTTTCCACCGTTGCCCTTTGGGGTACGGTTTGGATGGGGTGGAAAACGGACTCCGACAGCAGACAGAGTCTTTCCCTCCTGTTCACACTGGGTAAGGGTCTCCTTTACTTTGGGGCCAAAGAGAGTGGCACCGTCAAATGGGGCGTTAGTAAAGGAAGACTTGAAGGCTTCCGCAAATGAACATAAGCGCATCCAGGATTGTCTACGAAGAGCAATCGCTGAAGCTGCTGCCCTACTCGATCCTTCGGCTGCGTATGAGATCAGCCTCATGGATGAGTTTACAATGGATGTAAGGGTATTGAGATGTGCTGTAACTTTCTCTGAAACAGCAGCATCTGTAGTACCCTGGAGGGTATCTCCCAACTCTTTGATTAGATCCCTCTGTAGTCGTGTAAAGTGGGTCAAATAGTTCAGGGATCGCATAGAAAAAGCCGCTGAACTAAAAATGCACTTTCCGTACCTGTCCATAGTCCTAGAATCTTTGTTAGGCGGATGGACAGATGAGGAAGATTCCGACATCTCCTTTTTCGTGGCCGCTGCCACCACCATAGCGTCCACTGGAACTCCCTTTGTGAGATAAGCCTTGTTTTGGGGTGCAGTAATGTACTTATTAGGCTTTCTAGGGACTGGTTCCACCGTGTCAGGTGTCTCCCACGCCCTTCGAGCAATCAGCTCCATTAACTCATCGAAGGGCGGAGTGACCCAGGAGGAGGAAGGGCGAGCACCAAATGCCTTCAGCAAGACTGACTCATCCTCAGAAGGGGGGAGGGATTGCCAATCACCTCTCTGTTTTAGGATCTCCAAGATGTCAGAAAAAGAGACATCCTCTGAAGGTGACTTTGGGGACCCTTCTGACTCATCTAAGTCAGTGTCCGATGTCAATGATTCTTGTGGAGAATCTAAGTGTCTCCTCTTACACAATCTTTTCCTAGGGACTTCTTTGGGGGGAGCATCCGAAGAAGCCTCTGAGGAAGAGGGGGCACCCTCCAGGGGTGGCTGAGACACAGGTGCTCGACGCTTGGATGTAGCCGTGGGTGCAGAGGAGGATAACGGTAATATATGGGGAGGAGAGGCTGCTTCTACTGATGTGGCTGTCTGGGTAGACAACACCTTCCTCATGAGGTCGAAGGCCCCCGGGTCCCGAGTCGAGGTATCTCCCGGTTCCGAAGAAATGGGAAGAATCCCCGAAACAGGCACCGAAGGCATCGACCCCGAGGACGGAATCGAGTCGATCCAAGCCGAGGCCCCGAGAGGGAGCGTCGGAACCGAAACATCGGTCCGACTCTCAGTCCCGGAACCAAGGATGGATCTTCAGCTCCGAGACTCCGGTACCGGATCTGACAGAGTCGAGGTGAACGGAGCCGACCGAGAAAAGGACGGTTCTGGCACCGAGGGCTCCACAATCAGCAGATCAGCTTCTTCCGGCTCCAAAGACTGGACAGGTCTTGGAGGAGGAACAGATGGAGATAATGGAAGGCCTTCAAGTCTCAACACCAATTGAGAGGAGACTGAGATGAGTTTGGATAAGGCCGTATTCTCCATTAACTTCTGCACCACGCGGTCTACATCGGTGTCGGAGAGGGGTCTGGAAGAACGGGTCAAAGGAATCGAAGACGGAGCTGACCTCAACAGTGTCGGGGGAGGGAGCTCCATCACCGGTTCCAAGACTCGAGGCTCGGAAACTGACAACAGTTGAACACTCGGTCCCGAAGTCTGTGGAACCGGTGATCGAACCTTAACTGAAGAGCTCGGAGCCGATGACTTGGGCTCCGACGTCTTCGATTCCTTCGAGGATTTGGATGCCTGGTCTGAAGCATCCAGAGCCTCTTGAAAGGTAGGTTTTAACAAACCCCTATCCATAAGTTTCCTGCGCCTATCTGTCATGACCCTTCCACTGAAAGAATGACAAATTGAACAGTCTTCTTGCAGATGGAGAGGGCCAAGACAGTAGACGCAGGAACTATGATTGTCAGTAACTGACATCTTTTGCCCACATTGGCAACGTTTAAACCCCGATTTAGCTTTCTCAGACATTTTAGTAAAGCTAACAATAGGGATAGTAACAAGAAAAGGTCAAGTCCAGTTATGAAAGTCAAATCCGATAAAATTGTCAAATCCAGCAAGAAAGTCTAATCCGGTAGTCAACTCCTGTAAAGGGTGGGATAGGCCCCGAGGAAACTCTAAACAAGTTAAACAACTTTAACTGGTACCGAGAATATCCTCAAGACAGTATCACACAGACACACAGTCAACAAACAATGATATAGAAAAATATAATTCTCAAGAATACAAGAAAAAATCTTTAAATCTTAGCTTTAGGTGCTCGAGCTCGATCAAGTGATGCGAACGCTGCAGCGGCAAACTAGATCTGAGGTAAAGGCAGAGGGGGATTGTGGGAGTTAGGTTAGTCTCAAGCTTCTTCTCGATGCAGAGCTTGCAAGCGGCCGACACGGAGCCGAGGATCGGCTCCGAACCCAGGTGTAAGAACAAACGGCGAGATCGAACACTCTCACATGGTGAATATTTAATACAGCACACAGTGATTGGAACTGTAGACTTGTTTAGGACCTGGGTATATGGGTAGATTCAGCTATGGGTTTGTCTAATCATATCTACCAATTGGTAAATTATATTTATAGAACTATAGGTTGTATAAAAAGATTTATAAAGTCTAGAAAATTAAAAATAATGAATTCATTGTTGATTAGTAACATTAGACCCAAACTTGAGTATGGCATAACAATACGGAATCCGTATAAGAAAACAAGCATGGGTAAACTGTAAAGAGTACAGTGGAAGTATACCAAGGGCATCCATGGATGTGAAAATTTAAGTTATTATGCAAGACTAAAATATCTGAACTTGTGCAGTGTCTCTTACAGGTCTCAAGGAGGAGCGCTTATTCAGATATATAGGGCATTTGCCGCCTCACAGCAAGAGGTTCTCCGGTTCAGTCCTCAGCTGGGGTGCCTTCTGTGCGAAGTCTGCATGTCCTCCCTGTGGTCGCATGGGTTTCCTCCTGGTGCTCCGGTTTCCCCCCACATCCCAAAGACAATGCTGTAGGTGGATTGGATACTCCAAATTGGCCCTAGGCATGAGTGCGTGAGTGTTTGCCTTCCATGGAAGGTTGGGCACTGGGCTGGCAACTGAACACCGTAAAACTCCACTGCCAATTATGAGCAGATATGTGATCCGCTGTGGTGACCCATAACTGGGAAAAGCCGAAAGAAGAAGAAGAGGAGACAACTAGCTCTGGGAATGTTTGGGTTTATCAAAAAGTACCAGAGAATCATCAGACAAACTATGTAAAAGAGTCTCTAGGAAAGAGAAGTGTATTAATTGGTTCTCTGACAGAGTAGCTGATGCATGGAACAGAATACCAAATTACATTAAAGCAAGCATTAGTTTAGATATTTTAAGAATAGCCTGGACACTTATTATGGTAACAATTGTTTTAGTATATTGGCAAGCTAGAAAGGCATTAATGCCCATTCTTGAAGTATTTGTATATATGTATGTATTGGAAACACACCTCTAAGAGTTGATCCAGTAGTCTGGGACTTTTGGACACATGTAGAAAGTAATATAGCCGTTGACAATTACGGGTCTACAGCAATGAGGAAATAATTCTATGCTGTGGAACTTATAAACAAAGGTATTGCATCTAAGTCCAAGGAGGTCATTGTTTCATTGTATTCAGCATTCATCAGACCTATCATTGAGTACAATGCCCCTTTGGCATGTACCTAACCAAGCACATCCAAAAATGTGATCATCCACAGAGGTTCCTCTCTACAAAAGGACAGTTGCATGTCCTGTACAGGCCATTTCAAAGCCCTATCTCTGTATTCTGTCTTCTACAGGCTGTTGAAGAGCATTCTATGCCTGGTATACAAGGCACTGTCTGACCCCACTCTGATGGACCTCCTGTACATCCACAAAGCAAACACCACCAGATTATCCATTCTAAAGGCATAAACCTTACCTGCTGGAGAGGGGGTTCTGTATATCACAGACTACCCCTTCCCTGGAACAGGCTCCGCACCCATTGTAATGTGAACAATTGGATGGTGAGCATGAAATTCATCCCTGGTTTGGAACCTATGTCTCTAATGGACTCAGGCAGCCAGCAAATGGTCCATCTCCCAGGCCCCTGCTTGCAAATGTTTCATGCCCCAAGCCCCTGCTTACTTTAGGTGCCAGAACTTGTCAGAGTTTTGGGAAGCATGGCTTAGGCTTGAAAATGCTCTACTGGTTATTAGCCTAGTACACAACTATGAACACATTTTCTACTAGTGGGTTTTCTTGCCTCCTGCAAAACCTGAAACATCCTCAGAAAAGTAGTGCTAGAATCAAAACCTTAATTATTCAGACTGTTAACTGTAGTGTCAGAAGATGAGGGGGTGTCCTTGTCCTGTGTGAAGAAATCCATCCTGTGGGAATGTTGTGATGATGCCCCTGGCCAGGTGAAAGAAGAGGAAACCAATGCTACCTGGGCCAAAAGAGAGGTACTAACAAGGTTTTTGGCCTATCCAACAATCTTGTGAAGGACCTTTAGCAAAAGGAAGAAGGGATAAATGCATACAGGAGCATCCTTCTGTGATGCCCGTGCCCTGGCTCAGCAATCAAGGAGCCTCAATCCTCACCACTAACACCAGAGAGGGCATCTCATATGAGAAGAAAGGATAACAAATGCACACAGTAAAGTGCAATTTCCCTTAAGAGCACACATAGATCAAAGTCAGTCCAGGGCTGGTCGCTCCCTTGCTCTCCAGGTCCCCAATAAGACTCCCCACTGGCACAGCTATAGGGTCCAGATCTCAGCCAGCTGGGCAAGCTAAAATATCCAGCATCCTCTCTGTCCAACCAGTGCTTCGTGTCCCTGCCCAAGTAGCTGACACACATACACACTTTGAGATAAGTTTATACAACCACACAGACACATCTGGAGAAGGCTTGCACAGGTTCTACAGCTGTGCCCCTTTTACCCAGACTATATGGTAGTAATCCTGCCACCACCCAGCTAATATTCATCAGCTACTCAAAGGCCATTAAAAGGGTGTCCAATTATTACTGTGCAATATTATTATCCAATTGGTAAGTGTGACTAAACAGTTTCAAGGCTTATTAGAGTGACTTGTTACAGGATCCTTATATACATGCAGTGTACTCTTAGAGCTTAACTTATCTCTACACAAATCAGCCACAGTTAAAAGGTTTTAAAATATTTAATAATAAATAAAACCACCAGACAATACTTTTTACTACACAGTCAGTGCTAGTCAAGAGTTCAGAGATCACACAGAAATACTTAAAATAATTCAGTAGTACATTTCTGACATAACAGAAAAACACTTATTCTAATCTTTCTATATTCTAGCTATCTCTAAAAGAAAACACAAGTCTAAGTTAACTTACATAAGACAACAGGCAGAGTGCTGTGAGTGGGATGAACAAGACAAAAATGCTTAATGCCCTCTGATTCTCTCTGTTTAAATTGCTATTGCAGTTCTAATAAACATTACATCATCTTTTACACTTTTCTGGTGTTCCCAGGCTGACAGATTAACTGCATTTACATTATTAACATCTCCCTTTTGTTATCTTGCAGCCGGTCGGGAAACAAAGCAATAAAAATACATTTGCATGTTTAAATCTAGCAATTTAACTCTTGGTTAAAACAATAGAAAAATTTCTTCATCTAGACTTTTCGGCACCACGGTCCACTTCAAAGGGTCACCACATGCTTTACTTTGGTCAGTAGAGTGCACTATTGTCACATTTACTTCTAGTTCTACATGTAACAGTATTTCTTTACATTTAAGACAACACACCTGTAGTTTACATTCATATTTACAAATGACAGAATTATCTGCACAATTCTATCTGGCTAGGCTGGCAGCCTTCACACCTTCTACAAGAGAAAGACATGGTGACCAGTTTCCAAGCCAGAGGACATTGCAACCTAGAACAGAACTTGCTGAGCTGACTGTTCTGAGGGAGGCAAATCCACCCCAGGAATATCCCATTGAACAATGTCCAGGAAAATCACTGTGCAACATCCACAAATAAGAATCTGTCCTGGATCAGCTCAAAGTGTCTGCCACTAAATTCTTTTTTGATGGAAATATATACTGTCTGAAGAATCAAGTGGTTTCAAGTTGCAAAAATCTCATGCTAGCACAGCTAATCTCAGAGGTAGCAAGACTTTGTTCCCCCTTGCTTATGTATCACATAATGATGGTGGTGTCCATAAACAATCTGAGGGTTCCTGGAGACCAGACGTAATGCAGGGCCTGAAGAGCCAAAATCAATGCTTTCATTTCCTAGACAGTGATTTGTTCAGTCACCTCCTAAGGAGAATAAACTCTCTGGACCCTGGTGCTGTTGGAACAATCCTCGCAGGGCTAGGTCTGAAGCATATGTACATAGTTCTTGAATGGTTGAGAAATCAAAAAACGAATACCTGGATTTAGGCATATCTGGTTGATCCAACAAAGAAATTCCTACCTTAGGTAAGGCAAGAGAGTAATTTGGAAGTTCAGAGGATGGCAATGTTGAAGCCAAATTGTCTTCAGATATCACTGGATCTTTGTCATATGAAGTTTGGCAAACTGAACCATAGGGATAGTGGATGCCATGCACTCAAGGGCTCTTGGAAACACACTTGCTGAGGTCTCTTGCAAGTGAAGGTACTGAAAGAAGGTTGTCAGATAGGACTTTGGGAAGATGAAGAAAAACTATCATAATAAAAGTTTGAATTCTACAACTAAAGAAAACCTGATCCCAAGACTGCATCAGAGCTTTTAGATTTACAGCAAAACCTATATTGTGAACTCCTGTAGGAGAACCTGCTGCACAGGAGTTTGAATAAGGTCATCCAGATAAGTAAAACACTGAATGTGATGGTCTATGAAAGGCTATGATGGGGCTAGACATTTTGTAAATACTCTTGAGGCTTTAGAAAGACCAAATGACAAAGTAGAGGGAGATAACTGTAAACCATAAAAATTTCCTGGAGAGAGGATGAATAGGAATATGGAGATAAGTATACTTTAAATCTAGAGAAATCAGAAAGTCCTGAGGCAGCAGCAGTGTAATTAAAGTCTGAAGACTTAACATTTTGAAAGAAGGACCTTTCAGAAAAAAAGTGTTGAGAAAGGAAAGATCTAAGATAGGTCTCCAAAAATAAGAAGTTATGTACCTACCATAACGTTCCATGTTAGTTGTCTTCTCTCGCCTTCTTTCTTGCTTGATGGGTTCGGAGCCGATCCCTCGGCTCCGACTCGGCACTTGCTAAGCTCGAGAGTCACTTTTACCAGCTCGAGGCAGCCCCATATCCCATGATGCAAGGCGGTAAGTACCCAGATCTCGTTTGATGACAAAGGGCAATAGCACCAAGCATAAAATACTTCCCAAAGGAAGAAAGAAAACTTACAGATGGAAGAAGGACCAGGTCTGAATGGTCTTCAGCATAACAGTTTCTTATAACAAGGTCTGTCCAGGCCAGGGGGAAGGAGGGAGGGTCGCAAGAAAGAAGGCGAGAAGACAACTAACATGGAACGTTATGGTAGGTACATAACTTCTTAATGTTAAGTTGTCAATCTCGCCTTCATTCTTGCTTGATGGGACCGCGTCCCTAGCACCTCTATCCTGGGTGGCTCAATGGAACAGACTCTTGAGGACTGTAGAGCCAAAACTGGCTCTGTCCCTGGAGGCCAAGTCCAATTTGTAGTGGGAAACAAAAGTGTGAGGAGTGGCCCAAGTGGCCGCTGCACAAATAGTGTCTAAAGGAAGTCTAGCTTGAAAAGCTGTAGAAGTAGCTAAGCTCCTAGTTGAATGTGCTTTAGGTTTTGAGCACAGCTGTTTTCCCCTGAGCAGATAAATTTCAGAGATGACCGAAGAAAGCCATCTAGACAAAGTCACTTTAGAAACAGGAAGGCCTTTTTATTATCCGCATAGGAAACAAAAAGTTGATCAGATTTTCTAAATTTTTTGTTCTGTCCAAATAATATCTAAGTTGACGGTGGACGTCAAGATAATGTAGCTTTTGTTCAGCTCTATCTGAATAGTTAGGAAAAAATACAGGAGATCAATGGATTGATTCAAATTGTTCTTTGAAGCGACCTTAGGCAAAAGGTTGGGTTAGTTCTCAAAGATACTCTGTCTTTGTGAAAAACCAAATAGGGGTCGAACCGAAGAGCATGAAGTTCAGACACCCTCCTGGCCGATGTAATAGCCACTAGGAATAAAGTTTTCCAAGAAAGATATTTCAGGGAACAAGAAGCAGCTGGCTCGAAGGGGGAAAAATTAAGGATGTCAGCACTAAATTTAGATCCCACTGAGGAGGAGGATTCCTGATTGGAGGCTTTAGTAGGAAAATTCCTTTCAAGAAGGCCCTGCAGAGCCTATGGGACATAATATTATGATCTGCTATCCCGACATGAAAATTGGAAATAGCAGCCAATTGAACTCTGACTGTGGAAGAAGAGGAGCCTGCATGAAAAATCTCTGCTAAGAAGTCCGGGACTGCCTGAACAGGGGCAGTAAAAGGATCAATATTCTTGGCCTTAGCCCAATAAGAGAAACATTTCCATTTGCTTGTATAAATCCTCCTGGTAGAGGATTTTAGTGAAGCTACTATGATGTCTCTAACTGGGTTAGAGATCAAAGGAAGCCTGGCTAAGGAAGGAAGTGGAGCAACCATGCTGTGAGGTTGAGAGAAGGGATTGACCGGTGCAGCTGACCCGATTGGTGAATCAGAAGATCTGGCACTGGGTCCAGATGCCACGGCTGCACCAAAAGGTGATGATGTAGGAATGGGAACCAAACTTGTCGAGGCCAGTAAGGGGCAATGAGAATCAATTTGGCTCTCAAAACGGTAGCTTTCTGGATAACCTGAGGGATCAGAGGAAATGGAGGGAAGGCATAAAGAAGTCCCTGGGGCCAATCCTGGGTCAGAGCGTCTCTGGGGGGATGGCCTGATAGAGGGAAGAGGCAGAAGAAGTCTGGACATTTGCTGTTTTGGGGAGTAGCAAAAAGATCGCAACATGGACGACCCCATTCCAGAAAAATCTCTTCCGCTATAGATTGCTTGAGAGACCACTCGTGAGGCATGAGAATAGCTCTGCTCAATCTGTCCGCTACAATGTTGGTTTTCCCAGGGATATGCGTTGCTACCAGAAACCGATGAGAGGAGATCGCCCATTGCAATAGTCTGAGCGCTTCTCGACACAAGGAGTAGGACTTGGTTCCGCCCTGTTTGTTGATATACCAAACTACAGACATGTTGTCTGTGTGGACTGCAATTGTCCCTACGGGAAGAAAGTCGTTGAGGGCTTGCAACGTTAAAAGCACTGCTCTCATCTCCAGGACATTTATGTGCAGATGGTACTCGAACGGCTGCCACGTCCCATGAACCATCCTGCCCTGATAATGACCCCCCCACCCGATCAGGGAGGCATCCGTGGTGACAGTGGCTATCGGGGATGGGGGGTACAAAGTACCTGCCTTGGTGAACCTGAGGAGATGTGATCCACCAAGCAAGATGCTCTTTGCATGTCTGTGTCACCAGAATCTGGTGACGCATTGGAAGTTGTTGGTATGACCATTGTGTGAACAGCATCCACTGAAGAAGGCATGTAGAATCGAGCCAGGGGAAGAAGAGTAATGGCCGCAGCCATGAGACCTAATACCTTTAGAACCATTCTGGCCTGTACTTTCTTGTTGGCCAGAATGATCCTGACATGACTCTGAATGTCTGAAACTCTTTGATCTGTAAGGGTAGCTGACATCCGAACAGTGTTTAAGTTTGCGCCTATGAAGGTAATAGACTGGCAGGGCGATAAGGATGACTTTTCGAAGTTGATCGAGATGCCCAAATGAGAACAAAGGTTTATTGTGTAATCCCTGGCTTGTATGAGCTGATGCCTGGTGGTGGCTGACAGGAGCCAGTCGTCGAGATACGGAAACACCTGGAATCCTTGGCGTCTCAGGTGAGCCGTGACCACTGCCATGCATTTGGTGAACACTCTGGGGGCTGTAGTGAGACCAAAGGGCAGGGCTCTGAACTGGAAATGACTGGACCCCAGCCGAAAGTGGAGAAATCTCCTGGAGCGTCTGTGAATTTTGATGTGATAGTGCATCCTGAAGATCTATTGAGCACATCCAGTTGTCCTTCTGTAAGAAGGGCAGAATTGACTGAAGAGTGACCATTCGGAATCTTGTCTTCCTGACAGACTTGTTGAGTCTGCTGAGATCCAATATTGGTCTCCAGTCTCCCGTCTTTTTGGGGACCAAAAAGAACCTTGAGTAGATTCCGGGCTCTGAATGGTCTATTGTAACTGGCTGAATGGCTCTTTTTTGCAGTAGTTTTGAGACTTCTAACTCTGCAATTTCCCTTAGACCGGGTGGTACATCTGGAAGGGAATTTGAGAGGAAGGGACTTTCCTCGAAAGGAATTATGTAACCCTTGGATATGATCGACTGTACCCATCTGTCTTGAGTGAGGGAATGCCAGGCTTCTGGGTACAGTGATAATCTTCCCCCGACTGCCTCCAAGGAGGGACAGTCGGGCAACATCTCAGGGATGCTGAAAGGGCTTGTCAGAGAGAGGCTCTCTGTTTCCCTGGTTTTTTGGACCCCCTCTGCCTCTAGAGCGGCGTCTGTTGTTGTTACCCCCTCTGCCTCTAGGGGTAAACTGACCACGTGAATCCGGCGTGACTCCTTGGGATTTACGGAACCACATTTTCCCACCTTTCTGTCCTTTGGGATAAGGTCTAGAAGGGGTGGAAAAACGGACTCCTACAGCAGAAAGAGTCTTGCCATCCTGTTCGCACCTGGTCAAAGTTTCCTTCACCTGAGGGCCAAACAAAGCTGACCCATCAAAGGGAGAATTTGTGAAGGACGCCTTAAAGGGATCAGCAAAATCACATAGCCGCATCCAGGCTTGGCGTCGAAGAGCCACACCTGTACCTCTTGGCTCTACTCGCTCCATCAGCAGCATAAGATATTAGCCGCATGGAGGAGTTTGCAATGGAATTAAGGGTTCCTAGCTGCGAAGCAATCTTTTCTTGAGCTCCTGCAGCTGTAGGATCCTGTACTACTTCACCGAGCTCCTTAAGGATATCCCTCTGGAGTCTGGTGAAGTGACATAGGTAATTCAGCGAACGCATAGCAAAGGTCGCTGAGGAAAACATCTGCTTACTGTACCTATCCATGGTCCTAGAGTCCTTATTAGGAGGATGGACGGGTACGGAAGGATCTGCAAGTTCCTTCTTGGTGGCCGCAGCCACCACCATGGCATCAGCGGGGACACCCTTAATGAGGAATTGCTTGTCACTCGGGACAGTGATAAATTTTGAAGGCCTCCTAGGGACTGGCTCTACAGAGTCAGGAGCTGCCCACGCCTTTCGGGCAATAACCTGCATAAGGGGGTCGAAAGGCGGAGACACCCAGGAGGTGGAGGGCCGAGATCCAAACGCCTCTAGGTATACTGACTCATCCTCAGAGGGATTGTTGGTGGGCCAGTTTCCCCTCTGTTTAAGGAGTTCTAGGATGTCTGAAAAGGAGACATCCTCAGAGGGGGATCTAGGGGATCCCTCTGACTCATCAAAGTCAGTATCCGAAGTGACAGACTCGGGGAGTCTACATGTTTCCTCTTACAAGTCCTCTTCCTAGGAGGATCTCCCGAAACATCAGGAGAATCCTCGGAAGAGAGGGAAATTCCCAATGGGGAAACCTGAGGCGGAGGATCTCTGGGTCCTGTAGCAAGAGAAGTGGCAGAGATGTCAACAGGCACTATAGAGGGAGGAGCTACGGGAACAGACTGCTGACTGATACCAGTGGCCAGCACACTCTTCATCACCTCGAATGCTCCCCTCCCAGGCAGGTCCGAGAGAACCCGTTCCGAAGAACTAGGAACTCCAGGGACCACCGAAAGGGAAGTCTCTGAGGCAGATGTCGGAGCCGAGCTCACCAAGGCCGAGGCTCCAAAGGGAAGAGAGGGTTCGGACAAGGGTCCGATGCCACTCACCCCCTCGGAGGAGACCATGGAAGCCCGACCACCGAATCCCTCTAAGGAAGGTCTCGAAGAGGAGATAAGAGTAGAGGCTGAAGGAACAGAAGGGGGTATCTGTCCTCCAGCCGTAGCAGTAACCATTCCCGAAGACTCTAACTCCAAGCTCTGGGGTAGAGTCGAAGGAGGAACTGTAACGGGGTGTGGACCAACAGTCGTCTGTTGAGACGGACTATGTAACATTTGGGCCAGTACCTGTGACTTAAGTAATCTACTGACCACTCTCTCTAGGTCATGGTCTGAAAGTCTGGATGACCTTGAAGATCGGCTCCGATGGCTCCGTTCCGAAAGGAGAGGTGAAGCCGGAGCCGAAAGTATCGGCTCCAAGGAAGGAGACCTCGACCTCTTCCTGGAATGAGCCATCGGAACCGATACTATAGATCCTGTCGGAGCCGAAGACTTATCGGAGCCGACAGGAAGCCTCGATGCATCGGCTCCAGCGAGCCGATACAGCCACAAAGTAGCGGTGGCGGAGCCGATCGGAGCCGACACCGATGCCTGTGCCACATGGTGGTCGGAACCGATCGGAGCCGACACCGAAGTGGTCGATGCAGTATCGGCACCGATAGCCATCGGTGCCGAAGGCTTTGTTAAGCCAGAATCAGCTCCAGCCGGAGCCGATCTCGACTCAGAGCGAGTCGGGCCGAGGCCGCAGGCTTAGACACAGAAGCCTGGGCCTTGGAAGATTTGGCTGATTTTGATGGAGCCGACTTAGCCGGAGAGCCCTCCGGCTTAAGAAGGCCCCTAAGTATCAGCTTGTTACGTCTTTCCTGCAGGACTCTCTGGCTGAAGGAATGACAAATAACACAGGAGTCCTGCAGGTGAAGAGGCCCCAGGCAATACAGGCAAGAAGTGTGACCGTCTGTCAGAGACATCTTCTGACAGCACGAGTCACACTTCTTAAAACCTGAGACCCTCTCCTTTGACATGGTGCTTCACAACACACACACACACACACCAGTCAAGGATTAAATTAAATAAAATACCAAAAGGTATTACTATAAAAACAAACACACACACCCTAACAGGGAGGGGATGGGATGGGTAAAGTTTGACTAAAAAATTAGAAGAGACAGGGATTTTCTGTCAGAAAATCTATATAATTAACTTAAAACTAAAAATTAAAGTTTTTTTAGCAAAAAGGGGCTTAAATATCAAAATAGTGAATCACTTACCAGGAGCTGGTAAAAGGAGGACCTCAAAAGCGAAGCGGCAAACGAGATCTGGGTACTTACCGCCTTGCATCATGGGATATGGGGCTGCCTCGAGCTGGTAAAAGTGACTCTCGAGCTTAGCAAGTGCCGAGTCGGAGCCGAGGGATCGGCTCCGAACCCATCAAGCAAGAATGAAGGCGAGATTGACAACTTAACATCACTCCTTCACAGGAACTAGAAATATCTTGGAATAGAAAGCCTTGCCCTTCTGGCTAGCAAAAACTAGCTGAATAGTGCCCTGGGACAGATGACCTTGAATCAGTGGTGGAAAATGAGGCAACTGGCAAGAAGGAGGTTGAGGAATACCAGAATACTATTCTGAAGTTCTTGTCAATTATAGATAGTAGCCAGTTTTCTATTGTAATTCTCTGCAAACTAAGAAAGGGCAGAGTGTGTCTACAGAGGGGAATCTGACCAAGAAGAAGGCAGTCAAATAGAAAGTACAGTTGTGCAAGTCCTACTTTTCTGCAAAAGCATAAGTAGGGCCTGTAGATGTTAGAATTCCTAACTTTCTCAGTGGCATTTTGGGTTATCTGCCAAGGTAACCCAGTACTGGCCAACTTTCAAAAGCTCAGACTCCCTTTCCTCTCTCTTCCTGTGATAGCTGATTAGCTGAGCATAACCTGAGGGGAAACCCTCAGGAGTCACAGGAAGTGATTGTTCAAGGCTTTTTCACTTCCACAAAGGAGAGGAAAGTACTGGAAACTAGAATAATTTAGCAAGCCAGGAATTCTCAGCCGATCACAGTACCATATAAAAATCAAAACTAACAACCAAATCAGAGAGGTTAAAACACCTCAATGTGGCACAACTTGGGGATGGCAGGTTTGTGCTGCCAATGAGACAGTGAGGAATTCAAACATCTACTGTTACAGGTAACTAGGACTTGTGCAACTGTACTATGTTAATCATGCCTACTGCCTCAGTGGCATTTTGGGTAGATTCCCAAAACTTACACTACCTGGGAGGTGGAAGGATAAGGATCCAGAAGGTACTTGTGAATGATCCTAGAAAAACCTGCTCTGGACTTTGAAAAGGAATTCAGTTTGTAGTTCTTTGTGAAGGTATGAACGGTGGTCCAGTTTGCTACATCTAGAATGCTTCTAGAGTCATCCAATTTCCAATATGCCATTGAAGAGGATAAGGCTTCAGTTGAGTGAGTTTTAACCTTACCATGATGGAAGTAACATAAAATAAAAAAATTGCAGAGGACAATCGTCATACAATGATCTGCTTAGACAGGCTGATCTCTCTTAGCCCATGCTTAGGAGACAAGCAGCTGTTCAGCATTCCTAAGGGGCTTTGTTCTCTCAAGGTAGGACCTGAGCTGCCTGTATGTGTCCAAGTACATCAAATGTTTTCTCCCTTGTTTTTTGGATCAGGATAGAACACTGGGAGATGGATGGATTTACTTAAGATAAATTCTGAAACAACTTTAGGTATGAATGATGGATTAGTGCATAACACAACTCTGTCCTTGTGAAAAATCAGATAGGGTTGACCCACCGTGAGAGCTTGCAGCTCAGAGGCACACTTACTGATGTCACAGCAATGGGTAAAACAATTTCCCAAGCCATGTAATGAATCAGCCAGAGGCAGGTTCAAAAGGAGGCAAGGTAAACTTCTCACGGAAAGTTGAGATCCCAGGGAGGAAGAATTTGCTTTCAAAGGGGTCTCACTTACAACACTCCTTTAATAAACAGATCACAAAAAGTGAGGGATACAAGGGTAGATAAGTTGAGATGACCATTAGATGCACTTTGATAGAGATGGTTTGTGAAATGCCTCTAAGTGGCTCACATATTTCAGAATCAAAGGGGTTAAAACACTCTTGGGACCTCTGTTATTGGTTAGGGTACAACCTAGAAAACCTATTTAGCTTGTAAACATATGACTTATTAATTGTACATTTCCTTGTCTCCTTAAATATATGCAGCACACCATGAAGCAAGTGCCTAAAAGGAATCAAAACAGAATCATCCAGGCTGTCAGCTGCAATTGCTCTACGTTGGGGATGTACCATTTGCCCCTGATGCTGTGTGAGCAGATCCAGTCTGTGAGGAAGCTTGTGACAACTGCTCTGCCAATTCCATTAAAATGGAGAACAAACTCTGCCTGGTTCAAAAAAGGGTTACCACAATGATCTTTGCAATTCTTTCTAATCTTTAGAAGTACTGTGGGAATCATAGAAAGGATGGAAATGTATCCAGGAACATTCCTGACCATGTAAATAATAAAGCATCTGTCTTCTAAGCAAGTCTGCAAGGATATATGGAGCAGAATTTCAGTTGTCTGTTTTGAAAGAAAGCAAACAGATTTACTTGAGGTGTTCACCACATCTAGATAAAATCCTGTATATGGGGCCTCCACTTGTAAAGGTCTGCTTAGTCAGTTTGTCACTGTGTTTTGCTCTGACCGAATGTAGTAGTCCTGAAGAGTCAGAATGCTGTACAACCAGCTCTCAGGCCATCATTGCCAACTGGTAGAGGTTTGGACCTGCTTGCTTGTTCAGATACATCACAGCAATGTCTGTGACCTCTAGAACAGAACCCAGAGTTCATAAGTGGTGAAGAATTTTAAAGGCATGAAACTCTATCAGCATCTCTTTTTTATGTACTTTAGTGTGTCCTGAGGACACTACAAGCCTTGAATTTGAACTCCCATGGACAATGCTCTCCACACAAATTTTGAAGGGTCTATCTGGACAGACAGGACTGGAGTCTGAATAAAGGGTGTCCTGGATTCAGAGATAGTTGATCCCCTTAGCACTGCAGTTCCTGATTCACAAATCCCAGTACTTGTACCTGGAAGTCCAAAGAATGAAGGTGCTGGGTCCAACAATTCTTCAAGTACCACTGAATGTTTCTCATGTACAGTCTGACTAATGTAATTGTGAGGATCACTGATGCCCGGATGTCTAGAATGTCAAGGAACTCTCTTGCTAAAGCCACATCTAAGACATAAATCTTAGAAAATACCTCAGTATGTCAAAACTCAGTAAAAAGGATGACCTTCCTGCCAGAAGAGTGTTTATCCAACAGCCCAGGAAAAGAATTCATTGAGAGGGAGTGAGGAAAGATTTTAGAAGGTTCAGTTTGAAGCCCAGGTGGAAAAGGAGGGATGTGACCTTGTATAAGAACTCCAATCACCTGGATACAGAATCTGCATAAAATGTGGATGCCTAGAGCTCTATAATAGGCAACTACTGGGGTCAAACAATTTGTAAGCACTTAAGGTGCAGTAGACAGTCCAAAGAGTAATGCTGAAAAAAAAGAAGTTATGTCCTACCATAACATTCCATCTGTGTTGTTGATCTTCATCCATTCATCACTGATAGGGTCAGTTCTGAGCCCTCGGAACCGAGTTGACCTTATACCAAAGCTTGCACCAGCCAAAAACTCTCAAGCTAGGATTTTACCCATAATCCCCTTCTCCATGTTACCTCAGATCAAGTTTGCCCTAACAAGTAAAGCAGAGGCTATCTCCTAGCAAAAACCTTAGTCCAGGAAGTGAATCCAAATATCCCCTGGGAGCCTCTAGTAGGGGGAAGGAGGGTGGGATGTGATGAATGGATGAAGATCAGCAACACAAATGGAATGTTATGGTAAGACATAACTTCTTTATCTGATGTTGTTAATCTTCATTCCATTCATCACTGATAGGACAGAGTCCCCAGCTACCTTATATCCATAGGTGACCCTAAGGAAGAACATTCCTGAGCACCATTGAACCAAAGGACACCCTTCCCCTAGAGACCAAATCCAACTTGTAATGAGTGATAAAGGTATGGGGGAAGCCCACATAGCTGCTGCATAGATGTCGTCCATTGAAGCTCTGGAGTGGAACACCCCAGAAATTGCCAATGATCTAGTGGAGTGAGCCCTGATGTTTAGCGGGACAGATTTCCTTCCTAGGTTATAAATGAGAGTTGTACAATCTCTTTTGGATAGTCACTTTAGAGACTGACTTTCCCATTTTTGGACCAGAAAAAAAAATAATTGGTTTGATTTCCTGATTGTTTTTGTTCTGTCTAGGTAAAGCCTCAATTGTCTGTGAACATCCAGTAAATGTAAACAATACTCTCCCTTGTTGGAAAAATTAGGAAAAAACACAGGCAAGTCAATAGTCTGATTAATGGAGAGCTTGGAAATTACTTTGGGCAGGAAGGAAGGATTGGTCCATAGTGATACTCTGTCCTTATGAAAAATCAGATAAGACACTTGGTACAAAGAGCTTGGAGCTCAGAAATGCGTCTGACTGAAGTAATAGCCAACAGAAAGAGAGATTTCCAGGATAGAAACTTAATGTCACATGTAGCTGCTGGCTCGAAGGGGGACCATGCCAAAGATTGCAAGACAAGGGTGAGACTCCAGGTTTCTGTAGGCTGCTTAACTGGAGGAGTTGAATGATAGATTCCTTTCAAAAAGGTTTTGCTTAGATGATGAGAGATTAAGGAGTCACCAAAACCATTCTGAAAATTTGAAATGGCAGCTAAATGGATATGAATAGTTGAAGCTGCGACACCCTCCTCGAAAAAATAGATAGGTACTGGAGTACAGCAGTGATGGGTGCAGAAAAGGGATCTAATTCTCTCTGTCTAGACCAAATCAAAAATCGTTTCCATTTGTCAGCATAAAGTTTTCTGGTGGGTGGTTTATGCGAAGCCAGAATAATTTCACGTACTGGAGAGGAAAGATTACAATGCCTGGCAATCATTGGAAGTGGAGAAACCAAGCCGTGAGCTTGAGGCTGAACAAGTTTCGGTGGCTCAGCCCTTGAGGGTGAGATATCAGATCTGGAGTTGGATCCAAGATCCATGGTCTGCAAAGAAGATGAGGCCAGAGAAAGGGGAACCATACCTGTCAAGGCCAAATGGGGGCTATGAGAATCATTTTGCTTTTCAACCAAAGAGCTTTCTTCAGAACTAGTGGGATGAGAGGAATGGGAGGATAAGCTTAAAAAAAAGTCCCATGGGCCAATCATGGATAAGTGTGTCCCTTGGGGACTCCCCCTGTGGGGGAATTAGGGTAAAATAGTTGCTGCACTTGTGGTTGGACGGAGAGGCGAATAGGTCACAGCAAGGCTGGCCCCAATGGCTGAAGATCTTCGCTGCTAAGTTGGGGTCGAGGGACCACTCATGAGGCAGGAGACTGCACCTGCTCAATTTGTCTGCAATCATGTTGGAATTCCCCAGGGTATGTGTTGCTGTCAGAAAACAGTTGGAAGCTATCGCCCATTGTCAAACTTTCATGACCTCTCGACATAGGGGATAGGACTTGGTTCCTTCTTGTTTGTTGAGGTACCAAACTACTGATATGTTGTCTGATTGGATAGCAACTGTTCCCAAAGGAAGGGCAGTGTGAAATGCTTGCAACGCTAAAAGCATTGCCCTCAGTTCTAGAAGATTTATATGCAGATTGGCCTCTAGATCAGACCATGTGCCTTGGACAGTCATTCCCTCATAATGACCCCCCCCCACACACACACACTATCAGAGAAGTGTCCATGGTCACAATGGCGCTGGGCTGAGGGGGTTGGAAAGGTCGGCTCCAAAGTGCTGTGTCTGGCTTCATCCACCAAGAAAGATTCAGTTTGCACCAATTTGTAATATGAATCTGGGAAGACAACGGTTGTTGATTCGGATACCATTGGGTCAACAGAAGCCACTGTAAGAGTCTCATGTGAAACCTTGCTAGGGGTACTATAGCTATAGATGCTGCCATTGACCATAGCACCTGCAGGATCTGTCAAGCCAGGACCAAGTAGTGACAGAGTATTACTCAGAGCTGGATCCTTAGTCTTTGAAGCCTGTGATCCAGGAGAGAGATCAAGCAAGAGCAGGTATTGAACATTACCCCTATAAACTCCAGGGTCTGGGCTGGAATTAGATTGGACTTTTCCCAGTTTATGGATATTCCCAGGCAATGCGACAAAGAGAGGGTGTAATGCAAGGCTGTTACCAGTAGATGCTTGGTGGGAGCGGTGAGGAGCCAATCATCCAGATATGGAAACACCCGGAATCCTTGCAGTCTGAAGTGAGCTGTCACTGCTGCCATGCATTTGGTAAACACTCTGGGGGCTGTAGAGAGTCCGAAGGGCAGGGCACAGAATTGGTAATGATTGGCTCCCAGCAGGAAGTGAAGGAACCTTCTGGAGCATTTGTCCATCTTGATGTGGTAATATGCATCCCGAAGGTCTATCAAGCACATCCAATCACCTTCCTCTAGAAAGGGGAGAATGGACTGAACCATGACCATCTGGAATTTTGTCTGGCTGATGACCTTGTTTAAACAGCTGAGGTCCAAAATTGGCTTCCAGCCCCCTGTCTTTTTTGGCACCAAAAAGAACCTTGAGTAAAATCAGGATCCTATATGGTCTTGTGGGACTTTTTGGATGACTATTTTTAAGTACAGCTTTTCTATTTGTAGAGCTGCTTCTTCCCTTAGACTGGGTGAAACACATGGGATTCTCTTTGGAGGTTTTGGGTAGGAGTCAAATGGGATTTAGTAACCTCTGGATATTATCTTCTGCACCCAAGAGTCAGTGGTAATAGATAACCAGGAATTGGGGTGCAGAGAAAGATGTGCCCTGACTGCTTCCAGAAGTAAGCAATCTGGCCGCTCTTCAGGAGCGCTGATAGGGCTGTCCAGAGAAGAAATCTCTAGAACCCTAATTACACAGTCCCCCCTCTGCCTCTGTAGGGGCATCTTCTGGAAGAGTTGCCCCCTTTGCCTCTGGGGGTGAACTTGCTGCGTGTGTCACGAAAAAGATCCTGAGACTTTTTGTGCCACAATTTCTCACTTCTCTGGTTCCTGGAAAAAGGAGGCTGAAGAGTGGAGAAACATGCACCAGCTGCAGACAGGGTCTTACCTTCCTGCTCACACCTGGCCAATGTGTCCTTCACTTTAGGGCTAAACAGGGAAGACAGTTCCACTGGAATGTTAAGGAAGGAAGACTTAAAAGGATCCGAGAAGTCACACAGGCGCATCCAGGTGTGATGTCTCATAACTATGCCTGAACCCACAGCTCTAGCCACCCCTTCGGTTGCATGTGAAATCAACCTCATGGACAAATTAGAAATCAATTCCAGGGTAGCTAGCTGTGAGGCTACCTTGTCATTAACCTCATCAGACACTTTCCCTGACAGAGTACCAGAGAGTTTGGAGAAGAGGTCTCTCTGGAGTCTGGTGAAATGTGCCAAATAGCAAAGGTCAATGAAGCTAAAACTCACTTCCCCAGTCTGTCCACTGCTCAGGACTCCCTGTTAGGTGGATGAACAGTGTGGTTCTCCTCAGTAAGCTCTTTCTTGGTGGCTGCTGCCACCACCATAGCAGCTACTGTTAGACCTTTTGATCAATGTGGATGTTCTTCAGGGGGAGAGAGGATCTTGTCTGGTCTCTTGTGGATTGCTTCACCAGTGTCAGGGTTCTTCCAGGTGCACTGCACCACAAACTGAACCCACTCGTCTGCAGGTGGGGTCACCCAGGAGGTAGATGGTCTAGCACAAAAAGCCTGCAGAAAATGAATTCCTCTGAGGAAGGGTTTTTGGGCTTCCAATCACCCCTCTGTTTCAATATCTCCAGGATGTCTCCAAAGGAAACATCTTCAGGGGGTGATTGTGGGGACCCTTCCCCATTCATTGTAATTTGTATCCTCGGTAAGGGACTCCTCAGGGGAGTCAACATGCTTCCTCTTTCATGATTTCTTCCTAGGAATCTCCTCAGTGGACACTTCTGAGGAGGACCCAGAAGAAAGGGCACCCTGCAATAGGGTCTCCTGCGGCTCCTGTGCTCAATCCTGGATGGTGGCTTGTGTCAGCTGCAGCACAGTGGGAGGACATGGGGGTTCCAATGCAGAAGGCTTGCTCACAGAGGCAAGAGCCCTCTCCATCATCTGGAAGGCAGGACCACCCCAAGAGGGATGGGAGCCTGGAACTGAGAAAGACAACCTCGGAACTGGGGTCACACCCCACACTGTTGAGCCCACTCCCAGGAGTGGAGCCTCAAGCTGGATAGGTAGCAACAGGGCTCTTGGCACCATGGACAGCACCATAGAAAGGGTCGGTGCTGAACTCGGAACCGAGGAGCCTGTAGTCCAATCCCGGGACTGAGGAAGACCCGGTTCCAATAGAACTGAAGGCCAAAGGGTCAACTCCACGGCCGAAGTGAGATCCACTATCAGCACCAAAGCCAAGGGTGCCAAGAGAGGCGTCGGTGCCGAGGGCTTCAAAACCTGCAAGAAGGACGAAGGAGGAGAGTAAGATGGGAGTCCTTGAAGCAGAAAACGCAAGTCCTAGAAGGGATTGGGATTTAGAATCAGAAGGCATCCCCCTGGTTGTCAGCAGCTGGTTCACAAGGCACACCACATCAAGTTTGGAGAGGCTCCTAGTGGATCTAGTGGATATCCCTGAAAGGGACTCTAGACACTCTATGTCAGGACTGTAAGCCTGTCCCAAGAAGGGGCCCACAGATGGGATCGAGTCCATGATTGCACGTCTAATGGTACCACTGTCTCCATTTTGAGATGATAGGGGTAGCAATGTCCAAATGAGGTATAGGAGCCGTGGAAAGGCTCAGAGTCATAAGATGTGGTCAAAGTTTTTGTATCAATCACAGTCGGTGCCATAGACGTCAGTGCCGAGGGAGTCGTCGCCATCACCATAGACATAGATGTTACCGAAGACTGTGCCGTAAATGAAACCTTCTGTTCTGGTGCAGAAAGCTTGGGAACTTTTAGTTTTGGCAGTCTTTCCTTCTCACCAGAAGGTGAGGAGGGAACGGAATGTGGCCTCTTTTTCTCCTTCCTAGGAGGGGGTGAACCCTCTGACTCGGAGAGAGCCTCTGAGTAGAGTGATTTGAGAAGGTCCTTCAAAATCAATTTATTTTTACACTCATTCAAGGTGCGTGAGCTAAACCCTGGACAGATGGAGCAAGGGGGTTGTACCGAGAGATGAGGCACACCCAAACAGTAAACACAATCATCATGAGAGTCACTATTAGGCATTTTTGTCCTACACTTCAGGCATTGTTTGAAGCCTGAAGCACCCTTTTTATCAGACATGTTAATACCAACAAAAATGATATGATAGAAGAAAAAAAGAAATTATGTACTCACCATAACATTCCATGTCAGTTGTTCATCTTGCCTTAATTCTTTACTGATGGGTTCGGAGCTGATCCTCGGCTTCGACTCGGCCAACTGCAAAAGCTCAAGGTCTTCAACCAGCTCGAGGCCAACTCCCTATTCCATGATGCACCCTGATCTTCCTTTAGATCTTGTTTGCTGCCTGACTACTTTAGTCATATAAATATGTCACTCAGAGAGTTGGATAAGAGACAAAGCACCCTATACAGACCTCAAGTAGACTGGATGGAGGTTGGAGGGTGGGACGTAAGAATGAAGGCGAGATGAACAACTCACGTGGAATGTTATGGTGAGTACATAACTTCTTTATGTAAAGTTGTTCTATCTCACTTTTCATTCTTTACTGTTGGGCAGCATCCCAAGCACCATCTTCTCGGGTGGCTCACAGGAGAATATTCCTCAGAACTGTGGAACCAAAGTAGGTCCTGTCCTTGGAGGCCTTGTCTACTTTGTAATGAGTGATAAAGGTATGAGGTGTTGACCAGGTAGCTGCTGCACAAATAGAGTCTAATGGTAACCTTGCAGAAAAGGATAATGAGGTTGAACTAGCTCTAGTAGAGTGGGCCTTTACTTTTTGTTGCCAGAGGGCATTTTGTGAATTATAAATGAAGGAAATGCAATCTGATAGCCATCTTGACAAGGTTACTTTTATCACTGGGGCACCCTTCTTTGACTCTGAAAAGGAAACAAAGAGTTGATCCGTTGACCTGAATTGTTTTTTTCTGTCTAGGTAAAATCCTATTTGTGCATTGGGAAATGAAAACTGGCAACTCAATAGATTGGTTAAGATTTGTCTCTGAACAAACTTTTGGTAAGAAGGATGGATTAGTTCTGAGCAAAACTCTATCATTATGGAAAATCAGATAAGGAGGTTTGATGGTTAAGGCTTGCAGCTCAGAAATCCTCTGAGCAGAAATAATGGCTATCAGAAAAATAGTCTTCCATGAAAGGAATTTCAATGAACAGGATGAGGCTGGTTCGAAAGGAGGTAGTAGGATTCTGGATAGAACAAAATTTAAATTCCATGACATGACTGGAACTCTGATTGGTGGCCTCACATGAATGGCACCTTTAAGAAAGGCTTTAGCAAGTTGATGCGACATGACATTGGAGCCTTGGAAACCAAGATGAAAGTTTGATATCGCTGCTAATTGAACTCTAATGGTAGATGCAGCCGCTCCTTCGTTGAAAGGTTTAGTAAGAAATTCCAGTGTAGATGGGATCGGAGCTAGATAAGGATCAGCATCATTCTGAGAGGCCCATAATGAAAATCTCTTTCATTTGCTAAGATATAACTTTCTGGTAGATGATTTATGAGAGGATGTAATAATATGTTAGACCTCATTTGAGAGGTTGTAAATCCTGGCTATTGTGGGAATTGGAGCAGCCAAGCTGTCAGTTTGAGGGAATGAAGGGGAAGGATGAAGGTTCCCCGATGAATTGGTCAACAGATCCGTAACTGGGTCCAGGATCCAGGGTTCTTCCAAAAGATGAGGCTGGAGGAAGGGAAACCAAATTTTCCAAGGTCAGTAAGGGGCTATTAGTATCATGGTCCTTCCCAGGAGTTTTGCTTTCTGTAATACCTTGGGAATCAGAGGGAAGGAGGAAAATGCATAAAGGAAACCCAGGGGCCAATTGTGCACCAGTGCATCCCTTGGGGCTTCCCCTGGCTGGAGAATTAGGGCAAAGTAGCTGCTGCATTTTGTGTTTGTTGGGGTTACAAAAAGATCGCAGCAAGGCTGGCCCCACCTGCAGAAAATCCTTTCTGCTACCTGTTGCTTTAGGGACCACTCATGAGGCAATAAGAGTGCCCTGCTCAGCTTGTCTGCTATCACATTGGATTTCCCCGGGATGTGCGTTGCTATCAGAAAGCGCTGGGAGGAGATTGCCCACTGCCATACTCTTATGGCCTCTCGATACAGGGGGTAAGATTTGGTTTCTCCTTGTTTGTTGATGTACCAGACCACTGACATGTCTGTCTGAATTGCAATTGTTCCCAGAGGTAGAGAGTCTTGAAAGGATTGCAACGCTAGAAGTATCGCTGTCATCTCCAGGACATTTATATGCAGATGAGCCTTGTGTTTCTTCCACATGCCTTGGGCCTTCTCTGAAAATGCCCCCCCCCCACCCAATCAGTGAAGCGTCCGTGGTCACCGTGGCTATGGGATTGGGTGGAACGAATGGAAGTCCCAGAGATACATGTTGAGACGTCAGCCACCATTGAAGGTCCTTCTTGCACGCATTTGTTATGACAATTTGATGTGACATTGGAAGTTACTGAAAGGACCATTGAGAGAATAGGAGCCATTGTAGAATTTGCATATGCATTTGAGCGAGGGGAATGGCAATGACTGCTGCTGTCATCGATCCTAGCAATTTGAGTACTATTGGGACTGGGGCTTTTTTTCTCAGAAGCAGGTCTGATACTTGTTCTCGTAAGAGAGCTATTCTTTCTGGAGGCAGACTTAATGTCACTGAAACTGTGTTTAGTTTTGATCCTATAAAGATGATCTGTTGCGATGGTGATAAGGCAAATTTTTCTGAGTTGATGGTAATCCCAATTGATTGCATAGGTGTAAGGTTGTGTCCCTCGCATGTTGATGCTTGGTGGTGGCAGTGAGGAGCCAGTCTAGATATGGAAACACCTGGAATCCCAACCATCTCAGGTGAGTGGTGACTATTGCCATACATTTGGTGAACACTCTGGGGGGCTGTAGTGAGACCAAAGGGCAGAGCACAAAACTGATATTGGCTGGCTCCCAGCCGGAAGCATAGATGATTCCTGGATGATCTGTCCATCTTTATGTGGTAGTACGCATCCTGAGGATCTATAGAGCACATCCAACTGTCTTTTCCCAGAAAGGGAAATATTGACTGAAGTGTGACCATCCGGAACTTCGTCTTTTTTACTGACTTGTTTAGTCTGCTTAGGTCCAGAATAGGTTTCCAGTCCCCTGTTTTCTTTGGAACTAAAAAGAACCTTGAGTAAGTTCCAGATCCTCTCGGGTTGCTGAGACTGGCTGGATGACTCTTTTGTCCAGCAACCTTTGGACCTCTAAGGCTGCTTGGTTCCTGTGACTGGGTGGAATGTCTGGGATTTTCTTTACTAGAGGGGGTGGAGTGGCAAAGGGAATAGAGTATCCTCTGGATATTATGCTTTGTACCCAGCTGTCTTTTGTTATTTTTAGCCAGGCATCTAAGTACAAAGATAGGCATCCCCTGACTGCCTCCAGAGATGAACAGTCAGGCCTCCTCTCAGGAGCGCTGATAGGGTTTGCCAATGAACTGGTCTCTGTCACCCTGGTTCTGCAGATGCCCCCTGCCACGTGAACGACATCTTCCATTATTACCCCCTCCTCTGCCTCTAGAGGGGGTGTCACCATGAGTGTTTTGGAAAGATCCTTGAGACTTACGGAACCATATCTTTCCACCTCCCCTCCCTTTGGGGTAAGGTCTGTTCGGAGTAGAAAAATGTACTCTGACAGCTGACAAGGTCTTTCCATCTTTTTCACTCCTGGTAAGGGCTTTCTTTACCTTAGGTCTGAAAAGGGACAAACCATTAAAGGGGGTGTTAATGAAGGAAGACTTAAAGGGTTCCGCAAAGGAACATAAGCGCATCCAGGAATGTCTCCTGAGAGCAATTCCTGTACCTGCTGCCCTGTTCATACCATCAGCTGTATAAGACAACAGACGCATGGAAGAGTTCACTATCGAATTAAGAGCGGAGAGCTGGGAAGTTACCTTGTCCAAAAGTCCCACAGCTACTGAAACCTGTAGGGTGTCTCCTAGCTCATTCAAGAGATCCCTTTGTAACCTAGTAAAATGTGTGAGGAAGTTCAGTGATCGAAGAACAAAGGCCACTGAACTAAACATGTGCTTCCCGTATCTGTCCATAATCCTAGATTCCCTATTAGGAGGATGAACAGATGAAGAAGTCTCCAATAATTCCTTCTTGGTGGCTGCTGCCACCACCATAGCATCAACAGGTACTCCTTTAGTGAGGTAAAGTCTGTCTTGGGGGCTAGCAATAAATTTGTTAGGCCTCCTGGGGACAGGATCCGTGGTGTCTGGGGACTCCCACGCCCTTCGAGTAATGCCAGCAACTAATCGAAGGGTGGAGACACCCAAGAGGTGGAGGGTTGAGACCCAAAAGCCTTCAGGAGAAGTGACTCATCATCAGAAGGGTTATGGGATTTCGAGCCACCCCCCTGTTTAAGAATCTCTAAGATATCTGTAAAGGAGATATCTTATGAGGCAGACAGTGGGGACCCTTCTGATTCATCCAAGTCAGTATCCGAAGTGACTGACTCTTGTGAAGAGTCCAAATGCTTCCTCTTACAGAGTCTCTTCCTAGGCACTTCTTCAGTGGGAGCTTCTGGAGAGGTCTCGGAATAACATGGCTCACCCAATGGAGCTTCCTGAGGCTCAGGATCTCTACGCTTCAATGGAGCATGTGATGAAGAGACAGACACTGGTGCTTTCAGGGAGGGAGCTGCTCAAACTGATGGAGTGGTTGTCAGGGCAGATAAAGCCCTCATCATAGCCTTGAAGGCCCCTCGGTTCCGACGAGAAGAATCCCTCAGATCCGAAGAACCAATGGAAATCATCTGCACTGGTACAGAGGGCTCCGAGCCAGAGGTTGGGGCTGAACTCACTCGAGCTGAAGCCCCGGAAGGTAAAGTCGGCACTGACAAGTTGGTCCTATTGTCCTTCACAGACCCAACCGGTGAGTGTCAGCCCCGAGATTCCTTGGTCAGCGCCGAAGGTATCAAGGCAGTCGGGGCTAAAAAACCTATAGAAGGTGTCGGACCCAAAGGGTCCACAATCATCAGTTCCATGCTCTCTGGCTCTGAAACATCCATGCAAGTTGGAGGAGGAACAGAAGGTGTAGGAGGAACTAAGATTGGCTCTGAAGCCCCCTGGGTCAGTGCCGATACAATTTTTGCTAGTGCCGGTATCTGTAGAAGCTTCTTCATCACGCAATCCACATCCAAATCAGACAGTCTACTTGAAGCCCTTGAGGAATGTGACAAAGCCACATATTGCAGTATAGGGGACTTTAAGGTAGGAGATACCGGCTCCAAGGTCGGGGACCGGCTCCTAACCATAATGACAGTCAGTTCCGAAGGCTGTAGAGCCAATGTCGATACTTTACTAGAAGCTGACTTCAATGTAGATGGAGATTTTGTCGGTTCCATTTTTTTTTAGTGTTTGTCTGATTTATCCAACGATTCTTGAAAGGAGGATTTAAGCAAACCTTTGTCCATTAACTTTCTCTTTCTTTCATGCAACACTCTTGAGCTGGAGTGGCATATAGAACAGCTTTCTTGCAGGTGAACCTTACCCAAGTAGTAAACACATTCAATATGTCCATCAGTTATGGACATCTTTTGCCCACATCTAGGGGATTTTTTGAAACCAGACTTGGCTTTTTCTTTCTCCTGCTGAGACATCTTCAACAACCCAACAACAGCAATAAAGATTCACACAACAAACTATTCAAGCCTTGTAAAAAGAAAGGCTTCAAAAAGTAAGTTTACACGGAAATTATTTATATGCCCTGTATAAAAAGAAGGGCTGCAATTGCACTCTAACATACACACACACACACACACACACACACACACTATACTAACACAAATAATCAAGGAGAAAACATGGCCACTAACTTTACTATGAAAGAAGTAAAGGTAACTATATGCCCTATAAAAAGGAAGGGCTAAACAATACACTCCAATATGATAAAGGAAGAAAACTCTGTGCCCTGTGAAAAAAGGACTATAAACTATCAAACACACTATACTATGATAGAAGTTATAAGGTAACTATATGCCCTATAATAAGGAAGGGCTGAACAACACACTCTTATCTAATGAAATTAAGAGAAATAAAGGGCCTAAAAACATGGCCACTAATTTCTCTGTGATTAAGCTAGTTTAATAGAGACATGGAGAAGAGAAGGCCTAACAAAAAACTGGCCTTAAAGACTAACAATCTACTCTAAATATGATCTAAATATTCAGATATCTAACTACAAGAACACGCTACATATTCTACTATATAAATGGCTAAATGGTTAAATTTTAGCTAAAATAACAGCTATAATATCTAAAGAAGAAAAGTTATTCACTGGCTAGAGCTGGTGAACGTTCGATCAAGTTGCAGTGGCAAATGAGATCTGGGGAGAGATCAGGGTGCATCATGGGATATGGAGTTGGCCTTGAGCTGGTTGAAGACCTTGAGCTTTTGCAGTTGGCTGAGTCAGAGCCAAGGATCGGCTCCGAACCCATCAGTAAAGAATGAACGGCAAGATAGAACAACTTCACATCAACAGATTACCACAACCAAACATGGCTACAACTAGCTAGAGAGTAGGAAAAATACCAACAATAGTATTTAAAGTATTACCATAGTGGTAGAGAGAAGAGAGTGTACCAATGATGGTACAAGAGATTACCAACAGGTAGTTGACAGGAAAGTTTGGAAAGAAGACTTAGCGATACATAGGTACAGGAAAGTATAGATGAAGCAAAGTAATACACAATCTGAAAAACACTTATCAATTTAGAAATAGCAAAATATCCAAAAATATCAAAGACTTAGCTGAGAGCTGCTTGAACGTGGCTTTACGGCAACGTGGCAAATGAAATCTGAGGTAACAGGGAGAAGGGGGTTTTGGGTAAAATCTTAGCTCGAAAGTTTTTGGCTGGCGCGAGCTTTGGTATAACGCTGGCTCAGTTCAGAGGGCTCGGAACTGAACCCATCAGTGATGAATGGAATGAAAATTAACAACATCAGATCTGATAATATAAGCCAGACACAAATCTTAAAAATTTCCTGAAATTGGGAGCAATGGGAATATGACCAGAAGTGTCCTTGAGATCTAGACTCACCATGAAACAGTGGTATGGAAGCAAAACTAGGACAAACTGTAAGGGGAGAATTTTGAATTTCAGAACTTTTACAAAGATGTTTAGAAAGGACAAGTCTAGGGCAGGTCTCCAGGAGTGCTCTCTTTTTGATACCAAAAAGATTCTGGAGTAAAATCCTTTGTATATTATAAGCACTAGTTGTATGACCTCCTGCTTCTTCCGTGGGAAGAAGTACTAGAGGAAATAGATGTCTGGTGGGTGTGGGGGACTTCCCCTGAAAGGAAAAGGATTTTCTATCCATTGCAAAGTGTATCCTGTCAGAATCCATTTGTCTGAGACTACTTGCAGCCAGGCTGCAGGATTAAGAGAGCCTGAGAGAAAGAGAAAGAGCAGGAGGTGCTCTGTTACTCTGCATAGTTATTCCTTTGCAGGTGTGGATTCTTTCTCAGAAAGGAACACCTCTTGTTTTGAAGAATTATACTTCTACCATTTCCTTTTGGATCCTTAACTTTTGTTTGGCTGGGATTTTGTCTGCTTTGCCCCGTGAAGGAAAATGCCTTATTTGGGGATAACTTGGGTACATGAAACATCCTAGATATACCATGCATTAGTTTGCCTCTATCATCACACTATTTGAGAATCTGTATAATAGAGAGGCTAAACAGCAACTTAGACATGCTTTCAAAATTTTGGAATTTAAATCAGTAAAGTTCTGATTAGAAACAATTTCATTCATAAGACATTCACGCAGCAAAGTCCTCCAAACTGTATGTACAGTGTAAAACTTCTACAAATTGCCTTGATAATTTATTATCAAGGCTAGATTACAAGAAAGGGCATCATTTTGCCCTGAAGATATAACCATTTTCTCCCTGTCGGG
Source organism: Protopterus annectens (assembly GCF_019279795.1). Taxonomy (NCBI): domain Eukaryota; kingdom Metazoa; phylum Chordata; order Ceratodontiformes; family Protopteridae; genus Protopterus; species Protopterus annectens. The sequence goes on from NC_056735.1 coordinate 1,896,655,176, forward strand.
ATGCTGGAGTAGATGAAGACAAGGACTTATTTGAACAGGCAACTGAGACCTCAGCTGGGTCAGCAGTCAAATGAGGCAAGAAACCCATTATACCTGATGAAACTATTTTCTCTGAGCCTTTTTAGGAACTACTGGAATACATATTGATGTCCTTCAGATACCTTTATGAACATCTTCCAAGGCCTGTAAGAGGGGGGGAGAGAGCCACAGAATTTGGAATTTCATCCTTCTATAAGGTTATATACCCTGCCTAACTTTGGTGGTAATGACCAACTGTTCCCAAACAAAATCATTAAATCTAGTAATCTAAGAAAAAGTAAAACCTTTGGACTTAAGCTCAGGTTCACCTTCCAAAGAATCAGTGTGACTGGACTCCATGTCAGCTAGGAAATCATTGTCCCCATCATATTTATTCTTCATCATTCTTGATGCAATGATTTCTAGCCACACTAATATTAGATACATGTATGGGAACACAACAACTGGAATTACATGTCTGCAGAATACACAGCAAAAGAAACCACATCAGCCTTATAAACAGCTATAATGTAAAGACCAGATGTAAGAGGCTTACATGTCTTTTCCTTGGGAACTTTGCTACTAGATAAAATATCTAAGGAACAGTATTACGCCCAGCAAAGGAAATTTACCGTGGACTACTCCTGCATCTAAACAGTTTGGTTCTCCAGTACCTATAGCAAGTGCTGGAAGAGCCCTGGAAGATGTGTTTAACCCTGTTCCATAGTGACCAGTAAAATTACACTAGAGGGAGACAGGGCAAAAAAGGTGAGGGGTCTGCAGACACAGCAGTAGCCCTGACAGAGCCACTAACCACAGGCCAAGGTATATTTTTATGGCTCTCTACTGAAACATCAACACTTGAAATGTAGAGTGCCAACAAGCTGAAGAATGAAAACACAGATGACCAAATTTTGAAAATCGCTATTCTCCTTTAAACATTTTGCAGGGGGGGGCTTACCCTCAAACATATATACACCAACTCAAAGATTGCCATACCTTGGAGAAAAGGGAATAGTCCAAGAAATGGCATCTTGGACTTACTTTATGTAAGTCTGATCTTTTGGCCAGTCTCCATATTTCAGGACTCACTCTAGCAGGTCCCAACATTTCAAATGCTTACCTATTTTTATTTTGTTTTTTCTTTTCTTTTTAGGTACAACCAGATCGATGGTGGGGTACCAGAGTTAGGATCCATCAAGTCGGGGGGGGGGGGGCATCAACCAGAATAATAAACTGACAGCACTGGATATTAAGCATGTAAAGTTTGTAGTAAGTATATTCCCACACAACTAAACTCTGCAAAACTGTGGTATTATTACAAAAAATGTTTGAAATGTATTCACTATTATTTTACAACTGACAGAAGTTAATGAATTTCAAGTATGCAAAGTCTAAACACTTGTGCAATTAATTTGCCAAACCAGTGTTAAAAATTAGCTTGACACTTTAAGCATATTAAACTACCATAAAATAACACTTAATTAAAACTACTGCTTTTCAGAAAGAAAAATCTCCACCGTAAATTCAAACTTCATTTGCTGCAAAATCATGAGCCGATAAAAACAGTTATACACATAGTAAATTTATAAATCCTGAAAAATTCAAGTTCTGCAATATTTTCCAGTCAGAAGATGAAAAGTAAGTAGAGTAACAGTAATGACAGGAATGATTAATTCACAGTTCTGATGGCAAAAGACAACCCCTAGTGTCTAACAGCATGCACACACACAACACACTTCTGAAATACTGAACGTTTCCTCATAAACAGTGATAACAAGCATTTGTCAAAGATTAAAGCCAAATAAGCACTGCTACAAGCAGAAATTCCCACAGGAATTACTGCAAACAGACAAATTAAAATAGATTTTTTTACAACAAAAACAGAAAGATAATAGTATATCTAATAATAAAGAGAAAAAAGGTGGTCCTAAAATAGGGGCTTATCTGAGCAGTAAGGCAGAACAATCAGCAGTGGATCCTGTGAAGAGTCAAAGGGCTTTCTTTGAATAGCAGAAAAAGACTTAACACACACCTCCTGCTCCTGTGATGGCTGAAGACTTCCATCTCAGGATATACTCAGCCAATCAGCTGTGACAGGAAGAGAAGAGGGGAGTCTGACATTTTGAAAGCTAGCAAGTACGCTGTAAACTTGGCAGATAACCCGAAATGCCACTGAAACAGTGGAAATGAAAATGTGGGTTTACTCAGAAAGGAAGACTTTTGCCCTGAGAGTCATGACTTGTTTTCTGAGAAAAAAAATCCTTTTAGAGGACTGTTTACTCTTTTTGAGCCACCTTTGATGTCTACACATTAAAGGATATATTTTGGAATTCCTGTGGTACTTTGGAACAGAAGAAAGGAAAATCTTAAGGTCTTGTGTAGTCTTACCCTTGTCCTGCAACATTTTAAAGAGATTTGCAGATGTAGAACCAATTCAGCATCCTGAGGATAATCTAACATTTAGCTTTAACATCCTGTGGAAGGGATTGAAGCCTAAGACAGAAATACTTCTGAATGACTGACCACAGCACAGCTTCCCTGCAAGAAGCATTATAGCTTCTCAAATGTCTAGCTACATGGTAAGCAGACCTGAGCATGGGTCTTGTCAGAATCAGGTGTACTAGCCATTTGGAAAGAAGGGAAAGCACATATCTAGTCATGTGTGTCCGACAGCTGATGGCTCTAACAGCTAAAGTAGCAAAAGTATATACCTTCTTTCCATACCATCCATGGCTTTGTTTTTATCCACTGGCAAAACTTTAGCAGAAGTAAAGTAGTTTTCTGGGCTTGTCAAATGAAAGATGAGGGAGTCTTATAAATTTATCAGCATTAGGAACCTTAAAACTTTTTTTAAAGGAGCAGGAGTTTTTTTTTTTTTTTTTTTAAGGAACAGGAGGAGCAGCAGGTGGTTGAGATTCAGGAGCCTGAGAAGCAGACCCAAGTATTTAAGAGGGCTTCAAGAACAGGAGGCACTACAGAAAGTCTAGGGGAATTCATCTGAAGAGCCACCACTTCTGAACAGCAGACATCTGAGAGCTTTCCTACTTAAAATACTGCATTATCTTAAATATAGAATCCCGAAAGGAAAGTTCCTCACTCTGAAAGAACCAAATAAATCTGGTAAGCATAAGCTAAAAACGCTTCCCTAGAATTTAAAATAGGAAAGACTCTCTTGTTCATTTTTAGAAGAATGGAAGAAGGAATCCCTATAAGGAGAAGGGACAGACAACCCACAAGGAGACTTCAAAATCATAAGGGCTTTAAAAAGGCCTTGAGTAAAGTCTTACCATTCTTTCTGGGGGTCCTTACAATTGGAGAAATATGCCTGTTTTTTTTTTTCTTTAACAGGGATGCCCAGCCATATAAACCTCAGATGTTTCAGCCTTGATATATCTCTATTAAGGAACTTGGGACTTCCTTCCTAACAAGAATTTTCAAAATTCCCTAAAGGCCCTTCCAAAATCAACAGCTTAAGTTCCTCCTTCTCATCTTCAAGGGACATCAGCTCAGCCCCAGAGGATGTGCAAAAAGCCTGTCCCACATCAGCCTCCAGTGGAGTCGTGAAGCTAGGAATCTGAACTGAACAGTCCACCATTATCTCATCTAACAATGGAGTTTTCTGACGGGCTGGTCAGCAGAAGTCTTTAATTTCAATTTCTTTGACTTTAAAAGTGGCTGGATGGGAAGATTCTGAAAACAGTAAGCAGCTCAAGGTGCTGATTTTTCAAGGTAAACGGAGAGGAAAGATGGCTGTGCAGAGTCTTAGGGATGAACACCTAGCAAATGGAACACTCTATGGTTGTGTTTCACACCTAAGCAAAAACGCAATTGTCCATCTTTACGCAGAAACTGCTTCCCCACAATCACATTTCTCTTTTATGAATGACAAGTACCTGCAATAAAACAGGGCTAAAGAGAGCATCTCCAACTGAGTACTTATCTACCCAAAGGCTCAGAAATCTGAACTTAGGCATACAACTTGTACATCAAAAACAAAACACTTTCAGACTGGCAGCAAATGTTCTGATGGTTTTATATTTGTGCAGAACTTATAAAACTCCCGCTTTCAGAAGTAGGGCATACATCTGACGTACAACACATGGAAGGGCCCAGATGTCAGTATGCTGGATGGACAAATGGCTAGCCTTGGTAAGATATCACGATACTAAGAAATACTGCAACAGTGATTAGGAAAAGACATCTGTAACATTCATTGCAACTTTAACTGAGGTACTCACTTTTGGGAAGATCCTCAAAGCAATGAGGCTATGGGAGATAGAGGAACAATTAGGAAAATTACCTTGCTGGATAACAGATGCAAAACCTGCCCTAGCTCAATATACAACCCTCAAGTTGTAGTGCTTTGAAAAGGAACACAAAGGACTAGGTAGCTGGTTCACAAAAGGCCTGGGAAAACATCAAGAAAGGCTGTGGTGACAGCTGTAGCACTAGTGGAATGCACTTTAGTCTGGCCTGGAACTCATTTTCCTATGATGCTGCCAACATTTTACTATTTTCCTTTATTTACAAGAGAAAACTGATCAGATTATCTCAAATCTTTAGTCCATTTTACATAAAAGCTCGGCTGCCTGTGCACAAAGGGAACACAGGGTTAGCTTCCCTGCATTTTATGTATATTTTGTTTTGGAGCTTTTCTCCCCAGGACTCCATTGAAAACGGGTTCTTTATGGCCCAATGGACTATCCTGGTAAACCAACTGCAATAAATAAATAAAATAAATAAATAAATTTTCAAATCTTGGTGGAGAAGGCTGAGAGCCAAATTATCTAAATTTAAGGTCAGTTTTATAAACACTTCAGGCTACCTTAAAGTACCCAATATTCTGACAGAACAAACCAAGGTGGTCTCTGCACATTATGGCTTGTAGTTATGGAATTCATTGAGAAGATGTTACTGCCAAGAACAATGCCTTCCATGAAGTGGAGGGACTGCTGTTTCAAAGGGGGGTCGGGCATATAAGGTCAATTTTCTAGCACACAGTTGAGGTCCCACAGTGGGCTGATCTTCAGAGTAGCCCAACTCATAAAAAAATGAGTAACTGAAAGCCTATATTGTAAAAGGGGTTCCAAGACAGACTAATGTACATTTGAGTAAGAAATCCAATGTTCCTTCAGTCAGGTATTTCAGGACCAATATCACCTTAGCCTTTCTGGGGCCAATGCCCCTGGGTTAGGATCAGCAGGAAACCTTTTCCACTTTGCTAAGTATGTTTTTTCTTGTGCTATTTTTCCTAGTCTCTTCTTCATAAGGTTTAGAACATCCACTGAAAATCTGAGTATGCCTGATATTACTGAGATCATCCAGACCCTCAGGCTCAGTGTGACCTATCTGGAGTTCAGCATGGATCCTCTGTTGTGTTACAACAGTCCATGCATTGAAGCAGTGTTTTATGTTGTCCCCTTGCCAAGTCATGTCCTTCAGTACACATGGAAGATTAACTACACATAAAGCAAGGATACAGATACAGAGCTGTTCTATTCAGTATCTGGTTCCAGACCCCCTGAAGTTGTTAGTATAATTGCCTCAGCTGCCTTTTCAGATGAGGCAAACAGGTCCATTTCAAGTATAGCCCATCTGCTGTACAACAAGTTTTCATGTTTATCAAACATTAAGGATCTGTATGAGTTCTATTCCACTACTTTCTGTCCTGAAGAAATAGATGTGGCCTTCAAAGATACCCATATGGTAATCTCCCAGGTTTGCATGGACAGCCTGCATAGCACATAGGAGCAAGCCTTTTATTTCACATCACTATATTTTTGTCTGCACATGCAACACTACCTCTGCATGACAAGAAGGATCTTAATGCTATGATGAGTGCCATTAGCTCTATAATGTTCATGTTCTCATCTTTTTTCCAGGTCCTCAAACAAGCCCCCTTGTTATATCTTAGGCATCTGCGGTAAAGATTACTGTTGGTGGTAGGGAACAAAAAGAGACCCCCCCCCCATGTTCATTAACATACTGGTGCATCTGCCATGAAATCTTGTGCACAGGAGTGGGTGAAGACTGTTTTTTTCCAACTTATGCAGGTGCTTATTTCACCTATTTTCAAGCATCAGTACAGACACAGCAACAGTGCCATCAGAATTCATGTTATGTCCTTGAAGTCTTGGATTGCCTTGCTATAATTTATTTATTTATTTATTTTTGGATAGAGCTGCTGAAGTGGTCTTTCATCTCCAGTTTACCATGAGAGAGGCAGGCCCTACATTAGTGTCCAGACAAGGTCCCCAGAAAAATCACTTTTTAGGAGTAATCAGGGATGGTTTCAACTTGAAGATCAGACCAAAGTCCTGAGACAGAGTGAAATTCTAGACACTGGAAGCATCCTGTAAAGATATTGCTAGTATTAAACCATTCTGGTATGGGTAAATCTGAATGCTATTTGTCCTGCAAAGTGCTCATGGGAACAAGTCATTTTGTGTAAATACTCCATTTGCAGAGAACAAGCCAAAGGGCAAGGTGGTAAACTAATAATGTTTGCCTCCTGCTGCAAATCTTGAGAATTCAACAGGTAATGATTATAGGAATGTGAAAACATACACCCTTCAAAACTCAGTGTCACTATGAATGCTCATTGAGGAATGAGTAGTAAAAGTCCTTACAGTGTCACTATGAATGCTCATTGAGGAATGAGCAGTAAAAGTCCTTACAGGGTGGACATTTTGAATCTAGGTAGCCAAAGGAATTTGTTTAGACAGTAAAGGCCCAGAGCAGGTTTTCTAGGCCCTGGGGTACTATTTAAGGCTTACATATCTACTACATCTTTTAGAAAGAGGAATGAACTGTGGTCACAGGGAATCACTGAACACAGGGATACAAATTGGAGATGTCTGTTTAGCACCCATTTTCCTGAGTCACTAGTTCCCATTTGTCAATGGTAAAGAGGCACATTGCAAACTTTGGAAGAGGGGAATGAAAGGGGTTGGGATGGTCTTAGGTGGGCCACCAGTCAGTGTCATGGCTGATCCCCAGATAGTCTTAGCCTCAAGGGACCCCAGGCTTTTTACTGCTTCTATTAGCATTTCTTTTTTGTACTTATTTTCTCTAATGCCAGTAGCTGGTTCCTGTCTGGGATTAGACGTTCCTGCTAAATCTTGGCTTTTTTGGGGGACATTGTGTCTAACTGGGTAATTCTACCCCCTTCTTCCAGTTTTTGTACTGGAGCAGGGAGTCCTCAATAGATCTTAAAATGAGCATCTAAAGACACCTCTCAGCCAAGCATGTTATCTTGGCCTCATATATGGATATACATCCACAGCTACATTTCTTGGAGTGCTCAAGCCCCTGATAAATCACAAACCCAACTTGTTTCATGTCTTTTCCCTCACCCTAGTTCATCCTCTACTCCAATAGGGGCTGTTGATAAGGCATATGGGACAGGTGCTGGGTATCCCCCCAATTAAGGGCTCTCCTCTACTAGTAATTCACTATGGTTCCTGGCAGGAGCTGAAACCACTCTAGTGCTATGATCTATGAACACCACCTCTGGAACAGGTAATGAGTTTTGCTGAAAATACTTGGGAATTGTTCATTTCCTAAAACCTGGTCACAATTGCTGCACTAGAAACCTCTTCCAGGAACTCTAGCACTTGAGGGCTAGCTGATGTGGGTTCTGGGGGAATTCACGAAGGCCCTTTATCTTTGTTCTGGGCTTTTCCATTAAAAAAGTTCTATTATCTACAAAGGAAAAATTCTTCTTCTGGAGAGGTAGAGGACAGTCTTGGTATTAGAGATCATATCCTCTACTGATAGGAACTTGCCAGCTCACTCTGAGTCAGATTCCACTGGTGGTGTATCCACACTTCACTTGGGTGTTTCAGACATGCCAAATATTCAAGCTCATACCTCTCAGATCCAAGGAGAGACATGTAAATATTTTAGGCACAGTAAATAATATCCTTTTATCCTACCATTATACCAAGACGGTAATTCTCACACGTGTCTAAATTATTCTTGAAAACAACTAAATTAATGCCTGGATAATATACTTCAGGTGTGCACTCCAGAAACTGGTGCACCTCATTCCTATATAATCTACACAGGCTCTTTAATGATAACCCACTACTTTGATAACCAAACATTCCTACAGGCAATTGTCTGAATGAACTATATACATGAATAAAGGTATTTTAAATATCTAGGAGAATGCAGAAGTTCAGATTTTCAGTCTTTCATATCCAGGGATGCTTGAGCATTTAAAGCACATTAATCAAAGAATCTGAAGCCACCCAGGAAGTGAGGTGAACTGAACTACCAGGTCTAGGCAAGCTGGGCTGCATCTGCTTAGTTTTTCGTACCTTGTGCCCATTATGATTGGACACAGATTCCTACAAGGCCTCAGGCAGGGAACCCTGACCTCATTGTGGAAAGAAAAAACTTAACCTCATGTACAAATATCCTAGAGTTTCCATATTCCCATTTTCTGATCACAATAGGAGGTCTCAGACACTGAAATGTCACTCTATCAACAGAGTCTTGCAAGTATCAGGGAGGACCCTGCCAGAAATCAAAGAAATGGGTGCCTGTAAAGCAAGCACACCAGAGGAATGGCCAAGAGACTACAATCAGGGGCTGCAAAAGCACTTCGTTTGTACAGTCACTGACCTTAAGCAGTCAGACATGCTCCATTTCCCAACATTACTCCCTTCTCTGCTTCACTGGATGAAGGCTTTTTGAGGCCTTAGATGATGCTACAGTGGTCTAAAACCCAACTCAATCACCTTTTTGGCAGCAAACTCTAGTAAGAGACTCTGGTGGATCTTTCTCAGGGTAAATGATGCAGTCTTGACAGGAGTATACTTCTTGCTCCAGACCAAAGCAAAAAGATGGGCATTGAGGTACCCATTTGCTACAGTTATTAAAAACTTGTAGTAAGCTATAGTGTGAATCAGCCATTAGCTATTCCACAATAACCATAAGAAGAGACAGCTGCTACAAAGTACTTTTCCCCCTAGAAGGCTAGCTGACTGACAAGTGTTTTACAGAGCAAACACACAGTAAGAACTACTATAGTTAGAACTACACAATACCCTTTATGACCAACATTCTGTGAAGTTTGTAAGCCACAGCCCAGGGTGAAGGAGAGCTCTGGAAGACAGACTAGCTGCAGGCAGGATATCCCAAAAGTAAGGAATGCAACAGTCAATACAATGATCATCTGCCTCATTGCCCATTTTCCTTTTGCCTCCAGTTTAGGCCTGTGAGCCAACTAGTTATCCAAAGATGCATTCAATAGTTTAGCCCTAATCATCTGCAAAAAGTTACTTTATATAATAAAAGTACAGTTTTGTACCTACCATAAATGTAGATGTTCGAGGATCCACATTGCTGCAGTCCTAACTATTGGGTAGTCCGCTGTCCAGTCGGCCCGAATACCAAAGTATATGGCTGACGTCGGTCAGGGCGCATTAGACTGACGTCAGTACGTCAGGGTACTAATGCGCATGACCGACGTCATATCCTCAGTCTTTTCTTGCCCCAGATGTCAGAAGACCCTGAAAAGATAAGGCCCAAAACCAAACACTGCCAACATACCTGCACCAAAATATATATATATATATACAAAATATACAAAATTAGCAGATCATAACCTCACCTACACAACCACCCCTAAACACAGAGGGGAAGGAGGGAGGGTAAATTGGACTGCAGCAATGTGGATCCTCGAACATCTACATTTATGGTAGGTACAAAACTGTACTATGTTCTTCATACCACATTGCTGCAGTCCTAACTATTGGGTAGAATCCCAAAGCAGAGGTAAGGGAGGCTGGCAAATCATAAGGAAGCAGGAACTGACAACATGCCTTGCAAAATAGCTGTGGCAAAACCAGCCCTAGACTTAGAGTAGAGAGGAAGGTGATAATGCTTAGAGAAAGTATGCACTGAACTCCAAGTAGCTGCCTCCAAAATATCCTTAGTTGCCACCCCTTAGAAATGCTGTTGAAGTGGCAGTAGCCCTAGTGGAATGAGGCCTAATCCCAGCTGGAATTTCCTTGCCATGATGGGAATAACAAAATGTAATGCAACACCCAATCCATCTAGAAATAGTTTGTTTAGACACAGGCTTGCCCTGCGAACTCAAAGCAAAAGAAATAAACAACTGCTGAGACTGCCTAAAATCTTTAGTCCTGCTCAAATAATAACGCAATTGCCTGTGTACATCTAAAGTGTGCAAAATCTTTTCCCCTTTATTTTGGGGATCTGCATAAAAAGTAGGCAAATGAATAGTTTGGTTTAAAGCCACACTAGAAACCACCTTAGGCATAAAGGAAGGATTAGTACGTAAAGATACCCTATCCTTATGAAAAATCAAAAAAGGCTCCACTGCCATAAGGGCCTGCAACTCAGAAACCCTTCTTGCAGAAGTAATGGCCAACAAAAAAGCAGTCTTCCATGACAAGTATTTCAAGTCAGCAGTAGCCGGAGGCTCAAAAGGTTGTAGAGTAAGTTTCTCCAACACAAAATTGAGGTCCCAAGCAGGAGTAGGAGCTCTACGTGGGGGTCTTATATTCTTTGCCCCTCTAAGAAATTGCTTGAACAAAGGATGTGAAAACAATGGTGGGTCACAATCATAGTGAGCTGAAATTGCTGCAGCATGAATCTTAATGGAAGAGAAAGACAAACCTTTGTCCAATAACTCAGTAAGATATTGAAGAGCCACACTCAGATTTGGCTCCGAAATCTCCAAATTGTTTGCTGCACTCCAAAATAAAAATCTCTTCCATTTTTCTGCGTACACTTTCCTTGTACTAGGTCTCCTGGCTTCCATAATCACATTTAAAACTTGTTGAGGAAGTTGAGACCTGCTGTCTTTCAAAACAGAATATGCCAGGCTGTTAGATGAAGAGAGTGAAGCTTGACATTGAGCAGGTGACCGTCTCTCTGAGACAACAGGTGTGGAATCAAGGGTAAAGGCCATGGAGGCTTCTTTACCAGACTCCTCAGTAATGGGTACCAGTGCTGCCGAGGCCAATCTGGAGCTATTAAAATCATCCTTGGCTTGTCTTGTCTGACCTTTAGAAGCACCTTTGGAAGAAGAGGCAGAGGTGGAAACGCATACACATGAAGATTTTTCCAACTGAAAGAAAGAGCATCCACTTTCCAAGCTGTGTGATGAAACCTCTTTGTGCAAAACTTTGGCAGCTGGTGGTTTAGTGGAGAAGCGAACAGATCTATGTCTGGAGTTCCCCAGGACACTGTCAACTTTTGAAATACATGAAGATCCAGTTTCCACTCGTGGGGATCCATGATTTGTCTGCTTAACACATCTGCTAAGGAGTTCTGTGCTCCCGGCAGAAACCTTGCCTGAAGAGTTAGTTGCAAGCTGAGCGCAGTCTCCCATAAAATCATTGCTTGCCTGCACAATGGGTAAGAATGTGTTCCCCTTGTTTGTTGATGTACCACATGACAGTTGTGTTGTCTGTTAGAATCAACACCTGCCCTGGAAGAAGTAACTCCTTGAAAGCCATTAATGCAAATTGGACTGCTAACATCTCCTTCATGTTGATATGTAGATGCTGTAGTCTGGCAGGCCACTTGTCTTGTATCCACTTTCCATTTAGATGAGCTCCCCAAGCAATGTCTGAGGCATCTGTCGTTAGAATCTGACTCGCCTCTGGCCGGGTCACAGAGAGTCCCTTGTTTAGGTGACATTCCTGAGCCCACCACAAAAATTCCTTTTGAATGCAAGGTATTATTTGAATGACAGTGTCCAAATCCTGGCAGTGCTGTGTCCATACATTTTGAGATACCATTGTAGCTTCCTCATATGCAGTTTGGCATTGGGAAGCACCAGAATACAAGATGCCATGAACCCTAAGGCTTGAAGGACTGTCCTTGCAGTCAGCCCGGACTGAAGAGATAGTTGATGGAAGTAACTGGAAAGATTCTTTTGTTTGTCCGGGGTTAAAAGGCCATCTGGGCTGCTGTATTCAGTCTCACACCCAGAAAGCACATGTCTTGAGAGGGTACTAGACTGGACTTTATTTCGTTCACAGAATACCCTAGGCATCTTAGCACTGCTATGACATATTCCAAATGCTGTAGAAGGTCTTCCTTTTCTTGAGCCAGAATCAGGCAATCGTCCAAGTAAGGATAGATTTGAATTCCTTTTAGCCTGAAGTAAGCTATCACTGGAGCCAGAACCTTTGTGAATACTCTGGGCAGTAGATAAGCCAAAGGGCAATGCAGAGAACTGATAATGAGAATTTCCAGCTCGAAACGCAGATACTTTCTGCAACTTAGTCTTATAGGCACATGAAGGTAAGCCTCCTTGAGATCTAAAGTTACCATCCAGTGATCTTTGCCCAGCAGAGGTAAAAGCTGTTGTAACGTCAACATCTTGAACTTGGGAATGTCCAGATAAGTGTTGAGGATAGATAAATCCAAAATTGGTCTCCACGTGTTCCCCTTTTTTGGTACTAAGAACAGGCGAGAATAAAATCCTAGGCCCCTTTCTGGCACAGGAACCGGCTGAATGGCCCCTATTTGGAGTAACAGAGAAATTTGCTTGTGAGCCTCTTGTCTTTGTAGAGGAGGAATGTCTGGCATGCCTTTGAAAGGACACCAAAAATAAGCTCAAGTAGACCAACAAAAGATGCAACTCCGTGTAGACAGACCTCAGTACTTTAATGAACAGAATTAGTTAAAACACAAACAACGATCTAGCGCTTTCATCTGCCGAATGCAGACTTCTTCAGAATAATCAATATATGGTGCCAATGATTTTTATACTGTTTGAAACAATTAATCTATCAACTAATTACACAGGTTCGTTTAAAATTTAAAGCTGTATACATTAATTTCTGTTGTATATTCCATTTGTTGAATACAATTTTAACAATCCACCACAGTTTCCCTTAGGTAAATGTTCCTGTTGAGAATCAAAGTCATTAAAGTGCTTTAGTGCTTTACATATGTCAATCGACATATATTGATTATTCTGAAGAAGTCTGCATTCGGCAGATGAAAGCGCTAGATCGTTGTTTGTGTTTTAACTAATTCTGTTCATTAAAGTACTGAGGTCTGTCTACACGGATGCCTTTGAAAGGAGGCAAGGTATGGAAATAAAACCTGTAACCGTGGTGAATAATATCCAGAACCCATCTGTCTTGGGTAATTAAATCCCAATTTTCTTTGAAAAGAGACAGCCTTCCTCCCAACGGTGCTGCCAGGCGAGAATGAACTGGCAGCTGAAAAGGCAGGTCATTGGGTCTGCTTACGAAAGGACTGACCCCTGCCCTCCCCAGAAGTCTGAGCAGGGGAACTCCCTGTCCTAGGCCTAAAAGAACCCTGAGCTCTGCCCCTACCACGTCTAGACCTACCCCTAGACTGGGAATCATAAGCAGGAAAAGTCCAACCCTTAGCAGGCCAATTTCTACTAAACTTCGGAGGCTGCACCTGTAAAAAATCTTTAACAGTTTGCATAGATTTAGCCTTGTCCTCCATTTTCTTCAAAACTGCTTCCACAGGCGAACCAAACAACACATCAGACTGCAAAGGAGCATCCAAAATCCTTGTCTTAACATGCTCAGCTAAGTTCTGATCTCTCAACCAGGCGTGCCTACGAAGAACAGAACCAGTGGCAGCCACCCTGGAGGAGGCCTGCACAGCATCAAAACCACATTGCAAGGAATGTTTACCCACCTGTTCAGACACATGAACTAAATCCTGCAACTCTTTACAGTCAATACCTTCCGCCAGAGCATCCACCTTAGATTTCAACTGTGAAAGAAGATAATTCTGATATTTTAACATGTGAAACTGACAATTCAACGCCCTCATGGCTAAAGTGGAAGAAGTATACACCTTCTTTCCCCATCTATCCAAAGCCCTTGCCTCTTTATCAGGAGGGACAGGATTTTTAACAACTGAGGCCTTTACACCTTTAGGCCCCTGAGAGACAGTTTCGGGTCTGCCCTAGGACTCTTAAAAGATACTTATGAGCTTCAGGCACCCTATAATACCTATCCGGTTTAACTGGGGCAGGAGGCAAAGAATCAGGATTCAGGGAAGCCTCTGCAAAAACATCTTCCACCACATTCAAAACAGGAGGTATAGCTAAAGGCCTATGCTGGGGTAAAACAAGAACTCCCTAAGCCTTTTCCTGGAATCAGAGAAATCTTGGCCTTCCCATTTAAAATGCTCCCTCATGGAATGCAAAGTCTCTGAAAATGAAAAATCCTCAGGAGGAGAAGCAGAAGGAGTAGAATCATCCACATCAGAATCAGAATAAGTAGGGAACTCCTGCAAGTCTTCAGCCGAAGACTCAGAAGGCTCGAGCATTGCTCAAAACTCTCAAGCTCAGGTTCCCTCCTAGGCCTCTTATCAGGAGGGGGCATAGAACCCCTTATCATAGTAATCAAATCTTCTGCCATTTTAAGCATATGTTTCTTAGGCAAAGACCCTGAAGCACTAGGAGAAACCCCACTGAAGCAAAACTTGGCCTGCCCCTTAAGGAAGCCTTGGAAACAGAAGGGAGGCCCTAACCACCTTAGGAAGTGAGGGAAGAACAGCCACCTGAGAAGCCCCTCAGCCTGGCCTACTTCCTGAGAGGAAACATCCTGTAACAGTAAAGTCTCTCCCTGAGACTCCAAAGAAACACCTGGCAAAACCTCCGGCTCCACTGAGCCCTCTAAAGAACCGGCGTCTGGGACTGTCGGTTCTTCCCTCTAGGCTTTGCTGTTTTGTCCTTGCGTTTTTAGCGAAGCTGGCGCGGAGCATCCGACGGCATTTTATAGTTACAACGCTTCCCAAACACTAACCTGGCACAGTCTAACCTTCTCTTAATAGTGCGTTTGTTAAATCTAGCACAAGAACGGCATCCAACAACGCCGTGCTCAGGCCCTAAACAAGGTATACACAAAGTATGGTAATCCCTATGAGGTATCTGTTTCCCACAAGAAATACAGTTATTCACTTTTTCTGACATCCGGTTAAATACTGAGGCAAGAAAAAACCAAAATATTCCCCAACGGGGTACTTAGCCAACTTTGATTCGGTCTGAAACTCTGACTTCAGAAATTTTCAGAACGCCAACCTGCACTCGCAAAATTGCTTCTGCATCGGACCATGCGGCAAAAAAGACTGAGGATATGACGTCGGTCATGCGCATTAGTACCCTGACGTACTGACGTCAGTCTAATGCGCCCTGACCGACGTCAGCCATATACTTTGGTATTCGGGCCGACTGGACAGCGGACTACCCAATAGTTAGGACTGCAGCAATGTGGTATGAAGAACATCTGTCATCCAAGCACTCTATCAGTGAGAACCACTCTTAGCATAAGTACATTTATTGTCATGCTTGGCAGATATTAAAGATCTCACAGTGGCCCTTCACCAAGCTACTTTTACAATAGCTTTAATAAACTATGCTCATTAAAATTTAAAGTATATGCTTCACAATCCAGGGCTCTAAAGGCCTGAGGATATCTTTTTGCCATATCTATCCAGGAGTTGGGTCACTTGTAAACTGATGCATCTTGGGGGAAGAAGCTTTGCACCTATTGTAACCTTCAAAGAAAGGGATCATGGGCTTTCAGTTTTTTTTTTTTGTGTGTGCGTGTGCACATACAAGGGTGAGGCCCTTGAAGTTTATCTGGTCAACCACAATCTGGTAGCTGCCAAGCAGATTGACTAAGAGATCCACACATGCAGGAAATAATACTAGTCTGAGTCCTTAGTGTGTCCAAAGATCTCTGCTGTGCACATAAAGCCTAAGCAGTTTATCTTTGGAAATGCTTCACCAAGAAAGCTAAAATACCACAAATAAAGTCTGGTGGGGTGTTTGACCATGAATTTTTTGACCGTGCTGTAGTTGAGGGAGGATAGTTGTGAGCTAGTCCACATCATTATCACGATCAAAATCTGGACAGTCCTTCAGAATAAGAGGAACTCCATTCAGGTCTGCTATGTTCACGCAATCATTCTAGAGTGTGAGCTCAAAAAATGTAAGAAAAGTTGCAATAAAAATTTCAACCTTTCAAAATTTTAGTCAATAAGTGGCCCAGCTGATACATATTTAATCTATAATTTTCATTTTCCAATGACTGTTTCTATGTCTGCCAACATTAAACTTATTTGCTATTTCTAGATAAACTATAGCTCAGAAAGATATTTTACCATTTTTCTCCCAGCATATCTTGTGGTACATTGTAGGGAAGTTTAAGGTCAGTTAATTCTGTACATAGACAAAAATATATCCCCAGTTCCCTCCCTTACATTTCCATCTATACTCCAGCCAGAGAAAACTCGTTGAAGGCTATTTGGGGTATAAAATGTACCCATACAATAATTTCTTGCAGAAATCCAAAACTGTCCAGAATCTGCATACTTGCAGGGCCTACAATCTTCTTACAATTGTTCCTTTGTGATCCCCACCAGTTGTTTAAGTTCTACTGACTGGCTCTTAGTCATCATGCAATATTGTACTCACCTTACAGATAAATAGCTGGAATTTAGTGAACACTCCCACTCACTGCCAAAACTCTACCAATCTTCAATATAGGAAAACACATCTGTACACCAGTTCCAACATCTGCTTGCCTTCATTCCATGTTTTACCCAAATACATTGGTTCCTCAAATTTACTTCAGTTACTTCAAGCCACTTCTTTACCCTTAGTTGAAGCTATCCCCACTTGTAAAATTTCCTCTCCATTCCCCACAGATTTTTTTTTTTCAATAATCATTTTTTATTATTTTTCACAACCATATTACAAATTCACACATTATATACAATATATACAAAATGCTTCCATTGGTTAATTTCACATATATATCAACCTCATGTATTGATCAAAGGTACAGCACTAACAATCAAAAGGAAAATAATAAAAAAAAAAAATCCAACATTAACAAATCCAAGCCAACAATCTGTCTTTTCTGTACATTTTCTATCTAATCTAAGGTTGATTTAGACTATATTCTGGTTCCCGAGAAAAAGTGGATAGTAACCTCTTAAGCCAAAATAATATTAAAAATTTGCTCCCAGATTTTTATGTTGTTGATATTTTTCTTGTGATCACTAATTAACAGTTTATGCGCTAAGATGTGTTTTATTGCCAACAATCTGAAATTTTCCCACGATGTCTGGGCTGGGTTTAACCAATTTGTGGCTATATATAATTTCATTAGTAGGCAAATATTCATAATTACAATCGTTTTTGATTTATTTAGATTCTCCGGGGGAATATGAAGAATCATAAACTCCCAAGAGAGTGTTGAATTTTGGTAACCCATTTTTTGTAACTGCAATTTTAATGAATTCCACAATTTATAAATGCACTTACAACTCCAGAACATGTGAAGCAAATCTGCTGTCTGATCAAAAAAATGTGGGCATATGGGTGAATTCTTCGCATCAAATTTGTGCAAAGTGAGACGAGTATAGTATGCATTGTTAAATATCATCAGCTGTGTAAATACCAATTTCTGAAGGGATACGGACTTTAATGTTAATTTAAATGCCTCCAATATCTTATTGTCGTCTGGGAATATCAATTTCTCTCTCCAGTAACTCGATAAAAGAATATAATTATTATACTTCCTCTCTTTTATCAATTTATATGCTGCGGTTATATATTTTCTATCCTGCAACAGCGCTTCCCATAGATTACGAGAAATGATTAAATCTTCCCCTTTCATTTCAAAGTTGTTAAAATAGTTTATAACCAAGTCTTTTAGCTGTCTTACTATAATTAAATAGGAAATAGGGAGTTCTATTTCTTTTAAAATATCCTGTACTGGTACTCCTAGAAAAGGATATAAATGAAGTACAGTTAACTCCATGATTAAAGGGAATTTCTTTAGATTAATCAATTGACCACCAATTGTTAAATTTGGGTTCCAATGAAACGGTTGGAAAACCATCATATATTTTAGTAAATTTAAGGAAGCGAAAAGAGTTTGAATTGCCGTTACATAACTTTTGATGTGCTCCATTAGCTTATATTTACTCATTGTCCAATTATTTAAAAAGGGTAATGCTTTAGCGTTGACTCCCACTTCATTTATATGCTTGTACGTTAAGAGCACCCATTTGGGTGTCCATTTTCTATTATCACTATCAGTAAGACGTCTTTAAAATCCTATTGGCCTGAATCACTAAATAGTACATTTCAAATCTGGTAATTCCAGCCCCTTATTTTTGGAGCCATCAATTTTTCATATGAAATTCTCATCTTCCTAGGTTCCCAAAGAAATCTTCCCAATCTTATATGAAGCTGTTTGAAGAATGTTTTGGTAATTCTGAGTTGTGCAGCTCTAAAAATATATAACATTCTAGGAAGAACATTCATTCTTATGATAGCTGCTCTTGCCATCATTGGTAACTTCAATCTACTCCATCTTTCAAGATCCAATGTTATTTGATCTGTAGTTGACTTTACATTGTTAATAAAAAAATCTCTATTTTCAGTTGAGAAGACAATTCCCAGATATTTTATCTTTTCTTCCGTCAATACTTGTCCTATTAATGGTAGCATTGAAAAGGTGTGGGTGTCTTTAATGGGAATATTTTAGATTTTTTAAATTTAGCTTGTAATTGGAAATTCTCTCAAAGATTTCTATTGCAGCTAATATTTTTCAGTATCGGAAACAGGTGTGGTACAATATATGTTTAAATCATCTGCATAGGCAGCCATCCTAACCTTTATTCCATACAGTACAGGAGAATTATAAAAACATTTTGCTTAAGGTGTAAAATAAAGGCTCCAAGTAAAGATTAAATAAGATGGGAGATAATGGGCAGCCTTGTCGGGTACCATTTATGATTTTTATCCTATTCGAGCATTCGTGATTTATAAATAAATTTGTGTATGCATTTCTATATAGTATCCTTAACATTGAGATAAACTCCTGCGGTATATTAAAATAAGGTAATGTATCAAATAAATAATCCAAATTAACCCTATCAAATGCTTTCTGAGCATCAATAATTAGGCATACAAATTCAGGTTTTTATATTTCGCATAAGAGATTAAGGTATGGAGCGTTAAGGTATTATCCATGGTCTGCCTCCCATCCATAAACCCCGCCTGTTCCTCTGATATTATTGGGTTTATTACCTTTTTCAGCCTACTCGCCAGAATGGATGTCATGATTTTCATGTCCATATTCAAAAGTGATATAGGCCTGTAATTATCAGGATTTTTGGAATCACCTTTCTCTTTTAATATCAGAACTGTCCTTGAGGCATTAAAATGAGGATCATTAATTCTATTTAGAGTGATATAATTAAAAGTCTGTGACAATACACTGCTCAAAATCTCACTAAAAGATTTATAGAATTCCGAGGTCAAACCATCTGGGCCTGGGGCTTTGTGAGGCTTCAGTTTCTTGATTGTTTCGGACACCTCCTCAACTGTAATCGGTTTGATTAAATCTCTATGGAATTCCTTGTCAATATTAGGGAAAGTGATTCTCTGTAAAAAATCTTTTCTGTCTTTATCTTGCAAGAGTGTCTGCTTCTCACCATAAATCTGATTAAAAATTTTTTCAAAGGTCTTCATGATATCCACTTGTCAGTATATGTAGTATTGTTATAGTGTATTTCAGTAATTAATCGTGTTGATTTCATCGGGTTAATAATACGAGCTAATGCTTTCGAGGGGTTTGAATATGATTTGCATATTTAACTAAATTTCTTTGTTCATAAAGTGACAAATTTCTATTATGAAGTAAAAATAGTTCTTTTTGACATCTTAATAGCTCAGTTTCTGTCTGTTCATTATAGTTCCTCATCAAATCTTGGTCCAGTAATTGAATTTTAGTTTCTAAATCCAATTGAGTCTTCTTTTGTAATTTTTTATAATATGTAGCTTTTTGTATAAATAGTCCTCTTAGCTGCGTTTTAGTTGTAGCCCATTCTATATCTATTGGGTGTCTATTTTAGGAAATATTACTTAATGACTGTTTAAGTATCTCCTTGACTTCCATTAATATATCTTCCTTGGTTAGTAAATATGGGTTCAAGGACCAATTATACCCTCGAAGCCTCTTAGTATCCATATTACTACTGTTTAAGGTTAAAGTTATCTTTGAATGGTCTGAGAGTTGTCTGACTTGATTAGAAACACTAGGGTCAGCTGAGATCAACACCTCTGAAATTAAGAAAAAGTCAATTCTCGACCACATTTTATGGCAGGTTGAATAATAAGTAAAATTCTCTGCTTTCCCTTGTGAGTGTATGTGTTTAAAAGGGTCATAGAGTTTGAAATCCATTTTCAATTCTTTCAATGCTACCATTGCCTGTTTATTGAACGCTGAAGAAGCACCCAACTTGTCTAATTTAGGATCTTGATAAGAATTCCAGTCACCTCCCAACACTATATAGCAATTATTGTATGACTGTAAAATGGAATAGATTGAAGCTATGAAATGATGCTGATTAACATTAGGGGCATATACACATATCAGTACTATAGGTTTATCATAACATTTGGATGTGAGAAGGACAAAAGACCATCTACCCTCCTGATCCATTTTCACATCCCTAATATCTCCCTGAAAGTGATTCTTAACTAAAATTGCCACCCCTGCACTATTTGTTGTTCCTTCCACCATCACAATCTTCCTAACCCATTTCTTATCCTTCACTGACTCCCACTGATCATTAGTCATATGCGTTTCTTGTAATAAAATACAACATGCTGATGATTTGAGAAACAAATGAAAAAACAGCTTTCTTTTTTTCATGTTCTGGAGTCCTTTGACATTCCAAGATTCTATTATCCACATTTAACGTTCATTAGAAATATAACTCGATATCTAATCTCTTTGAGCAACCTTAGAATAACATAAGTTGGCATATCATCAATTGTATGGAAGCAAAACTGCCATCCTATCCCTACCCAGTGCCTACCCACTATTCCTCTGGACCAGGATGAACACAGGTTTTTTACATTACTGGAAACCATCTGAGTAACTAATCTACTAATTCTATTATTTAACAATGAAACCCCATGCAAAAAATCTACAACTACTACTTCTACGTCTACAAAGCCTAATTCTGACATTCCCTACTAAACACTACTTATAGGTAACTACAGCTCTGTACATATTTATGGATATACAAATAAACTAATTGTACCCTGAGATTCTAATTTACTTCAATTCACTTCAGCTTTATATTCAGCAATAGCAAATAACATTCTAATTTGTTGTTCTATACAGTATTAAATATTAGTTGACATAGAAAGCAGACAGTTATTTAACATTTCCCAACATCCTGTATCTACTGAATAAAATGATCTAACTACTTTAATCTGCTTTGTTCTTCCCCTACAACTTACCTACTAACATATTAATATTGAAAACCAATGCAGTTCAAAATAAAACTATAATGGCACTTTCATTTGTAATAACCATATGTGAATAAGAGAGGAACCAAGGGGTTAAAATAAAAAAAAGAGAAAAAAAAGCATGAAGGGAGCACAGCAAAAGAAGAAATAAAAAAAAATGCCTTAAATTACACATAAAAAAATAACTTCTTTTATGTTCTTTTATTATTATATGCATATTGTTTAAATCTGATCAACTAACCATTTTTACATCATTTATCAGTTAGAAATAATACCACCTATCTACAGGAATAAAGGAAAGGAGTAAAGAGAAGGGAGATATAGGAAAAAAAAGAGAAAACAAATATAAAAAAAAAAAACTACAGTACCTTATTCTGCCACTACAGATAACCATCTCCTTTTTTAATACACAATGCATTTCCACAGCGTTTACCTGCATCACTTTGACTTCACACACTATCTTACAGTCCTTTTCCTGCAAAATAAGTCCAAACAGGTTTCTTTTTACTTCGCCAGCAGTTCCTCTTTCTTCTCAGCTATTTAAACTGTAAAGGCAGTTCAATCAACTGGAACTACGAGATAAGAAGATAAAAAAATAAAATTCCAGGCCTGCTACAAGAAACAGAACAGACAAAGGATTTTAAAGCCTCAGATTGTCTTAAATGAAACATCCCATTCTCCCTGGTGCTGCAGAAAGCCAAAATGGACTGTTCACATTTCTGAAGATGGGAGAGCCTTAAAAATCTTCAAAAAAGTAGGTCTTGCTTCTTTCCTTGTGCTTACAGAGTATTTAATGCCATCCACAGTAAAAATTAGGTTATTAGGATATTTCATTTGAAATCTGATATTTTTGTCAATCAGAAACTTACAATATGGAGCCAGCATTTGTCTAGATTGCCTTATTTGTGTTGGTAAATCCTGTGCTATAGAAATTTTATTATTTTGCCACATTATAGATCCACCAGATTTTTTAATAGTTAACAGTACTTTGCTCACATCTTGGTAGTTCAATATTTTAACATAAACAGGTCTGGGTATATTTGAAGCTTGAGATTCTCTGTATGCTCTATGCGCCCTTTCTATGACCATCTGCTTAATAACCTCAGAGTCCTTGAGCAGTATTTCGAATATTTGTGTAATAGAAGTGATCAGGTCATTATATTGAATAATTTCTGGGATCCCTCTAATGATTATATTGTTACGTCTGGATCTTGCTTCCAAGTCCAGAATTTTATTTTGCATCATTTCAATGTCAGTTCCATGTGTCTCTGTTCTTTTAGTGAGCATTAATATATTGTCTTCATTGGTAGCAATTCTAGTTTCTGCTTTCTCCATTCTTTCAAGAATCCGATTACATGTGTCACTAAATGAAAGTGTTTGAGATGTTAGCTCTTTTAAGGCATCCTGTATAGGTAGCAATGCTGATTTGATTTCTTCCATTGTGACCTGTTGATCAGATTTTGTTGATGGCCCTGTTTTTGCAGTCTCTTGCTGTTTGATAGTTTTCTGTCTCTTGATTAAAGATTCTTTCTCCAGTGATTGCAAAGCTGACAGCTTGGTTTTGGAAGTTGTAGTTTCCATATTTTTGTCCTCCTTTGACATTTCGAAATTCTGCACGAAGATTTATTTCCCAAAGAAAAGTTACAAAAGTGAGATCAATCAGTCCTTTGTTTGGTGCTCTGTTCAGAGTCAACCTGACAATCAGATCCAATCCTGCTATTACCAAGTATTTTTTTCCGATTTTTCTTTCTCAGAACCAAAAGTGACTTCTGGTCAATTAGTAATAACTGCCAATTAGTTTGTTTACTCTAAGTGGGCGGCCACGGTGGTGCAATGGTTAGCATTGCCGCCTCACAGCAAGAGGTTCTCCGGTTCGATCCTCGGCTGGGGTGCCTTCTGTGCGGAGTCTGCATGTCCTCCCTGTGGTCGCGTGGGTTTCCTCCGGGTGCTCCGGTTTCCTCCCACATCCCAAAGACATGCTGCAGGTGGATTGGACACTCTAAATTGGCCCTAGGTGTGCGTGTGAGTGTGCCTTCTGTGGAAGGTTGGGCGCCGGGCTGGCAACTCGACACCGTAAAAACTCCACTGCCATTCAATGTGCGGACAAGGTGATCCGCTGTGGCGACCCCTAACCGGGAAAAAGCCGAAAGAAGAAGAAGCAGTTTGTTTACTCTAAGTATAACTCCACAGGGTTGATTTTTTTCTCAGGTATTTGAAGAGCTGAAGTACTGCAGTGCTTATAGAATGGCAGCCATCTTTGTTCTCCCCCACAGATTTTTTGATATTTTACATAATGCTCTGCATGTCCTACATCAATTAATTTCCAAGTTTCAGTTTCCTCTGCTTTGTCAATTACATGGCTTTAAAATATACTTTTAAAACAGGAAATAAACTTTTTCTAGAAAGAATCCACTTCTCCATCTTTACTGGTTTCCTCTTGCCCTCCCAAGCTCCCAATAAACTTCCTCTTACAGGTTCATAAGTGGTTACTAGGCTCAGCCCAAAAACCATTTTAAGCATAACCAATCTTACCAAAAATTTGCCAAAATACTGTTATGTCAATATCCAGATATAGGATTGTACACAAGCATTCATAGGCTGCCCCTCCACTAAGGACAGGTGCTAAACTAGGGGCAGTTTTACCACTTCCCATGCACTGGTTTAAAAAGAAGTTACGTCTTACCATAACATTCCATGTGTGTTGTTGATCTTCACTTATCCTTGACTGTGGTGTTCAGTTCTGTATCTCAGAACAAACTTGGCTGTTATTCAAGCTTGCACCTTCCAAAAACTCTCAAGCTTGGCTTTACCCATAATGCTCCTCTCAGGAGGACCTCAGATCAAGTTTGCACTAGATAATGACAGAAAATAACAGATCAGAGGCCATATCTGTATTCATAACAAGAAATTAAATTTATTGGGATAGATCTGTTCCACCAAGACACCTAAAAGGCCGGGGGAAGGAGGGTGGGGATGTCAAGGATACCTGAAGATCAATAACACAGATAGAACATTATGGTAAGACACAACATCTTTATCTGATGTTGTCAATCTTCACTTGATCCTTGTCTGTGGGACAGAGTCCCCAGTTACCTAAATCTTGGAAGGTCTCATGAAAGTATATTCCTGAGCACCATTGAACCAAATGATGCTCATCCCCTATAGACAAGATCCAAATTGTAATGAGTAATAAATGTATGTGGGGATGTCCAAGTGGCTGCTGCACATATGTCATCTAAAGAGGCTTTGGCATGGAAGACTGTGGAAGCTGCTATTGTTTTCATAGAATGTGCCTTTATAGGTCCCAGCAGCTGCACATTTCTTTTGTTGTAGATGAAGGTTATGCAATCCTTAAGCTATTTAGCCAAAGTAAACTTAGAAAATGGTTTGCCTAGAGAAATATAAAAGAATGACACAAACAACTGGCAAGATTTTCTGAATTCCTTTGTTCTGTGAAGGTAAAAATACAATTGTCTGTGAACATCTAGCAAATGCAGACAATACTCGCCTTTATTTGAAAACTTGGGAAAAAATACTGGAAGGTGGATAGTATGATTGACATTAGTGTCAGACACTACTTTTGGTAAAAATAAGGGATTTCTTCATAAATATACCCTGTCCTTATGAAAGACTAGGTAAGGAGGGTTGCAAGGTAAGGCTTGTAACTCAGATGTTCTCCTTGCTGAAGTAATAGCCACCAAAAAGGTGGTTTTCCAGGATAAATACTTCAAATTGCAATTTGAAGATGGTTCAAATGGTTGTATAATTAGAGACTGTAGCACCACATTCAAATCCCATGGTGTAGACTGGTCTTTGTATAGAGTTCTAATCAATAAGTTCATTTCAAAAAGGTTTTACAAAGTTTGTGTGACATTAGACCTGCATCATTTAGACCACTATGAAAATTTGAAATTACAGCTGGATGAACCCATATAGTTGAGGAGGATGCCCCTGCATTGAAAAGTAAAGCTAAAAATTCCAAAATCTTGTGAACTGGAACTGAGTATGAGTCAACATTGCTATATGTAGCCCATTTTGAAAATGTTTGCATTTGCTGCTGTATAAATGTCTAGTTGAAGATTTGTGGGAGGCTATGCCTGGCAATCACTGGAACTGGAGAAGCAACTCTGTGAGCTTGAGATTTTGAAGATTTGGATAAATGAGTCTGTCTGGATAGGACAATAGGTCTGTAGCTGGGTCCAGAGTCCAAGATTTCTGGATTAAGTTAGGCCACAGAAAGAGAGGCCAGAATGGGGCAATGAGAAGTAACCTGTTTTTTGACCTGTTGGCTTTCTTCAGAAACTGGGAAAGGAGAGGAATCGGGATAACAGGAGATAAGGGCAAAATAGCTGTTGCACTTGTTGTTCAGGGGGGAAGCAAAGAGGTTGCAGCAGGGCTGGCCCCATTGGTGAAATATCCTTTCTGCCACCAAAGGACTGAGAGACCACTCGTGAGGCATCAGGATGCTCCTGCTCAATTTGCCCGTGATCACGTTGGAGCTCCCTGGAATGTGCATTGCGATTAGAAAGCAGCCGAATGAAATTGCTGACTGCCAAACTCTGAGAGCTTCTCGACAAAGAGGATAAGATCTGGTTCCTCTTTGTTTGTTGATGTACCAAATCAGTGACATGTCTGTTTGGATCATAATCGTTCCTGAGGGGAGAGTTTCTTGTAATGCTCACAGTGCCAACAGCACTGCCCTCATCTCTAGAATGTGCAAATTAGCCTCTAACTGGGACCAAGTGCCTTGGACAGTCTTTCCCAAATAATGTGCCCCCATCTGGGGTGTGTCCATGGTCACTATAGCTTGGTGTCGAGAAGGGATAAAGGAAGGCCTGATATAAGATTGTTGGAATGGAGCCACCAACTCAAGTCCTTTTTGCATAAATTGGTGATCTGAATTTGAAGTTACATTGGTTGTCTCAGTAATAACCATTGGGACGCCAAGAGCCACTGTGGAATTTGCATGTAAAACCTCACAAGGGGAACTAATGTGATGGTGGCCACCACAGATCCCAGAGACTGTAATCCCAGTGTTGCAGTCACTGTTCTGTTATGAATAATTTGGGTGACTTGTGATTTTACCCTCTGAAGTCTTTCTAGGAGTAGAGAAGCGATACAGGTGTTTGTGTCTGTGTCTAACACCACTCCTATGAACTCTAGATGTTGTGCTGGTTCTAGATGTGATTTTTTTCATAATTCACAGTGATCCCCATGGAGGAGCAAGTTTGAAGGAAGTAGTTTCTTGCTTGTAGAAGTAGATGTGGTAATGAGCCAGTAGTCTAAGTATGGAATCCTTGCAGTCTGAAGTGAGCTGTGATGACTGCCATACATTTGGTGAGCACCCTGCAAGTGCAAAAATCTTCTGGAGCTCTTGTCTATATTTATGTGATAATACACATCCTGAAGATCTGTTGAGCACATCCAATCGTCTTTCCCTAAAAATGGGAGAATAAACTGAACCGTGACCACCCAGAATTTAGTATGTTGAACTGATTTGTTCAAAATGCTGCAATGCAAAATTGATCTCCAGTCCCCCGTTTTTTTTTTTTTGGGCACTAAAAAAAATCATGAGTAAACCCTGGATCCTATCTCATCTGGTGGGACTGCTTGGATGGCTCTTTGTTGAGCAGTTTTGAATCTCTAGAACTGCCACATACCTGTGACTGGGTGGAATGCCTGGGATTCTCTTTGGCTGTTTGGGTAGTTTTGAGAAGGGAACATTGTAACCTCTGGTTATGATCCTCTGCACCCAACTGTCCGCTGTTATGGATAGCCAGGCAGATAGGTGTAGGGAAAGTCGACCCTGACTGCCTCCAGAGGACAGCAATTGGGCCTCCATTCAGGAGTGCTGAATGGTATTTCCAGGGAAAGAATCCCTGGAACCCTGTTTCTGTGGGCTACCTCTGCCTCTAGCATGGCGTCTTCCATTATAATTCCCTCTTCTGCCCCCGAGGGAATCACTGCCACTTGAGTCCTGGCAAGGCCCTTTGGGACTTTTTGAACCACAGCTTGCCACTCCTCTGGTTCCTTGAATAGGGCTGTTGAGGAGTGGAAAAGCATACTTCCATGGCAGAAAGTGTCTTCCCATCTTTGTCACATCTGCCAAGGGTCTCTAACTTTGGGGCCAAAAAGGGATGTTCCATCAAAAGAAGCACTGACGAAAGAAGACTTAAATGGCTCCACAAACTCGCATAAGGGTATCCAGGCATGTTTCCTCATAGCTACTCCAGAACCTGCTGTCCTAGTGCTCGCTGCGCAATGAGCTTCATGGACGAATTACAGATGGAATCAAGGGTTGCCAGCAGGGAAGCTACTTTACTCTGAACCCCCTCAGCTATGGTTCCTGTTAGAGTGTCTGATAGCTCCTTTATCAGATCTCTTTGAAGTCTGGTAAAATGTACCATAAAGTTTAAGGACCTAAGTGCAAAGATTGATGAACAGTACACGCGTTTCCTGAATCTATCCATAGTCCTAGACTCCTTATTAGGAGGATGGATGGTAGGACTTTAATCAGTAAGTTACTTTTTGGTGGCTGCCACAATCACCATGCATCCATTGGCACCCCTTTAGCCCAATGCTGCTGATCCATGGAAGATGACAGTATATGATTTGGTCTTTTAGGAATTGATTTGATGACACCAGAAATCTTCCAAGTCCGCTGTGCAATCAGCTTAATTAGACAGTCAGCTGGTGGAGAGATCCAAGCAGTAGATGGTTGAGCAAGGAAAGCCTCTAGGTATAATGACTCCTCCAAGGAAGGCTGTTGGGAAGTCCAGACACCCCTCTGTTTAAGGATCTCTAGAATGTCACCAAGAGACATCTTCTGGGGGTGACTTTGGGGAACTTTTTCCTTCATCAAAGTCAGTATTTTCAGTTCACAACTCTTCAGGGGAGTTCAAGTACTTCCTCTTGCACTTTCTCATCAGGGGCACCTCCTCAGTGGGACTGGTTGGGGAAGTGTCTGAAGAGGAAACCACCACCACAGTTGCATCCTGAGGTTTCTGTGCACACTGTTCCAGGTCAGAGGCTGGTGGTAGCTGAGGGTGAGAAGAAAGACCGAGGTGTTGTTCCGATGAGAGAGGGATTGACTGTGAGCCCATAGAGGACAAGGCCCTCTCCATGGTCCAGAATGCAGGCCCCTCCCATAGAGGAATGGGAGCCCAGAATTGAAATAGACTCCTTCAAGACAGTGGTCACATCCAGCACTGAGGTAACCACTCCTGAACCTGAAGCTGGAGTCTAACTTACATGTGCTGAAGCTCCAAGAAGTATGGACAGCTCCAAAAGCACTGGTGTTAAACCACGCTCCCTGGAACTGACAATAAATTTGTAACCCTGAGAGGTCTCTGGTTCTGACAGAACCAAAGAGCTCAGGGTAGTCATTGGCACTGGAGACAAGGCTCTCACTGCCTCCGACACTGAGACTGTCAGAACCAGGAACTCCAAATGCTCAGTTGCAGTTGGAGTAACAAGAATTGGGTGAGAGACATGTAAGGTTCTAGAGCCAGAAGTGCTAGGAACCGAGGACGTAGCTAGTTCCCTTGCTGCCAGAAGCTGGTCCACTAGACTCAAAACATCGATCTCCATAAGGCTCTTGGTGAAACAGACTGAATAGATCAATGGAGATTGGGGTCTTTCCAAGAACAGACTTGGTGGTTGGTCTACAAAAGGGTCAGTTCTAGGGGAGTAGACTGTATGAGGCAAATCCTTTAAGGAAAACTCCTTTGGTTCCAAGATCGGTGGCACAGAGGAGGTAGAAGAGGTCTGAGTAGAGGAAGTGGTAGGTGCTGAAACTGTCGGTGCACAGGTTGGCACAGAAGATGGCAACTTATTCTCAGTTGCTTTCACTAAAACTGTGGAAACCATGGTACACTTATCTTTTTAACAGGCAGTTCTGACGAATGTATCGGAACAGAGAGGCTTCTCTTTTCTGAACCCTCATGCCTGGAGGAGGAAGACGGGAAACTAATATCCATCTTAAAAACTAGTTTTGATGAGGTCATATCTGGAATTTCTATCACTCCTTTTAAAAATTAACTTATTTTTCCTCTCTATGAGGGCACGATGGCTAAAGCCATGACAGATGGCACAATCTTCCTGAAGATGAACCGGGCCCAAGCAGTAAACACATTGTCATGTCTGTCAGAATTCGTTATTTACAGTCACATTTCTGGCATCTCCTGAAGCCAAAAGTGCCCTTAGTCTTTTCAGCCATGTCAAGCAAAACATGCTCGCCCACACACACACAGAAAATATTTTTTTTTGAAGTAGAAAAATGTAACAGTGGTATGAAAGTTAAGAGAAGAGGAGCTGGGCAAAGATCAAGTTCCAGAGAAATACTGTTTAACAGAGAAAGTGAAAATAACACAGAAATGAAAAATCACCAACTCGAAATCTGAATGGAGAGGAAAGTGTCTGGCACTTAAAATGGCAAATGAGATCTGAGGTAATCCTGAGAGGGGAATTATGGGTAAAGCTAAGCTCGAGAGTTTTTGGAAGAAGTGAGCTGGAATAACGGCAGAGTTGGTTCCGAGATACGGAACCGAACCCCACAGTCAAGGATCAAGTGAAGACTGACAACATTAGATGTTATGTTTGAATATGGTAAGGCATGAGCTTTGCTTCAAATGGATGGGATGATTCAGAGAGGGGATAATCTTTGAAACACCTGCCTTTTCAAAATGCCCTGTTTATGTGGTATAAGTCCTTACCTTGGTTTAAGGCCTTACAAACAAAACTTTGTATTTAGCAAACACTAGATCTATATTTTATCTCAACTGCTGGCTATATCTGATTTGAAGCCAGCAACATTTAGACTTCTGTATCCAAGGCTCAGGCTCCTCACCTGCCCATAATCCTCCTCTACTGTGATAGTTCCTCAGATCAAGTCTGCCTGCCTACACAAAAACCATCATAATTCACACCAGGAAGGCAAACGGTTCTGAAAAGATAATAGGAGGAGACTGAAAAGGTCCAATACAGACAATTAAGAGCCCAGGCCAATGACAACTTGGCAGGGAAATGGACAGGGGAAATTGACAGAAGACCTGGATCTAGCATTCAGGTAAGTACTCAGATATTGTCTTCTGTGTCTCAACTGTTGTGATAGCCCCCCAGCTACCAAAAAACCCTAGGACTCATGGAAGGATGTTTCAGAGAATGGAGGAGCCAAATGAAGCTCAAGACCTACACTACAAGGCCAGCTTAGAGTGTGAAATATGTGCACTGGGGAGCAAGTAGCCACAGCATACATACCAACAGGGAGTCTAGAAAAGAAAGTTGCAACAGCCTTAGTACTGTGAGCTTTAGATTACAAGAGAGAATCCTTTGGCTTTAGAAACATTTAATGCAATCTGACAAACATCAGGATAGTAACATCTTTGAAACATTCAATATTTAGCCTTAAAGAAGGGAAAAAGTTGCAGTTTTTGAAGTCCATGGGACAATACAAAGTGTGACTGGCAATAAACATCCAGCAAATGTAAGGTTATATTCCCCTTTGCAGAATAAATTAACAGTAGGTTAATAGCCTGAATCACGGCAGAGTTAGAAGAAACTATTTGGTGGGGGGGGATTGGGATTGGTCTAGAAAAAAAAAACTCTGTCTGAAACTAAATACACTGGTTTATAGCACAAGGTCTGAAGGTCTGAACTCTTCCTTGCTGAAATAACTGCCACCAGAAAGAGCATTTTCCAAAAAAGGAATTTCAATTCCACCGTAGCTGCAGGGTCAAATAGGGGTTTTGTTAAGGTCTGGATTAAAACCATAATATCCCAAAGGAGCCACAGAGTCTCCTAAAGGTCATGGGAGGAAGGTGCCCCACCAAACAGGCCTTTGTTTCAGGATGCTCTGAGTATGACCTTCACTCAAGTGAATATTGGAAATATCTGCCAATGGAACAAAGGAGTACCTAGCTCCTGCATGAAGCAAGTCTGCCAAAAAATCCAAAATGGATTGCAGATCCCAGTGGATAAAAGTACAGAGTTTCTGGCCATCACTGAAGTGGTGAAACCAGTTAGTTTTAGGGCTTTGATGTCTGGTTGAGAAATCAAATCTGGAAGATCCAGCAACCACAGAGGATATACCAAGTAAAGGGCAGAGAAAGGGAAATCTTATCCATCAAGGCCATAGGCAAGATTAAGATCAGGTTGATCTATAGAAATGTATGAGGGAAGTGCATGCATAGGCATACAGGAAAATTGGGGGCCAGTTTTGACTATAGTCCCTCTGACTCCCTCCTGGGAAACCAGGGCAAAGAAGCTGCTGTATTTGGTGTTGGAGAGGGGGCAAAGACTGAAGAAAGGCTAGCCTCAATATCTGAAAATCTTGGCACCACTCACGAGTCAAAAGGAAACTGCACAACTTGTCTGCTAAAACACTGGATTTCCCTTGGAATAAACACTGCAACCAGAAAGAGCTGATAAGACATTGCCAAACCTTCATTACCTCCCACCATAATGATTATGGGCAGGTTTCTTCCTTGTTTGCTGATGGAACAAACCACTGAAGTCAATCTGAATCATAATCACACACCTCTGGAGTCCTGGAAGGCCTGCAATGCTAGGACTACCCTCATCTCCAGAACACTGTTGAAGACTGGACTCTGTTAAAGTCTATGTACCTTGGACAGTCTTCCCCTCAAGTGTCCAGTACCACAGAAGGAAAGCGCCCATGGTTATCATGGCTACAGGTGAGGAGAGAACAAAGGTATGACTTAGTGAGACTAGGAGAGCTTCACCACTACAAATGCTGGCTGCATATTCTCATGAATCTGACTGGAAAGTAGAGGCTATTATACTACAGACCACTGTACTAAGAATCCACTGTTACACCTTAATGTAAAATCTGGCATCAGGGATAAGTGTTCTACCATACAGCTCAAAAAGAACTAATCTCACTGTATGATTTTAGTGAAAACCAAGGCGGCTTGACATATCATGACTAATCCAAACCCTGGGAGTTGGGCTATGTGCAAGGTGCTGTCTAGATGACACATGAATATAACTGTTTGGAAAAATGTCAGTTTGGATGTTGATGATCTCTAAAAGGAGGCATAACTGGAATAATGTGCCTGGTTCAGATTATGAGCCAGTTATCTGAACATGGGAACCCAAGAAAGCCCTGTAGTCTGAGATGTGCTGCAACTACTGCCATACATTTACTGAACAGCCTGAGAGCTGCAGCAAGACCCAAGGGCAAGTGCCCTGAAGTAAAAGTGGGTGACTCCCAGTTGAAAGCAAAGAAACCTCTTGGAACCCCTGGCTGTGGCAGTAGGCATCTTGTAGATTCACAGAAACCATCCAGTCATCCTTCCTTAGAAGGGGCAGGATGGACCAAAGTGACCCTCTGGAAGCTTGCCAGTTTTAAACTGGTTTAAGATGGCTGAGGTCCAGAATGGATGCAAGGCCCAGATTTTCTTCAGAACCAAAAAGAACCCTGAATAGACTTAAAATCCTTGCTGGTCTGGTGGAGCCTCCTGGGTGACTCATTTGTCCAACAGTTTTGCTATTTCTTGAGCTGCTGCCTTCTTCTCTGTGGATAGATCAGGAAGTCTTGAGTCATTTGAGGTAGGCAAAGGGAAGGACATCTGGATGCAACTCTGTACCCATTAATTAGGAGTGAGGGTTGACCAGTTATGAGGGTGCAGAGATGAGTGCTCCCAACTGCCTCCAAAATAAGGCAGCTCAGCAATCTTTCAGGAGCACTAAATCTGTTTGCTGGGGAACAGGCCTTGAAACCCTTGGTTCTGCAGATCACCTCTGCCTCTATGTGGAGGTCAGTTCTCCCTGCCCAGGAGGTGCAGAAGCATCATGTGCAAAACCTTAAGATTTTCAGAACTATAGCTGCTTGCCACCATTTTAGTTCCAGGAAGAAGTCCTTTGAGGGGATGGAAAAGCAGGATGTCAATGGCAGACAGGGTTTTTTGTTTTTTTTGCTCACTCCTGGTGAGTAACTGTTGGCCAGAGAGTGAACCCATCAAAAAGGATGTACAAGTTCTCAGCAAAGTGCAGAACCATCTAGGTATGTCAACAATGGATGTACACTCTGCTGCACTGGATAAGAGCTGCACAGACTCATTCAAAATGTATTGTTAGGTGGCCAATTGCAAATTCACTGTTTTGCAAGCTACTACTGTCATGGGACTAGAAAGGCTTGCTCAACTTTGTTGAGCTCAACCCCCTTGTTTAGGAGCCTAAACAAAAGCTACACTCCCTGGAAGCCCTCTTTACCCAAGAGAATGCTGATGTTTGTGCGGTCTCAGAAACGTGGTTTAAAGCCACAGACAACACACCAGCTGTGCAAGGTTATAATGCCTTCCACACATTTAGACCAGCTACTTGACAGGCATGGACTAAAGGTGGAAGTGTCTCTATTTGCATCAAAAATAAATACATTTCAGGGCTGGTCAAACAGGACAATGCACTTGAGCTGCTCCATGTTCAAATCACCATAGGTAAAATCCAATACCACTTTCTTGCAAGCTATAGGTCTCCCTCTTTGACCCTGGAAATCCATACCATGTATTTAAACTTAGAAACACTAACCATCCAACTCAATACCATATTCATGGGTGACTTTAACAACCCCACTATTAACTGTGAATCCTATACGACATCAAACAGGGTCTATATCACATCAGCAAATGCTAAAAATAGCGAATGCCGATATGTCGAACTTCAAAGTCTGAAAGCTGAAAACAGAGAAGGAAAGGATCAGCAAATTTTTTTCCCCAGGGAAAAAAATTGTTGAGGTGTTTTCCGGGCTTTGCTGTTTTCTCCACTGTGGTGTGATCTCAGAGTTGGTATATTTAAGTTGGGGGGTGGACGGCACAGCCCCCCACATGGGGGGTGTGGGGGGAGAAGCCCCCTACTTTTTTTTTTAACTGTATTCTTTTTTTTTTGGATCAGCGAATTCTTTCCCTGGGAAAAAATTTGCTGATCCGTTCCTTCGCATTTTTCAGCTTTCGAACTTTGAAGTTCGACATATCAGCATTCGCTATTTTTAGCATTCACTGATGTGATATAGACCCATCAAACGTACATGCACAGGGATTCCTGGATTTTGTAAACACAAACTCCCTAGACAAGATAGTCAGTACGCCAACCACAGGTGCAGCCATACTGGATCTGGTCCTCACTAATATGGGAGAGTGCTGCACACCCCCTATTGTAATACCTTCCCTGGTAAGGTTAGACCACACAATGGTCTCCTTTGAAGTAAAAATAAAACTTAGAACCCCAGCTAAACCAGGAATAGTCAGAAACTATTCTAAGGCTAACCTCTTGCTATTAAGTGAGAACCCAACAAACTTTCAAGACCCTATAAACCCTGAGAACACTTCTGCCTATGTACAATCATGTTAGTACCTGTATAGAGGCAGCTGTACCCACCAGGAGGAAGTACAGAAGTTACTCAAAAAGCAAGCCACCCTGGTGGAATTACAAAATCAACTGGATGTATAACAGGAGAAAGAAAATTATGGCAAAAAATTAGGAGGTGGAGCACCCAGCAGGATAAAAGCACTCTTATTAAACTAAACAAACAACTTAGAGGAGAAATAAAGTCTACCAAAGATAAATTTGAGGCAAGTTTGGCCTCCAAGGCCAAGGACAACCACAAAACATTCTTTGGCTATGTCCGCAACCTCAAAGGCAATACACAACGGTGTGCAGAGCTCATTGTAAATGGAGATACCTATACTGAGCCAGAAGATAGAGCAAACATCCTGGCTGATAAATTCAGCTCCAGCTTTACTCCTTTCTCCCCCTCAACCTTACCTCAGGAAATATAATCAAATATAACTCCCCCTACTATCACTAGTAAACAGGACCTTAATGCTCACTCTAGGACCAAGAACACTGCATCAATGGGCCCAGACAATATCCCAGGATGCCTTCTAAATAGCATGAAACATGACCTATCAGTAGCCTCCAAACAGGCTTCGTGCCTCATGAATGGAAAAAGGCAACAGTCATCCCTCTGCACAAAGGTGGGTCATCTACAGACCCATAAGTCTCACTAATCTTATATGTAAAGCCATGGAAAGAATTATCATGGAGATGATCAATAGAAATATAGTAAACATCCAGACACTGGACCCAAACCAGTTTGGTTTCGTAAAGAGTAGATCATGCCTACTCAACCTGGTGGACTTCTTTGAGAAGGTCACCAAAGCAAGGGATGAGGGCAAAATTGTTCACACTGCCTATCTTGACCTGGCCAAGACATTTGACAATACCCCACTTGGGCAGACCCTGGAAACTACAGACCCATAAGTCTCACTAATCTTATATGTAAAGCCATGGAAAGAATTATCATGGAGATGATCAATAGAGATATATTAAACCTGCAGACACTGGACCCAACCCAGTTTGGTTTCATAAAGGGCAGATCATGCCTACTCAACTGGTGGAGTTCTTTGAAAAGGTCACCAAAGCAATGGATGAGGGCAAAATCATTCACACTGCCTACCTTGACCTAGCCAAGGCATTTGACAATACCCCACTTGGGCATTGTTGAAAAACTCAAGAGGTTAGGTACAAACCCATATGCCACCCAGTGGATAGCCAACTGGCTCACAGGCAGGACCCAGGAAGTTAGAATTGGGGAGTCCACCTCTAAAAAGAGGCCAGTCAAAAATGGAGTCCCCCAGGGATCAGTCCTTGGATGACTCCTTTTTGGCATTTACTTCTCAGTAGTCAAGGCCAATCTCAGTGGTCTCTGGCTGACTAAATTTGCAGATGATTGCAAATTTGGAGCTGTCATTGAATCTCACACTGACACAAATATTCTCCAGGAGGGGCCGACACAGACAAACAACTGGTGTCAGAGTAAAGGACTAAAACTAAATACCAAAAAATGCATAATAGTATCCTTTGGGAAGTCATCCATCCCTGGTAACCATCATATTGACAACACACCCCTTAGAGTTGACCCAGTAGTCAGGGACTTAGGGACACACATAGATAATAATCAAGCCTTTGATCATCATGTGTCTACAGTGGTGAGGAAATCATTCTATGTTGTGCAACTTACAAACAAAGGTATGGCATCTAAGTCGAAGGAAGTTATTGTTCCACTGTAGTCGGCATTCATCAGACCTACCACTGAATACAATGATCCCTTTGGTATGTACCTAACCAGGCATATCTATGCCTGACATACAGGGTGTTGTCAGACCCTACTCTGATGGACCTCCTGCATATCCACAAAACATACAGTACCAGAATTACCCATTCTAAAAACTTAAACCTTGCCTGTGATATAAATAGGACCTGCTGAAGAGATAGGTATGTATGCCACAGACTACCTCATCTATGGAACAGGCTCCCTAGCCATGTGAAGCAGAGTTCCTCCCCAATCCAATTCAAGTGCAACTTGGACAATTGGACAGAAAACTGGAAATTCATCCCTGGTTTGGCACCTATGCCTCTAATAGACAGAGGTAACCTGTAAATGGTTCATCTCCCAGGCCCATGCTTACACTTACCAAGGGTCTCAGAACTCATCAGAGATTTGGGATGCATGGCTAGGCTTAAAAAGGTCCTTGTGGTCATTAGCCTAGTAAACACCCATGAACCTCTGAACTCGAAAAGATGAGAAATAAAGATTCCTTTTGGTTAGAGGCACTGATAGACCATCTTTACAAAGAAATTCCAGGCTATCCACAAAGGAGAAGTCTTCGGGGGGGGGGGTCATGGTGACCCTCGCCTTCATCAAAAGCAGTATCTTCAGTGACATGAATGCTGCCTGTGCCCTTCCACTGGACAATTTGGGGAAGTTTTAATAAAGGGGGACACAAGTCTTGAACAGTCGGCTTCAATGGACAAACAAGAACAGGATGATGCAAGGGAGGACACCAGAGGGAAGCAGGACGCATCTCAGTAAGGGTAGGATACCAGCACTAAATCAGACCCCTTTCAAACACATTGAAGGCTAAAGGAGAAGGTTATCCTGGGGGGGGGGCTTCTAAGATCAGAAGCAAACACTGGAGCAGAGCTATCCAGCACCAGTGTAGAGAAGGGATGGATTAGTCTCTAAATTGATTCTGACCACTGTGTGCAGGTATCCTCTGCTTCAGCACCTGTACAGAGATCAGATGCTGTGGGAGTCAAACAGGTAAAGGACACTGTCCAGTTTGAAGGGAAACAGACTACCAGCTCCAATATAGGCATCCTGCTGGAAACTATTCCTAAACAAGAGCTGAAGGTCAGATCAGGGAAGCAGACCAGTTGAGTGGTGGCAGGGCCTGGTCCTAGCACTCCCAGTCTAGGAAGGACCCTGTCTGTATCTGGGTCTTCAGGAACTTTCACATCATCAGGCTCACATTCACCTCTAATAAGATTCCTGAAAACGGTATGGACATAAGAGCAGGCCTGGAGGACCTGAGAAAGGGCCTCTCAAACTGTAAAACTGGACATCAGAGCAGATGGGAGGTCACCTCAAGAGAACTTTGGCTTCATTAAAAAGGGAGAGGATGAGTGGGGATCTGTATAACCTCAGAGGAAAGAAATATGATCTGAAGGCTTGGGAAGCTTTGGAGCTAGACTCAGCCCCCACAAGGTCCAGAGACCATTCAGATCCTTTTCTGGATTTTTCCTTATCCCTTTTCTTCTCTAAGCTAGTCTGATTCTAGCTGAGAGGCAGGAATAAGGCCTTTTACCACTAAGTTTGGACTGCCAGTCCGAGAGGTCCCTAGCACCCCCCCCCCAAAAAAAAGTTGACAATTTCCATCAAGATGGGCAGCCCCAAGACGATATGCACATTTATGTAGTTCTTCAGGTGGGGGGGGTGTCTTGGATATGGCAAAAGAGTTTAAGTTTAAAACAGTAACAGCAGCAAACATCATACTAGGAAAAAATATAGCTTAAAGCAGCACACTAACACTACTTAAAATTCCAGCAGAGTAAAGCTATAGTACAGAGTTAGCTTTACAATTTATTTATTTAATTTTTAAAGAAAGGATAAAAGGGAGTAATGCCTACTCTGCTAAACAGGTAATACAAACTATCAGAGACGGTACAATACCACAAGGCATAGAACAAACATTCTGAAGTTGGTAGAAGCAAATTTCAACTGGTAATTCTCCGAAAATGTCACAACATGGTGCAGAGTCTTGGTGACCACATTTGACTAACAAGCAGCAAATCAGGTCAGAGAAATGTCAGGGTGGTGGGGAGGAGCCAGAATCTGAAAAGTCAGTGTTAACAGCTACAGATATGGCATACTCAAAGTGCAGACAGAGAAAAGACAGGACAGCCATGGTGTTACAGCAGTTAGTGTCATCTCACAGCAAGAGATTCTTCGGTTCGATTCTCAGCTTCAGTGCCTTCTGTGTCTTCCCTGTAGTCTAGTGAGTTTTAAAGACATGCAGGGTAGGGGTGTGTGCATGTGTGCCTTCTGTGAAGGTTGGGCACCGGGCTGGCAACTTGGCACCATAAAAACTCCACTGCCACTCAATCTGTGGACCAGTGATCCGCTGTGGCGAACCCTAACCCATAAAACCAAAAAGACATTGCTTATGGGTATTTATGTTTTATTTAACAGATATGCAAAAATCCAATGTAGGATCGGGGGATGCTTGTGGACTAGGTTTAACTGCAGTCCGTAGCAGACTGTATTTTGGGAAGACTTACATAGGACTTTACTTACTTACTTTAGTTTGCAGTCTCAAGCTGTTACAAGTGCTTAGTCAGGTACATGCCAAAGGGTGCATTGTACCTTCAATTACTCTTCCCATTCCACTCCATTGACAAGCTGCCTGCTGGAACATGTATGACATTTTGCATCCATATACACATGTACTTCATGTCCTCAAACACATACTGTTGAACTAGCTCATGTGAGTAGAATATATGGCTATTACCTTTGTTTTAGCTCATTTTATATCCCCAAACCACTGAAAACCTACTCAAACTATTGATCAGCATCGAGTGCCTTAGAGTTCCAAGTCCTGCAAACAAAGCTATCTTTACTTTGCTGCCATACCAGTTACCCTTGAATTTAGTAATCACTTTGTTTTCTTAAGGAACAATGCTAACATGAAAGGCTATTCTCACCCAAATTTATTTTCCTTCTGATCCTTTATTAAGAAATGTATTTGCTGACACTGCATTCCTACTCAAAGACCCAGCATAGCCTGTTAGTTTCTGTATCCCAACTTCTTTCCATAAACCCACACTAATCCAAGTCTATTTTGGAAAAATGCCTTTTAGACACAAATGGATAGCCCTTACCTTCTTGATGAGTATACCAAGTTCTAAGATGCAGGCACTTCCCCTTTCAAAATGCTGAACAATGCCTTCCAAATCCATTTCTTCCTACCCAACTAAATGTCTACAGAATAGTGCGATTATCTAGTTAAGCCACTTTCTCTTATTTTAAGTGCCTCTGAATTACCACTTGTGACATAACAATCAAATTGTATTAAGTTCACTGTGAAACATTATATTTCATACATACTACTATACATCATGTAACCTAAGCAACATTACACAAATTATTCAATTTCTGTCATTTCCTTAAAACATACGCAATTATACATTTATATAAATGAAAACAATCCGCACTGACACAATCATAGTTGCAAACATTTTACATCACAAACCAACAAACCATGGTGACACTCCCAGTTTCGAACATTATATATCACTTACAATCTATTCAATCATTATCAGTCAAACATTACACAGCTCATTTAAGTCCTGTGTTTTAAACCTCATTCCTCCCCTGTATGTACTGATCCACAATTCTCATTTTTTCCTATGTAGTTTGCTCCCACCCTTTTCTAAAGATCTCAATTCCAATTGTTTATCTGTTACTATATTCACTACTTCTACTATAGTTAATTTAGATTTTGATTTCTATTTTCTAGTGATTTTTGGCAGCCACCATAATTAGACACACCAAGGCCTTTTTATGTCTAGACAATTCTGATTCTGTATTATACCTCAGAAAAATCTCATTGCTTGTCACACCAATCTGCCCACCCAGCATCTCTGACTGCATCCTGCAAGGAATCCTTAAAGTCTGCCAACTCACTGCACTCACATAAATTGTTCGCATTTACCCTCTTTCTTCCCCATCACACCTCCAACATTTTCTGTCTACCTGTGGAAAATTCTTCTGCAGCCTACTTGGGTATATAAATATGTAAACATTTGCAAGCAAAAATACTAAATCTTCTAGATTTT